>NC_136627.1:21722145-21968535 GCF_933228915.1 Telmatherina bonti | reverse complement strand
ATATATATATATATATATATATATATATATATATATATATATATATATATATATATAATATACATGTAATCTAAATGGCACTGGTTCAGCCCATTGAACTGGTTTAGCCCATGGCACTGGTCCAGCCTATGGGTCCAGCATATGGTGGGCGGGGCCTCACCCGCTTCCTCCTGATTGGTCAACTTCACAGGTTCTCTCTTCCTCATCGGTGAATTCATCGAGAGCGGTGCGAGAGTTCTTCATGTGCCTTAACAACTCTCCCCTCATCGGTAAGTATGAAGGGACAACCTGTTCCTTTTAAAGATATATTTTTGGAAACAATTGCCGTGTCTTGTAGCGTGAGTATAGTTTCCGGCGGTTGACACTTTTATGAATCAGAGTACAGAGGACAATGAGCAGCCCACCGCTGGGGTTTCATAAGATATTTGCAAGAAGTTAAAGCTTGTTAACATCTTTCAGTTTTTCCATTTAATGAAGAATGGCGGATTGTTGAGACTAGTATCGCCAAGTAACCGTCCTCCCGATCGTCATGGCTGTTGTGTCTACGTTAAAGGTGACGCAATATGGGCAGTGAATGTCCATCCATCCATCCATCCATCCATCCAGCCACCCCCCGGCCTCTCATATAGTTTGTTTAGGCACACTGCTTTATATAACGTATTTTTGGCACACATCAGTGACTCGGGCTCTTGTTTTTATACGAGATGATCTCTATCGATGCAGAACTGTTTCTACATAGGTATTTCAGTGAATAGATGTATTTACTGCTCCACTGGAGAAAAGACATCCACAGCATGCGGGGCTTTGTTCATTGGTTAAATCAGGCACCACAGATCTCACGTTAAGCCAACAAAATAGCACGAGACCGCTCAGATGACTTGCCGATATGTCAGCTGATATTTGGTGAGACCTGTGGACACTGATGTAGATCTCATGCTAAATACTTATGTTTTCCCAGCACCATGACAACTCTTGCAGAGACAAAGGAACTCTTCAGGAGCGCAGATGCTGTCTGCTTTGATGTGGACAGCACGGTCATCAAAGAAGAAGGCATTGATGAACTTGCCAAATTCTGTGGTGTGGGGGATGCAGTCAGAGAGATGTATGTGGACTGCGTTTTAGTTATGAATATATGCTGTTAACAAGGCATTTTTAAATTTGCTTGCACCATCATCCATAAAATTTAAATCAGACTTGAGGATTTGTGTCAGATGTCATACCAACTTGTGTTATTTTCACATTTTAGGACACGTAAAGCCATGGGCGGCTCAGTGACATTTAAGAAGGCCCTGAGTGAACGTCTTTCCATCATCCGGTGTTCCAGAGAGCAAGTAAACAAACTGATAACAGATCACCCGCCTCAGCTGACTCCAGGCATCAGGTGAGTGTGTGAAGAGTTTAATAACATGAATCAATTCAGTTGACCCTGTTTTCCACTGCAAACAATTATTTGCAAGCTTCATTAAACTGGTTGTGATGTGTACATAGATGTGCTATAAACATCTTGCCTTATTGAAACCCATTTTCCCATCATTTGCCTAAGGTCAAAGTGAATGAATGAATAAATTATTTGTGATCAGTTCTTTTAAAAATACAAACTGTTATTGAAGGGCAGTAACACCGAAAAAAGAAATAAGAGAAAAACATATAAAAACAAATACTTTAAATCAGGGGTAGGCAACTCCGGTCCTCGAGTGCGACAGTCCTGCAAATGTTTGGAGTTTCCCGCCAGCAACACACCTGATTCAAATCAATGGCTAATTAGCAGACTTGTGCAGTTTGATGTCAAGCTCTGCACAAGACTGCTCGTTAGGTCTGATGTGTGCCAGGTGTGTTGCAGCAGAGAAACTCCTAACATTTGCAGAACTGTGGCACTCGAGGACCGGAGTTGCCTACCCCTGCTTTAAATGATATTCTCTGACCTTAAAGTGGAACTATTATGTGCATTTCAGGCTAATTTATTATTATTTCTGAGACCAGAAGAGCTGGGATTGATCGAGTTATTGTCACGAATCGCTTTATTTACTTCAAACCAACCCTCTCCGAAGGCTGTCAGATCAGCCTGCGGGCAAAACGAGTGGATTGAGACTCTTCTGCATTAAGCCCCGCCTCCCTCCACTGCACTACATTGGGAGCGCGCACCGCAACTGCTTTCGCCGTCATTGTAACATCTCATAAACAGAAAAATTAGGCTAATATGAACTCAATAAAAAACAAAAATACAATGTCAACACATAGCATACAGCCCTACATGTTGGAACCTGAATCAGACCCTGAAAACAAAGTGGTAAACAGCAACCCACAGCAACAAATGCAGCAGGATGTCTCTCTTTGGTAAACTCACCAGCCATCGTTTGAAATAACTTTATCCGACGTTTTCCACCCGCATGATGTATTTGTACATGCCCTTGTTAACCAGTAGAAGGTAACCAATCACCGAACCTTATCCCTCGGGACGTCACAAGGATTTCCAAGTAGAAAAAACTCTCTAAAACAACGCGTTTTTTGTTGCCATGGAAACTGAATGGAGAGCGTTTGAACACCGTTTCATGCCGCTCACATGTCTGATGAGGATTCAACACTGTAACACTGTAAAAAGCTCAGAAAACTCCAAATACTATAATAGCACCCCTTTAAAAGTCTCTAAATTATTCTTTTACTTTTTGTTACATGAATCCTTTTTTGTTTCTGAACCTGGTGGCTGAAATGAACCAGGATGATTTCCCAACTAAGTCTTGATCTATTGGAACAAATGCAGGATCTCTCTATAAATCCAACAACTACCCAAACAATGACAAAGTTATAGCCGAGCTTCTGAAAACAACTTATTCTTCTTTAAAAGAGCTTGTTTTTCAAAGGTTTAATAAATCCAGTCACACATTTACCCAAGTTTTAACAGGGAGGACCCTTCTGTACGCATCATTTTTTAGGATAAGTGTCATGGTCTTTAACCTTCCGCCTCCTCTTGCTCCGAAGGTTACTAAAGGTTAACAAAAAAAAAGTATTGTGTTTTTATGTCACAAAAACTAGAAAAATGAATGCAATAAGTAAACTGATAAATGAGGTTCAGTCTTTCCAACTGCATTATCTGTTAAATGTGTTACACTTGTATATGATAACACATTAACTGCTAAATTTAATTTATACGTAGTACTGAAATAATAGTCTAATTGGATTCAACATAATTTGGCCATTCAGATCACTTTATTGATGACTACTTGATTTTTCATCAGAAAACTTCGAATATCATCTTTGTTTAAAATACCTTCTCTCCGATTGAAGTGTTGATAAATGTTCATTTCTTTTTTTCCTCAGGGAGCTTGTAGACCGTCTGCACGAGCGAAACACAAGTGTTTACCTCATTTCCGGCGGCTTTCGCTGCATTGTTGAACACGTGGCCACTCAGCTCAACATTCCCCTGCAAAATGTCTACGCCAACCGGCTCAAGTTCTACTTTAATGGTAAGAGCCGCAGCCGGGGAGTTTGTTCCGCTGTCATCTTTCCAATTGCTGTATCCGACTTGTTCTGTTGAATTAAAATCTTAATGAATTTGCAGGAGAGTATGCTGGTTTTGATGAGACTCAGCCCACAGCTGAGAGTGGTGGCAAAGGAAAAGTGATCAGCATGCTGAAGGAGCAGTATGGCTTCAAGACTGTGGTGATGATCGGAGATGGAGCCACCGATCTGGAGGCGTGCCCCCCAGCTGTAAGTTCTCCCTTTGTCTTTTTAGCACCTTTTGTGGGTGTTAACATCATAAAAGGTCTGCTTATGGTTGATCAAGAGCATGAAAACAGTACGTTCTGCTCCATCCTCAGAGTGCTTTCATTGGATTTGGTGGGAACGTTGTCAGACCGCAGGTAAAGGAGAGGAGTTCATGGTACGTGACCAGCTTCGGGGAACTTCTGAAGGAACTGGAGAAGATTTAAAACACTAAAATGATCACTGTTTTACAACTTTAACATTTTATTTTTGCACCCAAAGGTGTGCCACAAGTGGTTTTATTCATTGCACGCTTTTACTTCAGACAATAGATTTTTATAATGAATGAAACAGATTACATTAATCAAATTTTACCCTAATGGGGATGTTCCCCGTTTAATTTTTATACTAGAACATACTAAAAACAGTTTATGTGGAGGTTAAGAAGATTTACAAGTTTTTGCACTTCTCATATCTTGAGTTTTAGGCAAGTTAACACAACGCCATGTTATGGGATGTGCAATGGGAGATAGGAATGTCTTACAAATGTCTTGTGTACTAAAAGCTTTAACTGGCTTGTAAGTGAGAGTCCAGTCTTGTAAGAGGCCTAGGCATTAAAGATGAGAACATTCTGGGAAGGATGTTTAAATAACTTTAATTTGTTGGCGTTCCTGTCCATTTCTCAACATTATCCCGGCTCAACAAAAAGACTGCAGAAATGTGGTTCCCTTAATAAATCTATTACAGTACAAAGCAGCACGACTGTCCAACTTCTACCAGCTTCACACGTCCATTTATGGACAACATGTTTCCACAATTGTTTTTCCCCCATTAAAACATTGTTGGATTAAAAAGAGATTTAAAACCAGGCATGCTGCTGTCACAAGTTAAAGGTGGAAGCCATAGTTACAAACACAGCACCGTGAAATGTTACTATCACTGACGGGGAATGAAAGAAGATCCAGGAAAAGCAACTTGGGGGAGTTCATTGCAAAACAACCATTTATGATAGATGGCAAATATAAAATTATATATTCTGCATTATACACTGTCATATTTATTCATCATGATTGGCAACAGAAATACAGTTTAAATTATGTTTTTTCAATTCATCCAGCAATGGCATGGCTTACATGAAAATGAAAGATTCTCAGCATATTTCAAACACCATGTACTCTAAATTTACAATAAATAAATATGTGGTCAGCTGACCATTTTTTACCCAGTGTTCCCACAATAACAAACCACATAGCTGCTCTTTTTTTTTTCTCCCTATTTCAAGTAACTTTGGCTCCAAAACTAGAGATGTGCTCTCTTCTCGGACCAGTTTTATTGTAGCACAAGATGTTGCACATCAGGAGGTTTTAATTGGGTCAAATTTACTTGTTGCGCCTTAACCCAAAAAACAAAAGAACAGTTCTGCATGGTCAAGAGCTTGCTACCTTTCAGTAACTATTTTAACTGCAAAGAAACAGTTGCCTCCTTTGTTCCAGCGATAACTTGAAGTAATAAAGCAAAGATGAGGAAAGAGAGGGGGATGTTTGTCATCATATACAAGAGGTCAAACCCATGACAGTGATTCACTGGATGAATGTAACATTCTGAAGGGTGCCATTTGATTTTAGCTTCCAGCTCCCTTTTTATTTCACTTCAGGGGTGAAGCCTTTGTTGGGATCATGATCCTGGATTCCATGTGCTGAATAAGAGGGACTGCAAAGCGAAAATTTAAAAGAACAGATTTAGTTACAACTGATTATCCTTTTAATCTTGATCAATTTCAGCAAGCTTGGCAAAGGTCTGAACAACTTCAGAGAGCTATAAACAATGGTTTGTCCACAAACGAGGTGGAATAGTTTAGGAGATTTGCTCACCTGTGTAATACACCGCTTCATGCCATTCTTCCTGCTGCCAAGCAGAATTCCTGGTCTCCTCTCTGGACTGAAGGTCTTTGTAAGCTGAAACCGACGATTAAAACACATTATGATGCTGCTTGTAGATACAGGAATCACTGCATCACAGGTTACAACTGCTTTCATCTGATATTTTCTCTTTTCTTAGCAGCCAGATTGAATTCAGAGGTTTTAACACATTTTTATGGTTAGTTGGTTGTAGCTGTGACAGGTAAAAACCACAGAATCACCACCATGAAAAGATTAAAGTAAAGAATATGTTTTAATTTGCATTTTTGAATAAATACCTGAACAAATCAAGACATGGAAATGAGTGTGTATTTCAGACTGTGCAGAGCTTAACATACCGTTGCACCTGACTGACTGATGGGGAAAATGGACACATGCACAATGCTGAAATTCTGTTATGGTTCCAGTATATAGGAAGAAAGATGACTGCCTAAAGATCTGCAAACTTCCAGATTGATTAAACGGGGTTGCACACCAGACAGAACATGGAGAGATGGTTGTCATTGCCACTACACTACATACACAGGTGAACTTTTAGATATTTTTCTCCTTGCATCAACTGAAAGAAAGAGATCAAAGTTTTCTACAGTAAAAATGGATCTACTCACGACCAGCAAACAAACCAGATCTCAAATTTAAGATGGAAAATGACACAAATCATCCAAAGCAAGGTTGTTCTGCAAAGATGCACAAATGTACAACTTTACATATATTTTATAAAAACTTATGTTCTGTTTATTTTGTTTATTATCTGCACATGTGGTGTTTTCCTAATTTTTGCCAGTTTGTTCAAAGTTATAACATTTAAAAAAAAACAAAAAAAAAAACAAACTGCCCGAAGTGAAGTTGTGAACACTTCAGCAAAAGCTGCACAAAATGTCCAAAATGAATATTTCTCTCCTCATCAACTTTTATCACCAATTTTAAGGGGAAAGAAAAGTTAAGGCCATAAAAGCAATGGAGCAGTGAAGAGAATCAACACAACACAGCTGTAAGCTAGATAAGAAAACAATGAGCTAGACAAGCTGAAGCAGTCTGGCAAACCAATACAAGCCTCAGTGGGTTATACCTGGCTGTAATAAATAAACAGGATGAAGAAGTTAAAACTGGTTAAAAATGCAAAGAAGTTTTGTTTGACACAAAGTGCTGACTATGTTAAACAACAACCAATTCCTGCATGATGACAATTATCTGAACTGAAACACTGTTCATTCATACAGAACTGGTATTTACCCCAGAGATGATGAACCATGTAGAGACTGCCGATCTGTGAGAAAAACCCTCCCACAGCCTCACTATTGCTCTGGCGATATCGGATGGCTCTGGCCCTGCAGACAAAAGCAATCAGCTTCATCGTTCATTACAAGAACATTCTTCAAACATTCCTTAGTTTTATTCTTGGCTGTGTTTATTTAAGACAACTAAATGCAGTCTGCGTAGTTAATCACCCACTGTACATATCAGGTGTTGTACAAGCTGTATAGGAAATGTTATGTTTCCCCTCAAAGAAAAGATGTATGAATTTACATCAGAGGTCTCCAAAGACAGTCATCAAGGGCCACAATCCTGCAGGTTTTCCTTGTATCCGGACACCAAATGGATCCAAAAGCCTATTCAGTTTTGCACAATGATTAATTTGAGTTGGGTGAGTTGGAACAGGTAGACACAGAAAACCCACAGGATTGCGGCGTTTGTGGACCACAGCTGGACACCACTGACTTCAATTTATCAAGCTATGAAGCATGTCTCCATGTTTGACTTAAAACAGGAGTTTCAGCCTCCAGCTACACAAATTATATAGCAGGGATCCTCATTCCTGGACCTCGAGGGACGGTGTCCTGACTCCTGCAGGTTTTCCAAGTGCCCTCACTGCAACATGCCCAATTCAAATCAATGTGTATTTAGCGGACTTGTGCAAGCTTCTCTGAGTCTGAGTCAGGTGTTTTCCACTTGGAAAAAAACTTTAGGAGACTGGTCCTAGAGGACCAGGATTGAGAATTCTTGCTACATAGAGACTTGCTATATGACTTTGCCATCAATATTTGCAGTATTTACACACCACCCTCAAGGAAGGGACCTCTAAACTGAAAAACAACCACATATAATTTAAGAGTATAGTTATATTTATACATTAATACATCTGACAGTTTCATTTGCATCGGAAGCCTCTTCTGCTGCTAGTAACATGGCATCACATAAAATCTGAGCAAAAACTAGAGAAATATGTGATGAGCACAGACCTAGCTTCTGGGGAGTCTTCGTCCTAATCCATCGTAATCTACTGTGCTGCACTGTGTGCATTTCCTGATTCAAATTACTTTTATGAGCGCATATTTCTAGCGTGCACATGACTTCACTTGACTTTAAATCTTGGCAAGAGGGCACGACAGTACAGCTTCAAAGATAGGGCATCTCAGTGGAATAGCTCTTATTAATGACAGTGTGATGAGGGAGGTTTCATGTAGTGCATCTGTTCTGTAACTACAGTTCAGTGAGTCAAATGAATTCAGGCTGCCTTACCAGTAATTACCCCACTCGATCATGGTTCCTGCCTGCAGCAAAGAAAACATCAAATAAAACACATATAGCAGAGTTTTCCAAACTTCTTCTTTCCAGACTAAACACATTAAAAAAATAAATTCGAAAGATGTAACGCAGGTGTTTTCTCATAGTGAAGATAAGCTGCAATAACAAGTACATCAGAAAGCTTCTTCAATCATTTTCTGGGAATGAGACAAGAAACGCTGCACTGCTTGTCCGATATAATCTCTGCCTGTGATGAGAGATACTAGCTTGTATAGATCACATGTCAGGGGGAGCTCTCATTTAGAAGCAGTTTGGCTTTTAATATAAAAAAAAGACTTAATCTTTGGATTGTTTTGTCTAATTTAATTAAATATTTGATTTAAAGAGTTAAAAAGTTTAAAACATGCTAAATTGATTAGTCAATGAATATCTAAACATTATTCAGATTTGATTGGAAAATCTGAACAAAAAAAAGTCAAATTTCTGCAACAATTGTAGCATAATTTAGCTCTGAAGGGGCAAATCCTGTAGCAGGCCTGCTCAGACATTATCACTCGTTGATTGCATGCATGCAATAAAGTTGAAGATGGAAAAATAACTATTTATATCAGTATTTTAACAGTCCACATTACCCTAAAGGTTGTGGGTAGAGCTGCTTATGCTGCTAACTGATGCCCTGATGGATGTTCAGTCTAATCCGGCTGTCTTAAAAAAAAAAAAGAAAAAAAAAGAAAAGAAAAACGTGATCAGAACTTTAAGCTGGTCAAACTATAGATTGAAATACTTAAATTACTGGTCAGGCTGAATCTGGTAGACATAAGACATTTTAAGAAGATCTATAAAAAATATGGAGCAACTAAATCATAACTTAATCCTTGATATCCAAAATTTTGCCACAAGCCACTGTTTCTGCAATCAATTATACTCTGCAGGCTTAGTGTCACAGAAATCTGTCATATGACCTTTCAGAATAATTACTCTGAGAGCGCTACGTATAAAAAAACAAAAATACAAAACAGCATTGGGACTAACACACAGATGACACAGACTGTTGGTGAATTACTCACCCTGAGTTGGTAGGATCTGAGCTCGTAGACATTTGGGCCCGCTCGTGGCACAGGCTCATTCCAGAAGCTAAACTCTAGCAGAAGTTGATTTCTACGAGACAATAACATCTTTCCCCGCTCCTTCCTGTAAGCTGTGAACTCCTTGTGTCAAACAGAAACAACCTATAAGCTTTACTTTGATTTGAAAAGCAAGACAGTAGACAGGAGTGAGACCAACAAGAGGCACATGAAATGATGATTACCTTGTTCTGCTTGAGCTTGTTCATCACCTCTGTTAGAGCTGGATATCCACCTCTGTAACGCCACAGATGAACTGTAGAAGGAGTGAAACATAAATACAAGTTTACATCAACAACCAACGGAAAGATACATGACATGCAGAACAAAATGATATGCAAAACACAAGATGGGAAATTGCTGCCCTGATTTTCTAAAAAGGTCAAAATAATCAACACTTGCAGTAACTAATGTCAGAACTAATGCTTGTTATTTTGGCACATTGGATTTTTCACAAGTTTGGGTGTAAATATGCATAGCATGGCTATGTACATCACATACTGCACATATGCCTGTGTGTTGATATTAGTAATCCTACCAGCCTGGTCCTGTTCTCCATACCAGGTATTCCAGGTTCCCACCAGCTCACAGGGGTAGTACTTATCAGCATGGATGGAGGGCAGAACATCCTCACTGTGATGAATTAGAAAGCAAACTGAACCAAATACAGTATGAACACGTCTATATATGACAAAGAAATTTTAAAACCACAAACAAACTCGCTTCTCAACAACAACCTGATCATGTGCCTTCTGTCTTGTGTTGCAAGAGTCAAATTAGCTTCTACATACATGTACACAGCCTCCAGTAATCTTAGGCATGAGTGAAGCAGCACTGTTGACATGCAGACCTATCAGTCATCTAACAGGAATAGACTACACTGAAGCATTTCTTTAATACCCCTGTCAAATAGCCCTCTCTCTCCTTCTGCACTACAAGCTCTCAACATTATTAACTTGTTTTTACAATAACATTACACTCACCAGAGTTTGTTGTATGCATCCAGGCACTCTGGCTTGACATTATGAACTGAAAAGGACAATATTATCATTATTATTTTAGGTCACATTGTTAATGCTGGGATGCTGTTGTTCATGTGGTAACTTACACTGAATTTTGTAAAGGTTGCTTTCCTCATTTTTGGTCAGCAAGTTGGAGTGCGCATCTTTTCGGGGATCAACTTTTCTCACAAACAGCGACTTAAACCAGCTGTCTTCTCTATTTCTGCTGCTGGATGTTGCAAAACCCCTGCAAACCCAGAAGAGACATGTTGAAATCCTCCTTCATTTATACCAACTGAGATAAACACACACTTATGACGCGTTTTGGTTGTAAATATGAAGCACCTGAATGTACAGATGCTGTATAGAAAGAAGCTAAATGCCACTGGTTATTCCAACACACAAACCTCGACACTGCTGTACATTAAATGCAGGTTTTGTAAGTTTAAATAAGACATGCATAGTATTTGGAAGGCATAAACAAACATGATATTTCTTAATGAAGCTAAACAAAGTAACAACCTGACCTTGAGCGTTTGAGAAGCGCTTGTATAAAACATGACAGAAACTCGTATTCTTTCACTTTCAACAACAAACACATATAGCTTGTATCTAACACATCTCGAGATAAATGAAGTATATAAAGTGTTGCTTCTGACTGAAGTTTAGGCTGAAGGCCAAACTGGGTTGGCTAGCAGTAAACGGGCTAGCTTTGCCAGGCTCTTTGTAGCCACAGCAAAAACCTGCTGAAAATAGCTAACAATAGCCAATACATGACGCCAGAGAGATGACAATCAAACACCAACGCTAATAGCCGCCCACCTGACCCAGAACACGAGCTGTCCAGCCGAGTGGGCCCTGCTTTTAGCCGGACCCAAGGCTCCGCGGACTCTCTGAAGGACTCCAGTCGCCATCTTCAACTGAGCTCAAGGAGCAGAGGCAGTTACATAATCCGACCGCCAGGTGGCCTCAGAGCACCTTTGTGCCGAGGACGCCAGTGTTCATTTATTTACTGAAAACTGAGAAAAGTTTTGGGTCAGTGAGGAAATCCCAAGAACAGTAAAGGCTGTTGTGACTTGAAGCGCTATGGTGTGAATGAAAGGTAGATTTGAGGTGACATCTATACCCTCACACCGCTCGTTAATCTACATTTCCCACTCATATTTGGGGACTTCTTTGGGATTATCATGATTTACCATTAGATTCATTTAAAAAAAGAAAGTTTTAAAGAATAACCATTTTAAATATTAAAGATGACAGACATAAAAAAAATCTATTAATACAATTAAGTTTTTTTTTTTTTTTTTTTTAATAATCGAAAGGGAGGCCATCTGTATTGCTTTCAAGCAGGGCAAGGTGTTTCTAGCTTGGTTCCTCTAGTTTGGAAACTTGGGGGTTCTGCCCAGTATTTTAGGTGTTCTTACAACAGCACTCGTCTGGATGGAGATCTCAGATGGTGTCCAGTGATATGTTGGAGCCACGCTCCTAGTTTGGAAATCACAGCCATGTGTGTTTGTATCAGCTTTGGCATCACTGTTGCCTTTACTCCCCACATCTTTTCAACCCCCCCTTTCAGCCATGGTAGTTTTATAGCTTTTTGTGTTCCTTCTTTTTTATGTTATTGTCATTCAAGATCGCCACATATGTTACTTGTGTGGTTTGTTAACCACCTGACACCACTTGGTTTGTTATCACCAGTTTATCTGTCTGGATCTGGAGGTCCCATGGGATAGCTTGATCATGTTTGTGGTATTTTACATGTTAAACTTTGAGCTTCCAGTCCGATCTCTGTATATATTTTCTGTACATTATCACACCCACCTGGTTATGGGATTCAGAATGTGTCTTACCTGCCTGCATCATGCACCCTGTTACTAAGTTAGACTTTCTCAGAGACCTCATTGCACAGATTGCACCCAGAGTCCTGTTTGGTGTGGTATCACTCAGCCTCTATGGCTCTTGTGCTTAGTGCCTGTTCTTGTGCAATCACTATCAGGGCCTCCATGCTGTCTTTGACTAGCACTGATAGAACTTCTCGATGCCCACCACTTCTTCAGTCTGGTAAACACCATGTGGGTTTATCCCTCCATGATGTTTCACTCTTCCTGCTCCATACTGGGTTTCTACAGCCAATTTATATAAACAAGAAGCAGAAAAACTGATATTTCCCGTGGTCCACACTAATCATACATTAACATTTTGAATAAACTTAAGCAGGGAGGGAAAATGTCCTGTGGTCTGATAAAGCAAAAGTTAAAAATCATGAACAAAACAACCTCTTGTGTAAAGAGGAGAAGTGGAATAGTCACTATTCAGCTTGTTGCCAGCACACAGTTTAAAAGCCAGCGCCTGTAATAGTTCAAGGGAGCATTATTGCACAAGGCATGGTTGACTGGTACATCTGTGAGGGCTCCTTTAATACTGAACAATTTATACAGAAAAAAGATTTTTAAAGAAAGGCCTGGGGAAGACAAGACAATGCCAAAACCACATTCTGCATGTATTTCAACAGCATGACTTAGCAACAAAAGTTTGTGTGATAAAGTGGCCAAGATAAAAAAAAAATGAAATAAAAAAAAAAAGTTTGTGGCTCAGAATTTGACAAATTTCTATATATGTATATATATATATATATATATATATATATATATATATATATATATATATATATATAGAGAGAGAGAGAGAGAGAGAGAGAGAGAGAGAGAGTTCGGGTCCTCTGCCAGAGTCCTGTGAGCTTGAGGGTCCTGTGCTCTTAGCTGTTCTGAGGACCACATTCTTCTGGATGGAGATGTCTGATGTTTCTGTCTGTTGGAGCCACTTCTTCAGCATGGGAGACATGCCTCCCATGCCTCTCAGGTTTTTTTTCCAGTTTTTCTTTGAGGCCTTGGCTTCTCCAGTTTTTCATGTTCCTTTTTCCTAATATTTCCATTATTCTGGATGACTATATCTACCACTGTGGCTTTCCTCTGCTGCTTTTCCATGATCCCTATTTCTGGCAGAAGTGTATAATCCAGGTGCCATAAAGTCCTGTCCGACAGCTGTTCCAACCAGCCACAAAACCATATTAATTTAGCTTGCCTCCACTGCAAGGTAGATGGGCCTGTAAGTAAAAGCACCTGTTCCAAATGCACAGGTGGATCCAAAACCATAGTAGGACTTTTACTTTACGGTTACTTTTACTTGTACTTTATACAGCTCTGATGTCTGTTTGGTTGGCCACAACCAATTTGTCGTTTTCAATCTGAAAGTCAGGATCTTAGCCCTCTCATTCTTCACTACTTTGGGAGGGGTCTCCAGTCTATATTCTGCACAGATGTTTCTGTACACTGGGAGGATTTTAATTAGATTTACAGTATAGCATAGCAAAATTATACTTCTGCACTTCTAAAAACTACATGTAAAGTTTTTATTATTTGCTTTTTTTTTGTATTTCTTTATTACTTTTAGAAAAGATGAGGAGTACTTACTTCATCCTGCACCTTTCCAGACTTAGTCCTGTTTGGTTCCATTGAACCAATCTTTTTGTCTTTCTTGTCATTATTGGAAACAAATTTAAAAAAAAAAAAAAAAAAAGCGAAAACCAAGCACTGGTGCACAGATGAACTGTCATGCTATGTATCTCTGGCTTCCCCTGCACTTCCTTGTTGTGCTTAGATTTTCCTCTTTCCATACCTGCAGCTGAGAAACAGGATTGTTGCACACCCGTACTGTACATTCTGGTTATCTGAATTTTCCGAGTTTGCCTTTGTCTGCATTTCTCCTAGTTAAATAAACCTTTGTTTTAGATCAGCCTTTTAGTTCTCCATCTGCATTGGAGAACAGCAAGGCTGTTGGAGTCATGACATAAACACAATGAACCACTCTGAACATCATTATAAAGGATTGATTGACAATTTTTGTTTTGAAAATTTCTAAGGCAATTTTCTTGGTTAGCAGGATTGAAGGGTATGTAACCAAAAGACAGAAGAGTTATTTGATATTTTACAGCCGCTATCATAACTTTTTGAAGTAACTTTGAACATCTCACAATGAGGCAAACACAGGTGCATTCTATAAAAATGATAATGGGTCTGTTGTACTCTGGGAAAGTCGTGCCACAGAGCATGCATAATACCATAACCCTTGAGCTAAAACACCTCGCCCATTGCAGCTTTTCATTAAGATTGTTCGTTGCACATTTAGTTTTTCTGTGTTGGCCTGTCGAAATGTATATCATTATCTCATACACTGTTTCCTCTCAGTGAGTAACTGCAGTGGATTATAGCTGGAGGTAAAACTCCCCTTGCATTGCCACTCTCTAGAAGATATTGGTAAAATGAATTCCTTCTGTGGATCTTGATCCACTATTGTGAAAGCTAGTCTGAATACGTCTAAGATGTTTTAAATACATCAACATAAAAATATGCAATATTAAAGGTGATACATTTAAATCAAATTTTATTTTCAGTGCTTTTAAATTCACCCTGTGTATGTATATTATCGTCAAAGTTTGTAAGTATTATGGTCTTTCCTGGCAGTGCATCAGTAAAAATAAAAGTGAGCACATAAATAATGTATTCTGCTATAACTTAAAATGTCAGATAAGAGAATGTGCACAATATGGTGTGCTTTGCGGTTACCTGGATACTAAAACATATAACACCTTATAAACAGGTGAGGGCACTATAATCCAACATGACGACAGCAAAGAAGCCGCTTCAATCTGCAATCAAACAACAAAAAATTCTCTTCATTTATATCTGGCTGCTTTCAGTCAACAGAAGAGAGGTAAACGATGGAAGAAAGCTTTAAGAATGCAAACAAAGTATGAAATATAAAGTACTATGACATGCACTGCAGGTCCACATATAACTGACTGGTGGTGAAAGTAGGTGTTGAAAAGACGGTTTTCAGATTGTAAATTATCTGCAAAGTATTTCAAATACTGACATGTACATCTTGAAATGTTACGTTTTACTCGAGTCAGGAGCTACTTCTGCAATCTTTACCAAACTGACCTTTGGAAGTGTATATTTCAAGGTAAGTGGGGAGGCTGCAACCTCCTGTACTCAACATATAACTCAAATATAACTCAAATAAAAATGTAAACACTTTGGAGAAGTTGCTGGCTCTGACAAAGAAGAGAAGCTATGACATTTTTATATGCAGCAGACAGAAATAACATACTGTAGGAAAAGGATGAATTGTTGTGTTGATTCTTGAAGGCCTTCAGGAAGAACATGTCACTGCTGCAGAATCTAGATCTACATGGGTGATTGAGGGGACTGACGGGGTTGCAACCACTGAGGAATTCAGTACAATTGAGATTGATATATTATTTGTCATAGTGACTATGAAGTTAATGGAGACCATATTGCTAAATCCTACTTGGCAACTTTACCACCAATGGAATTCAGAAACTACGGAGGGATTTGTTTTAAGTTCGAAGACATGAATCAGAAGGGAGAGTTTGCTCCGTGAAGCATTTTTGAATAGCAAAAGGCAAAATGTTGATATGTCTGTGAATTCAACAAATGACTAGACTAATCAAAACTTAGATCTTTCAGGTTGTAAATTTGTAAAGGTTATGTATTTTTTAAATGTGCTTTTATTAGGTGAGGCAACATTTAACTTCTCAATGCATCATTTGAATATGTGCTTAATTAAAAGGATCACTCATCATCAACAAGAAACATTAATGTAATGCTTAGTCGTCCTTCCAATCTGATTAGTATAGTAATACTGATAATGGCAGTATTAACAATAGTAGCCTGATTTGTGTTTTAAACAAATTTAGAAGGACATGGAACAGTTTATTTTATTAATAGAAGAGGTGAGATCAACTTCGGTAAGGTACCCATTTACCAGTACAGAAAAAGGTGCTTTGTGGGGTTTTATAGTAATGTTGTTGGAACTTTTAATACATGTTGTACCTTGCAGAATTTAGTTTTATAGTTTAAAGCCCACAATTTTAAGTGGCCACCTTGAGTACTGAATATCCTCATCTGAAAGCATCCTGTGTGCCACTTATTTACTCCACAATGACTTGCAATTGTATAATGTTGTTAAATCACTGCAAGTGAGTCAACAATATGTCAGTCATGAGATCTTTTAATCACTTTATAATCCAACAAACATTTTTATTGTTCTCCTCACTTATTTGCAGGTCATTGAGCAAATCAGCTATTATTTCTTGAACAGCTTTATTTTTGTCATTTTGGTTTAGATGTGAAGCGTTAACCTTGAACTTCAAAGTTTTTTTTTTTGTTTTTTTTTGCCAAAGGAAACTTATTCAAAGAGCACTTTGCAGCTTTTTTACATCGTGACAACTGAGCAATTGTAAGCATGGGATTGGCTTGGCATCTTAAAAAAAGACCATTTCTACTTTTAAGAATACATTTTCACTGAAACACAGAGATTGGTTGTTCTTCAGGTCCTTTTTACCTTTGCACAACAGGTAAGATAAATGTAGTTTTGCTGTAAAAGTTGGAGAAAACAAACACTATGAGCAACACTGAAATTAAACTGCACTTTTGGCTTTGTTCCTCTAAGATGTCTTTTTTGTTTGTAACATGGCTTCCATGATATATGTCTTACACAGCATTTAGTAATTTGAGTTGAACAGCTGCCTATAATCTGCAAGCCTTTTAAAACTTGCTGGTCCTGATTTCTCAGACTTCTCTTTTGGTAACAACAAATTGATCCAAACCAAGTTTTTTAGAAGAGCAGCTGTGAAAGCAGCTGATATGAATCCTCTCCTAATGCACCAGAAATCCATGGATGCCATTATCAGGGAATTCTGAAAAATGAAAAACGGCTCGTGAATCCATACGGCTTAGCCCCCCATCCCAGTCTCATATACAGGATGGATCTTCTGTAAATTGAATATCTCAAAGCCAAATGATCTAACTGGCTGTCACTGCAGTCTCTTTTGCCCTCCTCTTATTATTTTTGGCTTTATTACAGACACACATGATGGTAAAAGCTGTAGAAAAAAATGCTGTCAGACCTGTGAGAAAATATTTGAGTCATTTTGTCGACAGTTTTCAACCTTATCATTTCGGGGCACTGCAGTGAGTGAATGCAGCTCAACTGTACACAGTGGCAGTAAAACATTTATCGTCTGCTTTATTTAGATTAACATCCAGAAATAAGTCTGTGTTTTATCTAGATAATGTAACATAGATAAGAAATGACTGATGCCAATCTTAACTGGTGGTAAACTGATTGTTGGAAAAGCATCACAGCTCAGTTGACAGACAAAGGCAAACTTTCACAAAGCTGTCTATTTTGCTTATTTAAGAAACATTATAAACTATGACAAAGCAAAAACAACTATGTAAGAATAGACAAATAGAGGATCACAGCTCTAAACCACTATCTGAACAATTACAACCAACATAACATTTTCTCCTTTTTTTAAACAAATCTGCAGAATTAATGTTTTATTGCCAGGACCACCTCAGGTTTCAAACAAATATAAAAAAGCTGGAGAAGTTGTATAACATTATTTTGTAAAAAAAAGATTGTGCCGAAGATGATGAAGGTAAAGATGAAGAGGGGTTCTGCTTTCTATGAAAGACAAGTCAGTAATTTACAAAAAAAAATGAATTATTTTAGAATTTCATGGATGTTTCCTCTTTTATACTGATGAGAGGGAGGTTTCCTTGTTATCAGCTCACCATTCAAAAGGCAGCATCCTCCATGGTACTGAGGTGCTTCGGTGTGCTAATCTTGTTTAAGTCTTTTGTCATTTAAGTCTACATTAATGTGGATTCTTATATAAAGGGTCTGAAAAATTGTTTGTGGATTCAGATGATGTTTTAGGACAATATCAAACTAAATCCTGGACATATTAAAACTGTTCTTTAATTAAAAAGTCTGGATGGTAAGATAAGATTTTTTTGCTCCAGAAACATAAAATCAAAGAGCTGAATGAGGCTGAATCTTCTTTTTAGTTTTTCAGACTTCTGAAACTGTTCCACCCTGTTTCTAAACAGGAATTTTTTTTGATGATTTTGTGATGCACCACATTGAACATGCCCCTGTCCCAACTCATTTTTCACGAGTTGCTGGTTTCACATTATAAAGAAGAATTCCAGGATACTCAGCAATGACAGACATTTTCTTTTTCATCCCTGTTTGTAATGTAGGTTTTGTAATCAATTTTCACTAAAAGCCAGAGGAACTTAAACAAGCAACCTAATCACTGAGAAGTATCGGTCTGTATTAAAACAGAGTGAACTTTACACAACTAAAACCTCTGATACCAGCACTCAACGAAGAAACGTTTAAATCAACAAAAGACAAGGTATTGAACTTTGTCAAAGTCATTTCTATTCTAATGATTGCTTTAGGTCACTGGTTTCCAAACTGGGTTGCGGGCCTCCAAGGGAGGGCCCAGAGTTATTACAAGAGGTGGAGGGAGGGGATGGCCGGGGGCAGCAAGGCTAAATGAAACTTAAATAAAGTAAGAAAATATGATGGAGCATATTGTCCCTGGACTTGACCAGGTAATGGTCAAGTAATAGTATTAATCAATGGTGAGTAATTTAGAGACCACAGTATATTGTATGCATCAAAATATTATCATTTGATATTGTGAAGTGTGAAGCCAAACAAGTTACAACACCACTTGGGGACTTTTCATCCTAAACACAAAGAAAAGCCTGTAAGGTACTTTAGAAATAAACCACCTGTCATATAGCAGAGTTGTTCAACAATAGCAGCATTCGTCTCATTGAAAACTCGGTTCACCTAAAGCAGTGTGAAGAGATTCCTGGTTTGAAACATTCACACCAAAGCAGAAGAATAGATAATAAAACTAACATAAAAATGGTTTTAACTATAGTGAACTACGCTGCAGCACTAAACTGATGACGCATTTGTTCTTGACATTATTGTCATCAATGAAAAGGGGACCCTGTAGAAAAAGTTTGGGAACCATCGCTTTGGGTGACCCAGGGACACTGATCAATCAGCAATATAAAGTCACATGTAAGGTTTGACTGTGCTGTCTGAAGTTCTTTCTTGTTAGCACAAACAAAACTTGACAGTAGTCTATTTTTTTGTTTCATTATAAATTATCCTTCCATCATCATGATATAAAGGGCCCCAGGGAAATGCAGGAATCCTACAAACTTTCTAAGCTATGCTGTATTGTGTCTGTCTCAGTTGCTGCAACATTTCATTTTTTCCACATAGCAAAACACTGACATTGTTGAGAGGTATGAATGAAAAAGTACACACTCAAGGCCAATAATAAGATTCCTGAGAGGGTAAGAGTTGCCATCTTGCGCCAGGGCTTCTTTCACCTATGAAATGTTTGTCTGGAAGCAATTTGGCCTGTACATCAAATCTTAAAACGCATAGGAACGTATCCACAGATTACAACAATGCTTTTCTCATACATCAGAGGCCACTCCACAAGGTCAGTCCACTGATTTTGAGTGGGCTGTCTTCCCACTGCTCAGCAGCAGATGCATGTGAGGGAATGTGCTTTGGAGATAATGATGGATGGATATAGGGCTGGATATTTTCTCCACTCTGTCCCGATCAAACATTTAGAGGTATTTCAGACCACATGGTTTTCTTGGTAATAGTGGATAGCTTGCCATAGTTAGATAGGTTATTGCAGGATCCACCCCATTACACCTGGAACAACTAAACTGGTATCTGCTGAGTCATTTTTGAAAGTTTCTTACCAAATTAAAGAAATATTATGGATTAAAACTGGATTACATCAAAGAAAAATACAATGGTATATAAAGGTGTTTCTACAGTTGAGCATCCTGATATTTTTTTCTGTCGCTTTGTAAAGTCTGTCGCTCATTTTCCATATCATCGTTTTGTCCCTCAGGATCACAGGTGGCTGAAGCATATTCCTTTTATTACCTCAATGACCTAATATCCCCATGTGAATGAATGAAGTTCTATCGATTAGAAGAACTTAGTTGGAAAGATGTTGATTATACATATGGGCATCTCATCAAGCTTACCGGTACTTTTTCCAGGCATCTTCAACTCATACCTTCTCCATCTAAATTTAAATTAAAGGTATGTCCCACTTGCCCAAATACAGTTTAGTTGCAAGCAGGTAACCATTAAATGTCAAACCCTGAAGCAATTTTCCTTGTCTGCAAATTCCTTTTAATTCCCACATTTTCCCCTCAGATTGGATGTGATTACCTGGAAGGGACTGGTGACCTGTCCAGGGACCCTGCTCTCGCCTGCTAATAGCATGGATAAGCTCCAGCTTCCCTGTGACCCTAATTTGGACTAAGAGGTACAAAGAATGAATGAATCCAAGAATGAATGAATGAACGAATGAATTAATGAATAAATAAATAAATACATAAATGCCATTACTCTCAAATGAAATATGTAATTTCATATTTGATATATTTTATTAACTTATACTATGTTTTACTATAATAAAAATCATATCACGGTCCATATCACGGGGCTAATATTCATGTTAAAAATGAATAGTTTGACCAATAGCAGATTGTGTTTGTGCAAGTTTTAATGAAAAATAACTACAAAATATTTTTTGCCTCATGGGTTCACGGTATCTCATAAGCCAAAGACAGTCAAACTGATGTTGGAACAATACATCTGTGAACCTGTAATTTCCAGGCCAAGTTGTATTACATCTGCAAGATTAATTCTGAAGATGATTTTATCTTAAGCCAGCTATTTCAGGACAAAAATGCTCTGAAGTTCTTTCCACTGCACATCTGAATTCTCCTGAATTTTTCTTCTGTGACAAAATGAAGACTTCTACTTCAGAAAACATCAGTCTTTGGTTCACTGGTTAGTCTGGCTTTTGTGGAACTAAGGATCGCATTGTCAAATCCTTGAAGCAAAACAAAACTGTTGTGTGACTTCTAAAAACTATCATGTGTTTTTCAGTCTTATGTAAAATTAATTTACAAATATCTCTTATTACTGTGGTTTGTTAATCATTACATCATTCATTAAGAGAAGCTACATAGAATGACAACTTTTCCAACCTTTAATGAATGCTGAAAAAAAATCATTATGTTGGTGGTTAAGATGTCTTATTTGGAGTTTCTTTGGAAATGTACCCTGATGTCAGCAACAAACACTGCATCTTCAGTGGTGCACAGCTGGGTAAAGGTAAGCACCTGACTGCACCTTTTAGTGATTTTCCTGACATTGCTGATGATATCATTTTAGGTTTGAATGAGGAACATCCACTCAGATATGGGAAACTATTCAGTTCCTTGTAAAAAAAAAACAAACATACAAAAACAGCAACAGATGTATTTAATTTTTTGATACTTTCAAGTCTTGCTTCTTCCATGGCAGTCCAGTCTCACAAAAAAAAAAAAAAAAAGTCACTCTACGGGATGATATTAACGTGTAATGCAAATCTATTTTGAATTGTAATAAACTCTGTAACTATTTATCTCAAACTATTATTGTGTTCTTCAAATACAATGACTGAAATTAACCAAGTGTCACAGAGGTATTATCGTAAAACACATTGATAAGAAAATTATACAGGGGGAAAAAAAAAAATCTCAAAACCACCTGATGCAGACAGTCCTTTTTGGTAGTGACTACATTTAGTTTTGTGGCTAGACACAGCTTTGACACATTATTTTTTGAGCCTAGATTGGCCAAAGCAATAGAAAGGTTAGGGAGGTTAGTGTTTGATATAGGTGCATCTTTTATAGCTGAAAAACAGGAAATCAGGAATAAACATAGAGTACATGGCATTAAATGAATCCATTATATCCACTACATCTCTGTGCCACATACAATTTGGGGTGATGGATGAGAGCCATATAAAAAGAAAAGCATAAAACGCATCCTTCTGTATGTGATGGTTGACAATGATGGATGGCTCGTTGTTAAGATCTAAAGGCCACGGGAGGACATACAATGCCAAAATACTGAAAGCTTTCAGCCTCTTTAGTAGCGTATAAGTAATGACCTAGAGAACTTTTTGATTTATCATCATTGAAAATGAGCTCTCAGGGTGCTTTCAGAAGATCATGCACCCACAAAGCATTATAGTGTGATTGTGGCCAGTTGGCCACACTTGGAAATATAAATAATCTGAAATATCAAGCTTTTTATCTGAATATATGATCTCACTGCCAGTTTGTGTTACAGCAAACCATTAATTTGTCTGACATGAAAAAGATTTTCTTTAAAATGACAAGCAAGCCCAACGCTATTCATGGGTATGTTAGTGCAATTTTATCGCCATTATCTGCTATATGTTGTTGAGACGACTGCATTGCTAACATCAGAATGGCTGGTCTGATGGCATCACTTTATGGCAAGAAGTTTGCTCAATGTTTAGTTAAAAACAATCTCACTTCCCCTTAAGTTCTCCTGCTTGCACTCTTTCGCTGTTAGATACTAGAAAGCAGAAGATGACTGCAATAATTTTGACATATCGCAGTATAAATGTTTTTTTTTCCTTTTACATTTGTTATAGGAACACACTAAGAGATTAAATAGAAAAAAAATTGGACTTTTATAAGTCTGTCTGTAAAGCGTCTTGAGATGGCATTGCCGTGATTTGACGCTATATAAATAAAGTTGAATTGAATTGAATTGAATATAACCATTACTTCATGGGTCTGGTCTTAAAGGATTAAGCAGGTCAAACAGTTGCATTGTGTTGTCACTGTCACCAAATAAATTTAATTTAACTTTATTTGTATAGTTCACAACAAAATCATCTTGAGGCTCTTTTACACATACAGTTCCATTTAATACAATTAATTGTATTTAAATTAATCTAATAAAAAATAATCATTAACAAATGAAAAAAAATGTATTAAGCAAGTTGAAGAAGGGAATTCTAATTTTGGGAAAATTGCATTTATCTGGTCCCTGTTAGTCATAATCTGAAATAATTGTACTCATATAAGCCAATTCATAAAAAAAAAATCTAATTTAGCTAATAATACCAGTAAATCTGTGTTTCTACCTGAGATATCTATGTGCGAGTACTGATAGGTAACATACATCTGTAAAATTTTGGTACTGGCTATAATTGGAGTTGAAAATGGTAGAAAACTGTTTTCTAGTCAGCTCTATTTTCAAGACTTTACCTGCTTAATGGCAACATTTGCTTAAACGAAAGAGATAATATATAAGACATTTTTATTGCATTTGTGTAATGGCCTTTATGGACTATGTTATTTATGCCTCTGGGTGAATAAATGAAACAGCTATCTGTCTTACTTTTTATCATAGTTTCATTAGCCTGGTAAGACAATATCAAGCAACATAACTGGAGGAACGTAGAGTCCTAAATATGAAACAAATGTTATTAGAGCTGAGTTAAGTTAAGAATTCAAGAGCGGTACTGTTGGTTTTGGAGAACAGGAACAGGACAGCAATATACATCTGCAAAGAAACATGCAACATGCAAGAAACTTGTGTTGTCAATATCTATCTAGTGAAGGGAACAAGTTCACTGAGCACATCAGGCAGCAACTCACTGTCAGGCTTAGTCACTATACAACAGTTACTGAAGTAAACCAAAGTAAAGCATAGTTTCTGTTGATAGTTTTTGTTAACCACCTCTATATTGCAACAGGTAGAAATGTGTAAAAAAAAAAAAAAAAAAAAAGGTAAATGTCTAACAATAGCTGTTTAAATATCTTTTTGGTGACTGCAAATGGAAAACTGTGTAAGTGTTAGTAATTCTTCACAAGCCACTGCTGAAGTATACTTATTTGATTATTTTTTCTTGGACAGCGAATATGGCTGATGTGCAAGTAATATTCCAGCAACAAATAGTTGAAAATCCTTCTGTGGATTCCATGTGTTATAGTACTGCATCAACATGTCTTGAGAAGTTCTCAGTTTAGTACCATATGTTCCCATGAATGACAATAACAGTAAGCTCATATGATGATTCGTTTAAGAAGAAAAGACCAACCAGCATCTGTGAGCAACTGAGCATCTAGATAGTACAGTTGAAAACACCGGTGAAAGTAGCAGATTATGCAGCTGCATTGCCTTAATGTACTGAATCTGCCTAAAAATGTTAAAATAATGCACATCACTGAGACACGTTGATGGATCCTCTCATCGACTCGACTGTTTACTGTTCATTAGTTAAACTTCATGTCATGTGCATTGTTCACTTTCTGCTTTTTGTATATGTCCAACATTGTTTCAGTATTTATAGCAGAGGCTACACATCCATACTTGTACTTAATTCCTTATTCCAAGCACCATCGACATTTATCAGCATTTTATGAGACACCATGTTACCTTTCATGCAGCCAAATGTTTCCAGTATTAGGTCACATGCAAAATGGTGTTCAAAATCATGAAGCCAGAGTGCACATCTGAATTTTATTATCATGAAATGCTGCTTTCCATTAATGAAAATGAGATGTATAGAGACAGTGTGGTGTATCATTAGGCTGAAACTTTAACAAAAACTTGATTGGTGTGTATCTGCTTGGTGTTTATCTACAACCTTAAGAACCTAAAGAACATGGATATGTCAAGTAAAAATATTGTTGTTCCAGCTTTTGCTCATTCAAATGCAAAGTTGTTCATAAATGACGTGATTAACTTGTGTATGGGTTTTGTCATTAATGCTGTCATTAACATGTCATTACTTATTATATTCTGATTATTGATGTAAGGATGCTGTTTGAGAGTCTATTATCACAAAAGATAGTAACATATGGCTTCACTCAAGGTGAATTTCCACAGGGTTTATTTTTTGATGGCTTCTGCATGTTTGATATTATTCTTGTTGTGGCTCGTGTTTATTATTTCTCAGTTGGCACAGTTTTCCAGAGAGATTATGAAAAATTCCTCTGAAAGAGATGAGGCTGTCAATAACACTGAAAGATATTTTGGCAGAATATGGGAAACATTACATCCATATGACAATAATTACCTGCGTACGTTCAAAGTCAAAAGAATCAGTCAAAAAAATGGACCTCAAACTCAAGGACGATTATTTTCTTTGTTTTTAGGTGGAGTTTGGATTGACAGATATGTGTCAAATTATGCCCTATGATTTTAAGCGTGTAAGACAAACCTTGTGTCATAACATTACTTTCTTTATAAAATGCTGTGATTTCTTTGGAATCAAGCTCGTGAGAAAGTGAAAACAGTGTTGGATGACTACATTGTTTGGAACTGCTCTCGTCTGTGCTTACGTTTTACCTCATTGTTACCACAGAATAATCGATAAAATGTGATGTGTATGACATGTCCAACAGTGTATTTTTTGAGGAGTAGTTTGCAGCTGTAAACCCAAAGATTGCAGTTGGCATGAATTAACAGCAAGGCCGCAACCCCTTCTTTCATTGTATCCTTGTTCCAGTAGATTTGAATCTCTTTTATTAATATTCAGTAATGTCATGAGGAAATTCTTTTCTCAAGAGCGACGTTTATGGTGGCATTTTTCATTATAATTTTCTTTTCTTTTTTTTTTTTTTTAAATTTTGAACAATAATTCTGTTAATGTATCCTGGGAAAGCTAAAACTTTGATGGGGATATGCAGCATGTGTGATATTGCTCCACCAGTCGGGTTGTGCCATAAATCAGCAGAGCTAACACTTGGACAAGGTCAGGAAAGTGGGATTTAAGCTCTTTTTGAGCTGAAGCCAGGGTAATGATCGCTCCAGATCTGTGCCCTGTGAGCACAGCTTTTAAAATATGTATGAAAAACGCTTTAGTTAAAGGGAACTTCACTATTTTGTCTTTTCAGATTATTCTTCAATGTTTTCATTAGAAGTGATGCACTGAAATCACTATTAACCCCAATGGCATGTTGACCTATAGATCCAAGTTGTGACTAGGTATGTAGACTGCAAATTTTAAAATGTATGAGAAACAATCTTTTTTTTTGCCTTTCTAGAGTACTCTGAACTTTCTACAAGGCAGGAACTCGTCAGTGTCAACCTTAAAACAGCTAAAGGTTTGTGGTAGATGTCAGGCTGTGAGATTAGTAATATCACCAACAGTTTCCACAACAGCAATCATGAACACAATATTAGATGTCAACACACAGCATTCTATCAGTTCTGAAGATGGATGTTATTTGACTGTGTTTGGGCCATTGGAGTCTGCCAGTCCAGTGCTGGTCTCACCAACGAACATTGGAAAGGTTGAACACATTCAATCATTTGAGGCTTTTTGGGCCAAAATGACCTTGAAATTAAGGGCTTTTGATTCAGTCTGTTGAGTATTGATTTTACCAGATGTGAATCACCTTAATGTTAACAATCCTTCAGTATTTATTACAAAACCAAGTTTGACATGAGTGTGTTTGTCTGTGTTCTTATAAACATGATTAATGTTTCATTATTGTGTGTGTGGCGTGGGGTGGGTGTCATTTAGGTAAGTTTAAGTATTGCTATGGGTATCAATACTCATAATCATCACAATTAGTTTTGCTTCGCAAACACATTCATTCTAATTAGACTGAAGAATTTCTAGGAAATGTTTATGTCCATTATAATTTGTTTGAGCTGTGGTTTTATGTTTATTCATTCCATATTTAATCCATATTTTGCTTCTTTTTATGACTGCCTTTCAAAACAACATGCTGTCAGTAAATGACACGTTGCAACTAGATTGATTTCCATTTCATATTTTCTAAATGACATATACCTACAACCCCCCCCCCCCGCTCCCAACTCAAAGAACATTAATCTGCAGGCACTTCACATGACACCTTGTTTTAATTTTGTCTTTGGGTTTTGATTTGTCTTCGCCGTAGGAGGAACTTTCTGTCCATACTATGTAAACAGAATTCAAATTTGTTCAGATAAGTTAATAGTTTCTTTTTGAATTGATAACTTGATTCGCATAAGTAACTATGAATTTGGCAAGTTTTGGCAAGAGTCAGCTGATGTTGATCTTTTTAAGCGAAGAGTACATGGGGATTTAATATAGAACAACTTCTCCTTAATTCTCTCTACAACACTAGCACAGCTGAATCAACAACTGGAGGCCTCGACAAAATGTCTGGAGGATCATCAATTTATTTAGTCTAAAAGCAGTCGAACATCTTTTGTATCAAAGCAGACCATCACAGCTGCCTTTATATTTTATACTTTATGTGTGATTGTAGAGTTTTAGACCTGTTGTTTTTAGCTCAGAAAAAAAATAATAAAACAACCAAAAAGACAAACAGAAATGTACAGGAGTGTGGTGGGGGGTGGGGGACGCGCAAGTGATTTATGACAGAAGAGGAATAAGCCTCGACTTTGTACAGTCCCATTGTGGATTTGTGGCAGTGACATATAACATATGAAGTTTATTTGAATGCAACCTCATATTTCTATCTCTCTGGCTCATCAGGAACTTTACAGTTGTCCCTGGAAAATACATTACGTTGTCTAGTTGACCTAGAAATGACATTAGCTCTTACAAAAACATGAACTGTTTCAAAGCTGTATTCACAATTTATTCAGAGTATATATGGTACAATTACAATATGGGATATGAGAGAGCAAAACATTTAAACAATTAAGACATAAAAAAAAAAAAAAAAAACCAGGAGCAGACATAAAAACAAAAAAACATGACATCAAACTTCTCTCTAACTTCAAGCTTGTCTAAGGAAAGAAAAAGCTGAAACACTAAAGCTGCTTTTTCAATAAGAACAACGTTTTATCTGACTGGTTGAAGTGTATTTTGCTCCCAAGCAGTGTGAAGAACTGCTGATAAGCTGTGGTTAGATGACCTAAAGCTCCAAAAGTATGTCTTTAACAAAACTAAAATATATTGAAGGGTTTGACCACACAGAGCCACAAAAGTCAACACTTAGATTTTAAATAGACCAGATAAACAGCAGAGAAGTATTAAAAACATGACTCATGTGGGTTCCTGTTGGTTTCAGCTGAGAGCCTTGCTTCAACATTTTGTCCTGTTTCAAGAGAATAAAAAATTTGATGTAAAGACAAGTAAAAAGTGTTTTACAGTAACTGTATGTGGAGAATATTAAGACTCATCTTTCACTTAAATTTTGGCACCGGATCTTTTTTTTATTCTTTGAGAGAAAATTCTCAAAGTTCTGTCAGATAGTTAAAACATAAAACAAGAAATTATTTCCAGAAATCTGAAATACTGAAAACTTAATACATGAAAACCAGAAAGCTCATAAAAATATTAAATTCTATTATCCAACCACTGTCAAAAGCCAAGCTAAGATCCAGCAAAACTCTAACTGTGAACCACCTACAGTCTGTAGACATTATCTGTATACTTTAGCAGACCTGGTTCACCTATGAAAGCCAGACATAGATTTGTCATTAATGTTATGTTGTTCTAAAAAATAATTTGTTCAGAAATAGCTTTCTCAACATTTTTCAACATTTATGTACGTAACTCCAATGAAATTGGTCAGAATGCTTAGAAAAAACATACAGGGCAAGCTTCCAACAGGTTGACAAATATCTCAAAGACTGATCCAGGTGAAGGAATCATTCCGGATACATTGATCCCGAATATGAAAAAATGGGGGGCCTTTGGAATTTTCATCAAAGGAAGAGAACAAATAATGACAAAATGAGGAGAACTGTGGCCATGGCGAAGGTTTGCACTGTCTGAGTGATTTTCTAGTTGAGTATACAAATACAAGAGGAGCATTTGAAGAGACATGGAAATGATAAAACAGGAGTTTTTTATTAGTCATATTTGTGGGTTGATAAGCGGTCCTGGAAATATTCATTACATACACCTGACTCTCTCAGACAAGCTCTGCACATCTCTGCTAAATACACATTGATTTGAATCAGGTGTGTTGCAGCTGGGACACTTGCAAAACCTGCAGGACACCTTTCCCTGAGGACCCGGATTGGGGATCCCTGCTCCAGAGGAAAGACACAAGTTCACCTTGGCAAAGAATTTGCTTATTGGAGTGTGATGAAAGGACAGTGTGGATGCAAAACCCGCTCTGTGTTTGTCTCAGTGTTATTAGACAGAGGTCTCCTTAAATGATCACCTTAAATAGATCAAACTTAGAAAAAAGATAAAAGAAAATGCAGCCATGAAAACTCATACTGAATACACACAAACATTACAGAAGCATCAAGTAGGGGGAAACACTGCAAGCCAACTAGCCTTAATCATCCAAGTCTGAAAAGCAGGATACAAGAGCGTCTCTATTTATAGCAGAACTTGTCCTGATTAAAACAACAACAAAACAGGACAACATCACACACTGCAAAAAGTCATCTCTCTCTTGTGTTCTCCCAGCAGAGAAACCCAATAATTAGCAAAGAGACCAACACTGTTCCAGCTGTATGTGCTTTCCAAAAACATGAAATATCCCACCTTTTTGTGTTATTTCAGACGTTTGCTGATTTAAAGTGTCATACTGAAAATATCTCTTTAGACTTGCTGGGACTATTCGCCTGCATTGGTGCGATTTTGCACAATTCCCAGCATAAGCTGCCCTGCCAGCGTGGTGACAGACAGTGTACTCTGCAGCACAGCAGAATGCTTATCTCTTTATTATTTTAGTGTGATTAACTTCCCCGGGACTGTTCAGTTCTGTTGAAAGTGATGGATAAACTTGCAAACCAGGGGTCATGTGAAATAATTTGTAGCATGCAACATTTGACTTTCGTTCTCATTTATCTGCAGTAAAATGAATAAAACACTAAAAAAATGACATCAGGATCAGCATTTTCAGCTTGTATGTACATACAGAATAAAACATTTTTGGAATATTTAAAGGCAATAAAGAAGCTATTTTTCCTACTTCTAACCATGGTAATAACAGGAAATTAAAATGATCTAAAACTGGTACCTTATATTGATTTTCTGTCATTTTTTAATTAGAAAAATGAGAAGATAGGAGACTGTCGCTAATTTAATTCAGATGAGCCTTTTACAACCAATGTTTTGTTTTTGAACACTGAATATATTTTCTACTCGCTGCAGTACAATAATTCTTCCATATGAACATTTAACCAAAGGGCACAAACTAATTTTGCTTGCAGCATTTGATTAATTGTTCTCTATATTATACTGTGATGAATGGCTTCCTTGATTTACTTATTAACAGTCATCCTGGCTGCTGAAGATTCATTTGGAACACAGAAAAACTCTTAAGTATTGTAACACATCAACCATGTAAATGATTTAACACAGGCCGACATAAGCATGCAGACAATTAATTCAATCCAAAGAAACGTATGACATTACAAAAATATGATTTACCAACACAAGGTTCCCTTTGAGATCAAGTGTGACTGTTGCTAAGAAAGCATGACAATGAAAACAAAACACATCAGCCATATGGCCGTCTCATGCTCCTTGTTAGCGGTTTGTCAGCTCGGTCTTGCATTCTTTGACTTTTTGTGTTTGCTCTTGACAATTTCTTGGCTTTTTTGGGTTAATGTTCTTTTTGTCCTTTGGCTGCGACTCGTGTTGAGCATCTTTTTAAAAAAAAAAAACAAAACAAAAAAAAAAAACCCCCAATCGTGGCTTGGTGGCTGGGTCTTTGCCCAAGGACCTGGTTAGGCTCCGCCTGACAGGGCAGAATGGCCCCTTACTCCTGTAGGCTCAATACCTGTGGGGGTGGGGATAGTAGAGTTTGGGTGCAGAGTGAGATGCATGGCAGCCAAAGATGGGAACTCTGGCGGTCTGATCTCCAGGTGAGGGATGTTCACAAGTGAGAGAAGGCTAGAACGGGACATCGACAGGCGGACCGGTGCAGCACCTGCAGTAATAACAGCTCTGAATCAGTTGTGCTTACTAAAAACGGAGCAAAGCCTAAAGCCAAAGTTCTCAATTTACTGGTGGATACACCCTCACCCATGGTCACAAGCTGTTGGAAATGACAAAAAGAACAAGACCTCAGATACTAGTTCATTTTACCCTTATTTCACAGAAAAGGAAACTTTAAAAAAAAAAAGATATGCATGCTACACATCGCATGAGGAGTACTTCAGATGCAGAGGTTGTTGTTAGCAAATGTTTACATGTAAATCCTGTATGTATGTGATATAACTGTTAATTTCACTTTTATTTGAGTTTTATTTATTTTCAAAAATGTATTTGTATAACGTCAACACCTGTATTTACAACTGATGAACGTCTTATTATCATGATGAACTCAGATATAAATATATTATTGGCCTGATGCCAGTGGTCATATTTATATACGGATTTGATATATGATCAGGTGTCTGCAAAAGGTGTTTCATTTTGAAAATGACCTGCCTCTTGTGTCTGCACTCCTGATAAACTCATCTGCTTTGTCCGGCCAGACACAGTTTCCATAAAAAAAAAAAAAAAGAAAAGAAAAGAAAAAAAGACTGCTTGTATTTATTGGTGTACTGGATCAGTGAGGATGGCTACTTCTGAATCTTGCTGTTATACATTTGATGTAATCACAGGTGACCATTTCACAGCTAGCAATTGTCCTCAGGTCATTGAAAAGGATCTTCATGGTCTCCTTTCAATTCCTCCCTTAAGTTTGTTTTTCTAGTATTTTACACACTTCTACTACATACCACTATAATACCAATGCTTAATGTAAACCTTGTTAAATATATTTCACATGAAATGTGTTGTGCAAATACAATAAACCTGCCTTGCCTTCCTGTTTTGCATAGGCAATGTGCTCCTTTTTGAATAAAGATATAGTTGCAAGGGTCTGAATGTTGAAGTGCTACTTAGCTGGCAAGAAGGCCTTTACAGTCTGAAAGGAAGGGGGCATTTACTTGACCTCTGAGATTTTAGGCTTTGATTGAAATTATATTGCTCAGATACAGTGGAAGGTAAAATTGAATGAGCAAAAAATGAATGGAACGAAAACATGTATTGCTGCCAAAACATGCTAAACAAGTGAAACTGGACTATTGAAATATTCCCATTCTTAACAAAGTTTAGACGTTCGTAGGTCATGAACCACTGGAGGGAAGTCTCTTGGATGCCGCCTTAATCCTTTGGATAGTTTAGGAATATAAAAAGATTAACTGTAAGCAAAGACATCATATTTAACAGCTATAAGGTTTTTTTCAAGAGTTCAAGAACATCAGTTTTCATGTTGGCGATTTTCCTCAGTATTGGATAAGAAAAAGAGCTTGGGGAGAAACGGAAATTACTTGGTTCTGATTTGTCAAGGTCATGTTTTTTAATAATAAGTGGTGCTATTTAATATTAAGATAATAAGAGAATGAGATGGTTCAACTTAAAAGGCTGATATTCATTTTAAGAAAAATTGTGAGACCCAGTCGTTTCCAAAATCCCTTGATAAAGAGCCTGGAAGAATAATGTCCAGGAGGCAGGCGGTGGCAAATGAATAAATGTGGGAGACAGTCCCAAGTTAAATTTCCTAAATCAATGGCAAAACAAGGATATGCCACACTGGATCATTCTGCAGGATGAATAAAAATGTTCATAATCTTATTTCACAGATTTGCTAGTTGACAAACATCCAATCTTTTTATGCTTACATTCTGATTTTCTGCTGTTTCTAAGCTGAGTGTTATCTTTGAGCACAAATAATGTTTCTGTACGGCTTAGACTTGGCTTTAAGGGAAGAAAGATGGGGAACCAGGAGAAGCATGTTTTAGAACTGAATCCTCTGATTCCTGGGAGACAATGGACAGAATACGCTATAAAGGCCAGATCTGCGAAGTGTTTTTGGACTTGAATCTGTAAAGTCATTTGTAAATATTTGATGTAATGGGTTGAGAATTTTTTGGGCTTGTTTCTACATCGTTCCCATGAGTCTGAAATGCAGTGAAATGTGAATTTCCATAAACCTGTGACCTATAATGTTCATCTGTCTGTGGTTAGACCTGTCTGATTCTTTATTATTGCCTTAATATTTTCCAGTGTGGTGTAATGCAGCTGTACTATTTGCATTTGTAGTGCAACTGGGAAATTTTTTATTTTGTGGTTCCAGTACCATCGTAAAATCCTCTCATTTCCCCTCCTCCAAAACAATACCAATGGGTCACATATCTGATTATAAATCTTACTATCTCGTCATTGTGGCTTTTTTAAATTGACTTCCTGACAAAAGGCCTACTGTAGCTAACTGCTGAAGATCAGGCAGGTGAAGGTTAACATATAGTACTGAATCACTGTGGTTCATTTAAAGACCTATAACACACATTTAAAACAAGGCCACAAATTGTTTGTGGTTACAGAGTAAGTATACCTCTCCATCCAAAATCCGCAAGGTATATTTGCTTTGAATTTAGAATTTATGGTTTATATGTAAAGGCCTATTTTTTTTCAAGAACTGCTTCTCAGATTATTACTTAGGCAGAGATAATGTTTCAGCGACATTGTTTTGGTCTCTCGGTCTGTTAACATCAGAACTCAAAAAGTTATTGATGGAATTTAATGATATTTTAGGAAATATCAACTTGTGATTGTATTTATGGGGTGATCCAGGTCACAGTCTGGATCCAGGAAGTGTTTAAAGGATTTTTTTTTACTATTGAAAGACAGAGATAATTTTGCCATGAGAATTTCTAACTCAAAACAATGGCCACAGTCATTGGCAAATGAAAACAAACAAACAACAAAAGACGACATCCTGGTAGATGGTTATTACGTTAACAGCTATACAGAGTCTGGCTAACCCACATTGGAAAAAATGTCAATTTCTTTGATAATTTCTATGCTATTGTGGTCTTTTGCAGAGTTTTAAGATTGGAAAGATGTGTGTCTTTAAGTCTTAATGGCACAGGGTTTTTGAAGCAGACTGTGGAATGCTTTGCTGTAATTATGATGCCTGTTGAAACTGGCTTTATGCATGTTCAAAAAACATCAAAGGGATAAGTTGATTCTATTTTATCCAACTGATCAACCTGTCTCTGTCAGCTGGTACTAAGATTTATATCTTGTTATGAGCACAGTGTTTTATTTAGTCCTATTTACCATAGACATGCTTGATTGTATTTTGCAAGATCTGGAATGTGGTATTGGAAACATTCTACACCATATCTTTGCATATTAAGTTATCCTTACTGTTTTTCTACGTTGTCTGTTTTGATGGGGGATGTTATTTAGATTTGATTTGACTGGACATCCAATTTTACATCTCTGAGGTCACGTAGGCCAGCTGAAGTGAGCTTGACTTAATACAAGATGAAAGCGGTCCACACTGGCTTACCATGAGGGAGGGTAACCTTAGTAACATTAGTAATTAGCTGTTAAAAAAAAGCCAAAGTACTGCATGCATTTTCCTTTAACATAAACACAAGCTGCTAGAACAACAGATTTTTTAAAATAGCATCTGTAGCCTTAAAACTGCAGTTTTGTCACCAGAAGCCCTTAAGATGCTTCACTGTGTTATCTTCAACAGGAAGCAAAAATCAAAGTCTGCATTGCAAGTAACAAGTGCAATTCTCACAACTGTAAGGTTTAATTATATAATCTGATGAAAAGATCTGCTACTCTATTACATAAACACATATTAAAGGGTTAATGAACTGTAAATATTTAACACCAGTGTACAAGCTTTCATTTGTCATTTATCATATGTAGTCATCTTTCAGCCAACAGGCCTTCAATCTTTCACTGCCTTTTAGAGTGCCTTTACAGAACAGGTCATAGAGGCAGAGTGCTGAATATGACAGGCAAAAAACAGTTGAGGTGTAGCAGACATACCATCAAGGAAATGGGAGAAGCGGGGCAGGAGTAGCAGAACATGCCAAAAGAATTAAGTCAACAAACCTGACGAAGTGGGCCATAACAACAAAGACCCAAGTTATTGTTCACAGTGAACCAATTTCCTGAAAGCCTTTAAATTCTGTTACATTACTTTTTCCTCCTTATGTTTAATTTCAAAGTGTAATTACAACCATTGTGTTTTTACTTTTACTTTTTTACAGAAACAGGGCAACATCCAAACCTGGGGGCGGGAGTCTTCGATTGCTTCCATCTTAACAAAATCAACATCCTGGCCAACAAAATTAAAAATGATATCTTTTCTTAAAGCTGGGTAGGTAATGTTGGGGAGCTAGCTAGATCTGAAAGTGGCACCCTGTCTTTGCTCCTCCCCTTCTGATTTTACTCCTTGCGTGATCCAAGGCTTTTTTCTTACCTCCGCCAAGGAGGTTATGTTTTTACCAGCGTTTAACTGTTTGTGTTCAAGATAACTCAAAAAGTTATTGACTGATTTTTAATTACATTTTTGCGAGTTGTTGGAAATGTGAAAAGGAAGAACAGATTTAATTTTGGTGGTGATTTGAATCACTGTTTGGATCCAGAAACTTTTTAAATGCCATGGTGGAAGTTTGTGCTTCTAGTTCGCAGCTTTTTCCACCAGCGATTTTCTCTTCCTCGGCTGTTTAGTGGGAGGAGGCAAATAAACCGAGCCAGGTCGGGAAATCCAGGTCAGTAATTCCTGCATTGTCTCAACCGTGAAGAAGCTCATGAAATATAAGAAATGAACAACTTCAATTCGCCCCGAACGTTTTGATTGGTCAGAGTTTTAACAGATTTACAGTAAACTGAGGGGTCTAACTATAATTTTCATTGTTCATGATTTAAAAATGTACAGACTACAATAAGGACAAGGAACCACTTCACCCAGAGTAAAAAAAAAAAAATGTCTCTGAGCAAGATTACCTACCCCAGCTTTAATGAGTCATGGATTGATTAAGTAGAGCTGATAGAATACCAAACAATACAGTCAAAGCATTAGGAACAATATATTCTCCAGTTATTCTGGATCACATCAAAGATTCCAGACTAGTAAACCCTTAGAGAGGAACAGTGTCAAAACACGTGGACATAATTTGCAGAGACATGATGGCACCTATCACACTGAAGGGCAGTGTATTATTTATTCTAACAAGCCAAGCCTTGTGTATACATGTTAGGCGAAGTCTAAGTTTTGTAAAACCTGATGTTGAAGCCTTGGTGTCTTCTTTTTCCAGATAAAAATCCAAGATGAGACCATGTACCTTTTTGAAAAAAGAAAGAGGATAAAAATTTTATACACAGTGAAAGATACAAAAAATGTGCTAAGATAATCATTGTGACAGAGTTACTTTTGGTTGCCATAGATAAATTAAGCAAGAACCATCATTTAAATATTTTTTTAATTTGAGTAAGAAATTGTTCTTATGTAGCTTATTCAAGCAAGGTGTTCGCAACATTCACTTCCAGACAGAGAAAACCAGACACTGAGATTTTAAATTATAAATTGTTAAGTGGATCTCTGGATAGTGTATTATCAGGAAAAATCTTACCTTTTAAAAAAGATTTAAGTTATATTCTGAGATCTGGTTAAATCATTTTAAAACTGCAAGCGTAGTAGGAATAGAACATGCTAGATCAGAAATCAGCAACAAAAGATCATCTGCATACAAAGCAACCTTCAGCTCAACATTTTTCCTTGGTATGAAAACCTTAAATCTCTTAAAATCAGAGTGAGATTTAAGGGGGATTGACAAAAGTTTCATAGCCGTAGAAAATAATAAGGGGCCTTGCCTTGCAATGTAAACTAAACTATTCTGAATTTGTACTATTTGTCCCGACAAAAACTCAAGAACAAGAATATAATAATTTAACCCAAGAGATAAATTTGACCCCAAACCAAATTTCAACGAGGCAAAATACCAATAACTCCATTCCACTCTGTCTCCATCTATTTCTACAAAGACTATATGGGCCAAGAGCCTGGCTATCTTGGCTTGCAGGCTAATTAACTGGTCCGCATGGTTGTTAATTGCTGTCAGTACCTTCTCATCTACTGGTCCCTGGGCAGTTGCCACTTCTTTCTTTACAGACTTGGATATAATTGGTCATTAGGTTGTTCTTCGTATGCCTGATGGTACATAGCATTTTTTTCATTGGCATCTGGATTCTCCTTAAACTGCTTCCTTTCATGTCTAGATGGGTTTCTGACTGTCAAATTCAGTGTACAATGGAATAAGTGATTTTTACTTTGCAGGAGACAAAACACGTTATTTAGTCATAATTTTTAATTAAAAATATTAGTATTAGGACTTCATTTGAAGGTAAATCAAGGCAGGTGTTTTAGTCTGAGGACACAGACATGAATAAGTGTATGGTTATAGTTACTTAAAGATTAATTTGGTCTACTTAACATGTCAACTCAAGTAGAGTCAATTATTCTCCTAAACAGTTTTCCAGATGCATTATTTTATTACATACAGAAAGTTATTGTGGATTTTCCTTTTCAGTTCACAACCTACTAGAGGTTTTGTTTCATCTACATTATGGATGTTAGGCAATATTGGTCAGAGATCTGCCAGCAAATGAGTCATCTGTGTTCAGCAAGTGACTGTGAGACAAGCTATTAAGTGATTTATCGATCCCCTGGTAGATATTAAGCCAATATAAAATCCTTGTGTTCTTATTTCAAAATGTGGCACTTCAGCCAACATGAAGATCACACAAGGTTTCCAGAGAACTGTTGCCCAAGATGAACATTATTAACAAAGTTAAATGCCTCTTTAAGTACAAAGGCAATGTGCAGTTGCCACAATAGGAGTCACTTAAACTGCCATTTTCATATATGCACTGGAGTCCTGAATACTCTGGAGCAGTGGAATATGGGGATACAAATAACATTTGATCTGGTTCATTTACAGAGAATTTCCACCCAGTGTGGGTGAGACAATGTGCAAACATGTCAGCAAATTTCTTTGAGAATTGACTGTAGCGCTGCAATGCGTGTGTTCTGGTTGAAGTCAATCCTTTCTGCAGACTGGATATCTTTGTGCAGGAATAGAATATATCCTTGAGTTTTGTTTGTGGTTTTGTGAGTATATAAATATCTGCAACATTTTTTTTGTCTTTTTCCATTTGCTGCAGCCAAGAACTGACAAACCAGATACTAGACTCAAAATGGGGCTTTTACACTGAAGTGGTAGCTGCACATTGCCCATCTTAAAAAGGCTAATGAGAGGCATTTGCACTTGGCTGTGTTCCGATTTTTATTAAAGACATGGTCATTTTACACTTGGTAGGTGGTGACTGAGCTGTTCTAACACTAATCTTAAGCATTCTCACAGCCTGGGAGAATAGCCACAAGCTCAGAGCCTGCAGTGTTCCAGGCCACCCAACTCTACTTTGATAAGATATGAGAACTAGGGCCAGCAATGACTGCAGATGCACAGTGCTGAGTGGGCTTAAAGGTAGGATTTAATATGTTTTCCAGGAGCATTTTTTATTAAATTATTTAAACTTCCCTTCTCACCCCAATTGCAGCCAGTTAATTAGCAGTGACAAAAACAGAAATATCTAGTCACCTGTGGAATAGACAGGACTGAGAAAATATTTTCCAATCATTTAAACCTGCCTGTTCTAAATAATTGGCTGGTAAAATGTCTATCAAACTCAACTACCATTTAAAATCAAAGACCGATGACCCAGTAATATTGTAATCTTCTGCACTCTGACTTTGTTCTTGATTGACTTGGATTGATGTTAAGCAGCCCAGCATGTAGTTGTCACGATCACTGACCAAAACAGTGTCCAGCCAGACAGTGATGACATGAATAACCAGATATTCATTGAAATCCTAACAGTACATCTGCATTTCTGGATATGATTAGGGAGATTACTTAAGTTAGAGTGATGCTACTAAGCTATATTTAGCAATGTTCTTGTTTGATGATACATCTTGTGTCTCATCTGGCCGGCTGCAATAATATCTCTTTCTTCTCCATTAAGGAATCAGGAAGCAATACAATATTCAAATATGGTTTAACTTTGGACACAAACATCTGGCAACCTGACAAAGACAGATTTAGCACCACTTTAATCCTGATGTGGCTCAGTCATACAGCTGTTTGGAATCAAATATGTCTAACTTCTTTAAAACAAATAATAAGGAAACGCAACCCGTGTGTGTACGTGTGTGTGTGTGTGTGTGTGTGTGTGTGTGTGTGTGTGTGTGTGTGTGTGTGTGTAAATTTATGAATGTGGTGTCAATGCAAAGCTCTTTAAATCTTAAACTAAACTAGATAAACTAGATGTAAATGTCTAACATTAGGCCTAATTAATATTAGGAAATAAAACAGAAATCTGATGCTTCAGTCTTCAACGGCCTATTAAATAATAACTTTTTTACAATAGTGTGATAGCAGGTATCAGTTTCTTAAAAAACTAATAGAAAAAAACTGGCACATCCCGGGCACATCTTAGTTCACATTTTCCTTTCGTCATCTTGTCCCAGGCGACCACAGCTGCTGAAAAACAGGAGAACAAGAGGCGCTTCAGAGGAACTGGAGTGCACGAGAATGAGAGTTTTTGTTTTTGTTTTTCATGTGCCCATATTCTGACTTGCTTATTTAATTAACTTGAGTACAGAACAATAATGCCAAACCTTTCCTGAACATGTTCAATCGACATGTCACTAACATTACGCAGTGGCTTTGCCCCATTAAGCATCCGCATGTTCATGCCAAGAACCACATCCAGAAATGAACAAGGGCAGCTTATAGCTGTAACAATGTTGTCCCACTGCAACAATGTGCCAAAGGGATTGTCAGGAAAAAGGCCTCAGCTGTTGAATAGTGCATCTGTTTCATGAGGAAATGTTCACTTTTCTCTCACTGCCACAGTAAGTGTACTGAGCCCATGTTTAAACTGGCTCAGCTGTCCAGGGCCACTTTTTTTCCACAGTATGTACAATATTTATGACTGAAACTAAGCAAATGACTGAATCACTAATGCATAACTGACTCAACACATATAATATCAGTAGATACTACAAAAGTGAAAACAATTAGTTATATAAAATGTTTTAATATGTGTTATTTTCTATTTGAATTTAATTTAACTTTGTCTTCAACTTATATATTTATATATACACACACACACACACACACACACACACACACACATATATATATATATATATATATATATATATATATATATATATATATATATATATATATATATATATATAATTAGCAGGAAGGAGCTGAGGAGGTGGCAAACAAACAAAAAGGTCCCTTCAACTTCAAATTCAACAAACAGTTTTTTCAACAAACAGTATTTTTTTCCCTGTACCCTTATCATTTGCATTTTCTTTTTTACTCATATTGCTTAAATTTGGAAAATCTGAAAGAATAAAAAAAAAAAACACCTTAAGTTTCATTGTTCCATTTCTTAGCCTACAGCAGGGTCAACAACCATGAGGGCAACTGGCCTATAAGGTTAGATAGTTCCCTGCAGCAGAAGTACCAGGAGTCAGATGTGTTGGAGCATGAAAGCATCTAAAACCTGAAGGTCAGTGGCCCTCGAGGTTTGAAGTCAATGATCCCTGACTTACAGTTATCTCTTTACAGATTGTATGAAATTTTCATTTACTCACAGGAAATGTAAAGTCAACATTAGTTTAAATATATGATGAAGTATTATAATATAATGTTAACATTTCACTATAAATTTGTGGTAATCATTACTATTGTATTTATCATTGAATTATTTAGTGGAATTAGTCAAGCTATGTTGAAAACCAAAAGGTCATTTTTCAAATAACAGATCCTTTGTGAAATTTGCATAAAAAAAACCCAGAGGATGTATTTAGAGTTAATAATTTAAAACAACTTAGGATTCTAGATGCTACACAAAAGACACATGATATACTGTTATGGTGACATTTTTGTAATGGGGCCATGATTAACAACGGGGGCTTATGATTTTGCAATCGTCAGTTGTACAAATTGGATCCATCACAAGGTTGGAGGGGTGGAATAATGTTTGGGGTATTTTGAGGACTGATACATATACACTTTCAGAAAGTGATCAGATTTTTTATTCTAATTTTTATTTTTCCACGTCAGTAATGTTTTTTTTTTCCTTTAGGACTGACCCTACAGCAGAATGCTATTGTTATTGAAATAGTTCAGATATATTATCTGACCTTCTACATTGAATTTTTTTGTTCCTTCTGTTGAATGTGAAGGGACCGCTCTGTCTTATTGCAAAACATCTATTATACATGAGATAGTTGGCCGCTATTTTGCCATCTCTCCACTTCAGACAGAATTCATTGAGATCCTGTTGTGCTTTGCGAAATGGGGGACATCTTTATAGAAACACTCCGACGTCCAGCCACTGGCAGTCTGAGACAGCCAAACATAGAAGTTCACCTTCGCAGCTGTGTTTTTTTTATATACAAACATCAAAGAGACGATTATCTTTAAGTTTTATTGCTGTTACTTTCTGAGGCAGCTGGATTTAAGTGCAGTCTCAAAAGATTACAAGAGAATCCATTTTTGCCAGGTTTCAGAGTTTGTATTTAGGGTCAGTTTTTTGGACTGGTTAGCACCCTTTTGCATGTTGTGTTTACTAAATGTGTATGCATGTAATAGCTAGTAAAATAACTTGGATCATTTGAATCTTCAATCTTCATGAATAAACTGGTGGCTTTTCCCCGTCTCTCTTTTATTGTTTCATCTACCATATTAGGAAAAAATATTATGATACATTTTCCCCAGTGCTTATCTATTGTTTATTTCTGCAATGCTTATACAAAGAAGATGGGAATAATTTATTGCGTTGATACTGGACCTGCCATAATTATGTATGCGGTTATCTCTCATTAAGTTCCATTAAGTCAAAGTTATTTTTCTTGGATTGATGAACCTTTTAATGTGATGTTGATTTATGATACAAACACAACTCTTTAGAGGAATATGTGGATTTGTGAGATCAGTTCAGACCTTTCTTTAAATGAAAATACCACAAATTTGTTCTAATTGCAGTCATTACAGCATCAGTGGTATTTAAGACATGATCAATTAAATTATTGTTTTATTAAATATAAATAATTTAACCTATACGTCTTAAACACAACTTATGATGAAGAATTATTCTTTGCACTCTGGACTGAGTGTTGCAGTGTGCAGCTCCTTGAGGTTGTGGTTTTTTCAAATTTATGGTTGAATCTCCAAGTCAGTCTAAATGATGGAGGGGGAAGCAGCTCTTTCCATTACACAAATACGAGTGAATCTGTCATGTGTCATGTGTATTTATTTTTGACGGGAACTAAAGACAAACTTGTCATGGTCTGGCTGACACTGGTCTTTTCCAGCTGTCTTTGAAGGCATCGTTCCTCAGCACTGATTGCTGATGCTTCCTACCTGTGTTCTTCCTTGTTTTAGTACCAGTCTTATTCCCTCTGACTGCCAGATTCTCAGACTTCTCTCTGACCATTATGTATATAGACCATTAAATATAATGGTATATTTATTTATTCATTATAGCTCTGAATGGTGATTAATCATCATTGATTCATTTGTAAACTATTTTATTAAAAATGCTAATCATTTGAAAGTTGTGTTACATCCGTCTTCTTTTAACTGCACTTGTCAGTGGTGTAGGAACTGCGCATAGTAGTTGTTGCAGTATTATGCTGAATACAAAAACTTTGCTATGTAATTCTGTGGCTGCTGTCTGATTCTCCTCGTCATGGTGCACCAGACATTTTTATTCGACAGCTCTGGACTCCAGGCAGGTGATTCAAGAACACATTATGTGTAGATTAAGCCACACCATTGTGAGCAAACCAAGGCTTGGCATTGCCCTGCTGAAGTTATCACCCACTTCCTGGTAAAAGACAATGTTAGCCCAATTGTCAATCCCAATTTCTAGTATACGTTCCTGTGTCCTTGGCACCTCTCACACATATGGAAGGCATCTATACTGTGGTGACTTATACAGTCCAATGTGCCCACTGTCTGACCATGGGAGATGAGCTTGTGAACATAGCAACATCACTTCACAGAGATGATTTATAGCTTTCACTTCAAGAAGTACAGTTTTAAATTACTTTTGTCATGTGTCAGCAGACTGTATTGTGAAGCGATAATTTTCCAATGTATCCCCGACCTGTGTTCATATTAATCAAAGTGAGATGACCGTTTCTAATGCAGCAGTGCCTGAGAGTCAGAGACTCACAGAAATCCAACAGAAACAGTGGTTTCTAGTCTTGATATATTATAATTTGAGTATCTAAAGTTTTTTACATTATTAGGTACTCCAGATTTAAAATTCCAAACCTTCACCATTGGGAACTTATTGATAATTATCAAATGTAGTTAGGATTAAGTCAACAGAAACATCCAATCATTGCTTGAATCGACTAAAATTTGGGTGTATGGTCCTTTTATACCTGATCCTGACACCCTCACCCCACAGTCTTATTACTGTAATTACCACAATATTACTCACAAGGTTATCTGAACTCTTTGGCTCTTTCCAGCCTTGTTTGGTGTGTTCAGCTCACATCAATTATTCATTTGTTTTATTTTATTTATTTTTATTTAAGTTTCTCTATAATTGCATTGTGTTTATGTTAAAAAGAATTAACAATATACAGATAACTGTCTGCTGCTTAAATCACCTGTCAGCCAGTATAAATAAGGCAAAATTTGTTATATAAATAAAAAAATATTGCTCAGCAAGGCATATTTTCACAAGGGTTTTTAAAAACAGTTTAATGAGACCTCTGGAAGGGACATTTTAAATGGCCCCTGCAGAAACCCTTCATGCCTGCTTTCTGCCTTATAGATTACAATCCTTTCCTACAAGTAAAACTGGTTAACCTACATATTGTGGATTTTAGCTGCTTGTTTGTACAGTATCAGTATTGCCTGTTTTTCTAAAAAGGTACATAGGCTCTGCCAAGACCCTGCTGGTGACCCAAAATGGGGGTTCATGCATCCTCAACATTTTAGGAGTGTCCCTCTGTATCTGATCACGTCTTCCTGTGCTTATCCGCTAGATCTTTTTGTTGTCAGGTTTTTTGGTGCATACTGTAAGATGGTACATGGAGAACTATACGAGCAAATTCCTTTAATGAACTGGGTGGAATAGTGGGCATTCTGCACGTCAGCATAGCCTGGTATAAAGTTTTAGTTGCTACATCAGCATCAACCTTATGCTGTTGAGAGGTGAAAAGTTTCTGGATGAAACTAAAATATCAGCTAGGAACTCTTATTGATTACATTTACCCAGTGCATTGCAGACACAACTAAAAAGGGGAATGGTATGGTTACTTTTGATTGCTATGAAAAGCCAGATTTTGTAAAGCATCTTCTTCAAGGGTGTGTCCTATTTGGACTTGGTGTGATTTGGACTGCCAGCTGACAGGTTCAGTTTATCAGTCTCTCCTCCAAGAATATTTATGAAAAAAATATTGATTAATTTCTCAAAATGTGAAATATGGTGCTTACACTTATCGCATGGGAACTCCCTTCTTTTTGCCTTGAAGCCAGTCCCAACACTTTCTTTATGCGGAACATGAGGAAGTTATAACAATGTTCAGGAAGTGTGTTAGTGTGCCTGTAGGAAATTTGTACCACTGTACCTAATTGAGCTCTGAGAAATAAGGTTAAACTAAGTGCAACAGAACAGCATTTAGAAGTCTTTTGCAACTTTGTAACTTTGATCTAGAAACAGGAAGCATCAGTTGTCAGTGATGATTGTTGGGTTGGAAAAGAAGTTGGGAAAAGTTTGTGACATGCATGGGAATGTCCAGGACTTCCTTAATTAGTTTTCCCATGCCCTTCCACCATGACAGCTTGTTGTTAACATTTCACCTAATGGTTTTGGTATCCTAAGCATGTCTCTTGCTGGACACCATCTGACTTGATGAAAAGTTGTTTCATCAGCATTTTATATTGTCCCCCTAATTCTGTTGCCAACACTCTATCTCACTCTTTAATGCTTTGCTCCTCTGTCCCAAAGTCCCAAAGGTAGCCTGAGAAATTCCATGATAAGGCAAATTTCAAGCATTCTGCAAATATGCACAGTTCACTGTTAATACACACTGCCTTATTTTTGCCGGTGGATATATTCAGTGTTCCTTCTCTTTTCTTATATGGGCTACAGGCAGATGGGTATCTGTGTGTTTTTAATGTATTTTATAAATGATTGCACAGTCATTGTATAGATTCAAATATTTAATTAAAAAAGTTTTTATGTTTTGCAAATGAAAATCATTTACAGCAGTATTCCTCCCACTAGTAATAACTCTCATCACCAGCCAGATTATTGCACTGCTCTTCTTTCTTGTCTCCCAATGAAAACTTTAGCACCACTGCAACTGCTGCCGATAATCCACATCAACCCATCCTGCACTTACTGCTTCCAGTCCACTTCAGGATAAGTTTTAAAGTTCTTTTACTGGTTTTTAAAACTCCTAATGGTCTTGGTCCTTCTTACTTTTTAAATAGTTTTAATTACTATGAGCCATCCAGAATTGTCCTGTCCTCCAATAGGAGACCTTTACAAATTCCAGACATTTTCACAGAGACTTACAGTGAGCCTACTTTTAGTTTTTATTCCCATATTAGAAGTCTGCGAGATGATGGGTGTCTGAAACAGTTGAAAATTTTAAAACCATGTTCAAGATCTGTCTTATTATCTATCCTATCTTACTGGCTTTTAGTTGGATATGTTTCTCATGAAATTTAAGTAATAAAAGAAATTTATTCTTCTCGCTTTATTTTATATTATTTTATTTTTTATTTGTGCTAATTTTAGTTTACTATTATTTTAATCCATGCTTACTTGATACTTACTTTGAATACATTTATTCAGGCCTTTTTTTTTTTTTTTTTTTTGATTTTTTGCTTTTTTGCTTTACACATTTAATTGTTTTTGTTGTAAATACTCCAACATCCCTTTTGTGTCAGCTGCTCCTGTTTTATTTATTTATATATTTATTATTATAACTTAATGGTTGCAGTGTGGGACCCGGTTAACCACGATTTGGGTGGCTTTGTGGTGGAGGCCTCTGTGGTTATGGGCAGTGTGGATGGATCCCCCGGACATCGCTTCAATGAGCCTGATACTAGGGACCATGGTTTGTCTGTGGGTATGGAATTACTGGTTGGGTTGGTGGGTGGGGGTGATTTTATGTGTTGTACCTTTCTAAGTGTACGAGAGATAATGATTGAATGTGTGTTTTTGTAGTACATACAGCCAAACTCTTAACCTGATTTAACTGTACCTGAGTCCAACATCATGAACTGATTGTCTCTTTAAAAGCTTTAAGAGAATTGATTTATCAAGAATTGGATGTTCTGCTTCAGTGCTTGCAAAACACCCTGAAATCTTCAAGATTATAATGCCAATCATGACTCATCCTGCTTCCTGGATTGGCCCTCAGCAGAGCTCATCAGTTTTTCTTGGGTTCCTGGGGTTGGATCTAATGCTCACAGGAACCTGCTTCATCTTCAGAGCAATGGTAGCTGCAGAGTAACCACATCTGGACTGTGGTCTGGTTGTGTGTGTCACACTTTGGAGATTGGCCAGTCTAAATGTCTGTGTTTGTTGGTGACACCACAGGCCATGATGATGATAATAGGTTTTTCTCTGTAGTGTCTCAGTATAAAAAGATGAAGATAAAATGCCTTCCTCTGTGGCTCGCCCATTGTGGTTTAATTTTGGCGTGTTTTAGAATAACTGTAATAGCATAAGTAAACCACAGAACAATCTTTATAGTGTCAGCTGTAATAAGCATCTCTGGCATAGTATGGTGCATACGCCTGAACCACCACAATCACTGATTATTGCATGATGATGGTATCAGAGCTGATCCAATGCAGCACCAACAGCAACATGTAAACACTTATTCAGGGAACAAAGGTTCTTTGTACCAACGTAAGCCCACATGTACACTGTTAAACAGTGATTTCCCTCATGCTGCAAGAAAAGTACATGAGAACACCACCATCTGTATCAGCATACTAGTTGTTTGAATTTGAGGGTTTGGCGTAGAGTCAAATCAGCTCACTTTGGATACCACCAGGTAACATGTTTCTGAACAGGGAGCAGATGTTGGATTCATTACATCTGAAATGATGCCTATACAGTGCGATTAAGTTGGTAAGGGGGAGTTGGAGCAACTGCATGTACAATTTTACAAGCACACAGTGGACAATTGTGTGGTTCTAGCAAGTCACATTTGTATCTCCAGCCACACCTTTATAAACTTGATGATTGTGTTCATCAGGACAGATTAGCTTGGATTGTATGTATATATGGAATATCATACCAACAGAAGTTGTCTGATTATGTGTTCCAGACTGAAGCATGTCTGTTTTATCTCCCTTTGAGATGCACCAACACCAAGTATTGGGTGTTGGTTATGTACGTATTTGTACTCTTTACTCAAAAAAGTGCTTCAACTATCAAACACCAACCTGAGAAAACTAAGGCTGTCAGAATTAATATGTTGATGCAAAGACACTAACTGAACATTTTAATCATTGGGTGTCCAGAAAGAAATTTATTGTAGGGGCTAATTTAAAAATCTGAATTTGGCATCTTCTCAGCGAGGAAAGCTGATTTTGGGCATATAGGTGCCTCCTCACAGCTGAGATCATAATCCACCAAAAACTACTATCCATTTTATTTATAAAAATTTGGTCCGTTTTCAAGCCTAACATTTAGAGGATGACCATAGAAGTACACATTTGATATGTTGCACATTTAACCACTCAGGTATGTGGCATTCCAGGCCACACTCTTTACCACTGAACTCTTATCAGATTTATTAATACACATCTTAGTACTCAGTATTGGCACATACTCAAATGTAATTATAGCTGTGCTTGGTTTGAAAAAATGTGATATCTGTGCATCCCTACTTTTCTTTTGTAACTTTAGCTACTTTGTCAGAATTCCATTTTTTGTTTACTTAAAGTACTTGTATAGGGTAGTTCAACAGACATATTTTGGTGTAACTTTTGACAAACTCCACATGATTTAATTTCATTCCAACGAAGCCATTTTAGCCAGCTGTCTAAGATTAACTTCTAATTTATTTACAGTAGCCACTAAACTTGTGAAAAATTCTATGAAGTGTTAGAGTGGCTTTCTATCAAAGCCAAATGAAGAAACAGATATTATTTTGAGCGTTTGCTAGCTATGCTTTTTTTTTCTGCTTTTTTTACTTTCAGCAGAGCCAAAAAAGGAATGATCTCTTGCAATCCTTTGTTCAGACGATTCGTTCCAGTGAAAAATCTGAATGTATGAGCATGTTTGTGCAATGTAATGTGACGCAAAGAAGACACAAACTCTTAGATTCGTGTTCAACTTTAATAATATTTTATGGCACAATTCCTTAAGACTCATTATTAGTGGATATAATTTTACGGTGACATTTGATTTATGAAAGACAACCATGTGATTTCTCTGTCTGCATAAGATCACAAAAACATTATTAGACCACCCTTGTTTTCCATACAAATACATCAGTTGTGAAGGATTTTAAAATGAATGTGAAACTCTGGCACACAAGGATGGTCTAATGATTTTTTTCCAGAACTGTACTTTCAAACCTGTTGACATGATCAGCAGCATAGTAAAATACCACCAATATATTTCTTCTTTACAAGTTTGTGATTTTAGTTTGGGATCTACCAAATAGGTTTAAATGTTTCAATGACAAAATAACATTAGTTTTGTGATGATGTGTATACTGCAGCTGATGTTCTCTTTTAGCTTCTATCTCTGCTAGAAGCAGGTAGATTTAATTTCTATGGAACTATAACATACAGGACAGTGTGGCCAAATTAAGTGAAGTGTGGTACATTTCTCCTCACTACAGTGTCGGGGCTGTTGTGCAGGCCACAGTCGTTGACAAAAACCAGTCAAATCATGAGCTTCACCTCAGCTTTATTAACTCAAAGCCTGCTAACGTTAGGTGGTTGTATAAGGTCGAGAGTGTTTACATTTGTGCCTTAGAGTGAAACTGTGAAACTATTAGAAGCTGTTTTCACACATGCACTGGACTCCTGATATTGCTAGAGAAGTTTTGAAGGGGTGGCATGTGAGAACTCAGTTGTCGCTGATTTGCTCGACTGTTGCAGAGATTTTCCACCCAGCCACCTTGTAAAATCTCCAGGTCAACAGCAGCTGAGACATCATGTAAACACAGCAGCAAGTATACTGGAGTATGAACTACCTCTCTGTGTGGTTTGCATGTGGGTTGTTGCTTTCTTTTGCTTTCTGACTTTATGCTGCTTTTCACATGTTTCTTGCTATCGTGGATAGGAACAAATTTATGCAATATTGATATGAACAAGAGCTTCATCTGTCACTCTCAAAATGTAAAAAATTTCGACACCATTTCCTACCTTTTCCATGGTGTGGAAACAAGATCCTTGCACCCAATGCCCAAATTTCTAGCTGTAAGCACACATCTCCAACAGACAGCTTCCAGCAGAAAACCTCCCACTGCGAAAGGTGTAAACTGCAACAGGAGAAAATGTCTGGAGCAGTATCTGGCCACGCTTCCTCCTGAAAACCTCTGTTGTTTATGTGTGAAAATTGCCAGAGATTACCGGTTATTGCTGTGATTCGTGACTTTGTTCACACAATCATCAGTTTCACTCTTCCATGTGGACAGACAAGGAGGTGCACTTCAAATCAAGTCAAAGCAAATCAAATATTTGCATAGATTTGCTGAGTTTTCTTTGTTTTGTTTTTTCTTACATCATAGAAACTCCCCCTTCTTCCTTGAAGTCCTTTCTTGAACTTGCTCAAATTGTGGTGCAAAGCATGTCTCTTCAACTGTTCAAGCATATAGGAATCATGTTGTGTTTACAAAAAAATGAGCAACAAAATATCCTGCAGCACAATCTAGAACTGACAGATTTTGCAAACTGTAGTACACATTAAATGCAAAATGATTGAGACGAGCAGATAGAAATAAGATATTTACGAAAGGTTTAGCGCTGAAAGCCTTATCCCTAAAGTTACAAGTGATTTAAAAATATACCTCCCTACCAGACAGGTAAATTTAGGGTAAAATAATGCTCTTGGTTTATGAAGTGAAAAGACAGGATTAAGGAACTTTCTTCCATTTCCAATGAATTTAGTGGTCAAATCTTTGATTATTTATTTTATTTTTTTTATTTTTAGTCAGTAGTCTGTAAGTGTGAAGGCGCATTTTGTCAGAGTGCTACTTCTACATTTTCACAGATAAAACATGCTGTCCCACTTAACAACAATTTATAGCATATTTTTTTGGAAAATATTTGTATGAAATCAAAGTTATGTGCCACCAAAACCTTCGGCAGACAACTACATGGGTTAATTTGATACATAGGAAATGCCTTATTTGTTTTAATTCCTAAGTGGCAGGTGTTATAACTATCTGCCACATATGCTAGCCCTAAACTCTGGAAAGGTTTATGTATATGTTGTAATCAACATTAAACCTAGGCATGGATGTTGAACCTGAGATAGTATACACATTCAGCTGCAGACATTTAGCATGCCCACAAAACTAAACATCACTTTGAAGGAAAGAGCAGAACACTTACATTATGTGCTTTGCCATTTCAAAGCAAACCTTGATGAAGATATATTCTGCGTGGCCAATTACATCACTACCTGGATTTAACTAATCAGGTAAGTCGATGCCTCCCATTGGTTAATTACAATAATGAAAGTAATTATCAATATAAATGATTCTCTCTCAGCTGACAACAAGACATTTAATCCCAACTGATGCAATGAGCAGCTTGCCATTTCTTTAACCACATGGAAAGACACATCCCGTAGTCATGGAAAAGATGTTAGCATAAACCAGTGTTTCTCAGTTCCAGTCCTCAGGACCCCCCTGCCTTGCATGTTTTATTGGCAACCCTACCTTAACACATCTGAATGAAATAAAGGGCTCATTAACAGGCTGCAAAGACCTTGATAAGGAAGTTCAATAATCTGACTCAGGTGCTCTGAAGGAGGAACCTTTCTATAAGATGCAGGGCAGGGGGGCTTGGGGACTGGATTTGAGAAACCCTGGTATAAATGTTTGGTACAATCAAATCAAAGAAAAACAGCAGTAGAACTCAAGGCTATTCTTTATAGAGTAACTTAGAACATTTCCATTAATGAAACAAAGTCAGTGTATTGGGACCAAACAGCTGTTTCGCTGCAAGAAAATCAATAACCAGCGAAATTAACCAGCTAGGGAGCATAAAGGTTGGGCTCTGGAGCAATGGAAGAAGGTCATGTGGATCCAGATTTACCCTGGTCTGGAGTGATGGGTTCATCGGAGTAAGAAGAGCGACAGATTAAATAATGACTGGCTCCTACATTGTAAAAGCCTGCATGGGAGCTCTATGATCTTGGATTGTTGGAGTTGGTCTGTTTGTCTAGGTTCAGCAACATTATCTGCCCAAAAGAAGTCAGCTGACTGACTTCTTTTAGGCAGACTGCAGGATTTATTGGGCTTAAAGAGTGGTTCAGGTAGCATGAGACATGGTTTTCACACATGGACTGGCCACCACATAGTCCAGACCTTAAACCCATCAAAACAATACCACATTGTATGCATGCTGTAATCAAAGCTAAAGGTTCCCCAACAAAATATTACTGTGTGACCTTTTTTGTGTTTGTGTGTGTGTGTGTGTGTGTGTTTTTTTGTTGTTTTTTTTTTGTGGGTCAGGCAGTGTATTATGTTGCTGTTAAAATATAAAACAATTAGCTTTGTTGTGACAGCAAAACAGCGAATCACTGTTAAAGAAGAACTAGGAATATATTCTATGCGACCTCTCATACTTCTCTAAAGTCTATGTTCAATCTCAACTTTATTTTGGCAAAAACACCATCTCACTCAGCCCAAAGGATGAATACCAGACATGAGCTAAAATAGACATTAAGACTCGCAAATAGATTGAGGAAAACATTGCTCTCATCCAGAGCACACTTTAGCTTCCCACACAGTCAGCTGGGATTTTTTGTCCCTAAATCAAACATGGAAAGACTAGTACTATGCATAATGCAGCATTAGGTCATTAGGTTTTTTTTTTTTTAAATTGAGTTGAGAGCTGCTCAAATATTTGCATGTTTTTGTGTTTTGTTAACTTTTTTTTTTTTTTTTACTTAGATAAAGTTATTTTGTTTGTTTGTTTTTTCATATGACAGATGAGTTTACTGGGGAAACAGATGTTTTCATTCATTGTTTGAATCACTATTCCAGGGTTCAGGATGAGAATATTACAAGCAGATAAGATAAATGTCTTGCTATGAATGATGCATTAAGGAGCACCAGCACAGTGAGATCTCGCTGGCTTTCGTTTTGCACTTCCTCAGGAAGGTTAAACAGCCTTAGGTAGATCTTACACTTAATGCTCAAAGAAAAGTGATTTTTCCCCCAATGAAAATATACACACTTAATGTTTTGTTCATTGGAAAAGCAGTGGCTGTGTGTTTTAAGTAGGTATATCAAAGGTGTGTTTGCTCAAATGTAATAAGTGGAATTAAAAGCAAATTACAGCAGAGGCAGAAGAAGATGCCCGGGATAAAACAAGAAATAATATCTGTTTGGCTGGAAATAGGAAGTTTGGCCATAACTGTATGACTCTCCTTCATCATTCAACTGAAAATATGTTTTGCATTTGTTCTGAGCAAACCTTTTAACAGCTGACATTGTTAACATGCCTTACCTAACTTCAAGCAAATAAACATTAGGTAATATGAACATTAATAGTGGACGTCACCACTGTGAAGGATACTGTGTGTCTTGGAAAGCAGAACCCATTAGCATGCATGCAACAGTCTGGTCTGTCAGGTCTGTGTCTGAGAGAGTAATGACTTTGGCTGCGGCTCTTGCCAGTAAAAGGACCTGTCTTAAACCTCCTCTACTTATAATCCCAAATATATGTCTCAGGACAGAACATAAAGATGGACACCGACAGCCCTGTCAGTGATGAGGTGTTAACTAAGTAACAGCCAAAACATGTTGAACAAAGCTGAAGTTGTAGGCCGATGTTTGCAGAGCGTCTGTCCTGGTATTAATAAAGCTCCAGTTCAAAATCACATTGTCGTAATTTCTCAGAAATAGTTAATCAGTTAGCAGTCAGTGAAAGACTTTAAAATTAGTAAAAGAACAGAAAATGCTGTCAGGTTTTTAACTATTTACCCTTCCAGTAATTGTTCTTGAAAATCTTATGCTAGACGTGACAGATTTATTCTTACCCATGTAAAAGTAATGATGTGGTGAATCTGGTAAATACTGAGATATGTGCTTCATGACAAAAGAAAGGAGATTTACCAGACTGATTTCAGCTCAACCAGTCAAACTTGTACTTTAAAAACCTTTTTCATATAAATATATTAAAGCAACAAACCATTTTCTTTCTTTTTTTTTTTTTTTTTTTTTTTTTTGTGAAATCCTTTTTGTAGGTACTGTTAAAAGTCGAGATAAGAAGAAAATCAAATGAAAAACCTGAAACTAAAATTTTGGTCTTTGGATCCTGGGAGCATGAAGTCAGACAATGTGAAAAATCTGTAGTATTGTGGGAGTGTATGACGATATTCAGTGAGTTGTTTTTTTGTTTTTTTGTTTTTTTTTTAAAGAAAACAGGTCAAAATGCAGCTTGTTATGCTTAAGGTGGGTACAAACTACAGCAGGCCAAAAACAATCATCACTGCTTCTTCCTGTTCATCTGCCATAGTTACACTGGAGTCATTTGAGTACTTGAGATTTGGATATTGCATGTGAAGAACCTGATACTCTTCTGAACAATCAGTTAGTGTGTAGTGTGCTCCGTAATGCCCACTTCACACTATAGAACACAGAGATGTTGTCGGATCTGTTTTTTGTTATCATCAAGTGTGTGGCCTCCAAACCTGAGAAGGTTTTAAAAGTCCTGTAATGTGTGCCAGCCTTTACATGTGAATGTTGAGTGCAATGGGGAAATGTTTAAACTGTTATAAGTAATACATTAAAGGCTCTGCAGCATTGGTGATTCATCAGCTCCAGCTCCATTTGGCTTTTTGTGGGAACACAACACCCGGGTACATGAAAATTGCAAGTAAGCACAGCTCACATCCTTTCTTCAAAGAGACTCATTTTCTCACTTACTGTCTCACACGGATGCTCTGAAACTGACAGCAGCAACATGACAAAAGGAGGGAAAAAAGACATGATTGATTTTAAATAGCAGCCCAGTCTCAGAGCCACTGTGTGAGGCCAATTTCCACTGTGCAAACAAAAATAATAAATTAACCCAATTATCTATGTAAGTTGTTTTTTATCAGTGTCATAGTCCAACACAGTCTGGATAATAGAGTGTAACTACATTTCTTCATGCTGTCAACCTCCTCTGGGAGGTTAACACATATTCTGAATTTGGTGAAGCCTCTGGAGCAGTGGGTGTACATAAACAAGTATAAGCAGGCCACTAAATGTTATGATTCAGTAAAGTAGGTGCTCAGGTGTGAAACTTCCTATTCCACATGCTATGGGAAAAACATCTCAAAGATTTTGTGGTAGCTTTTTCAGACCTCTTGATCAATCAACAACTTTTTCTCAAGCAGGACTGTGTTGCTTCCTTGTTCGACCTGTAAGGAAGCTGTAAGTTGAACTTCTCTTTATTTGTCTGGTTTCTTTTCTTTCTGATTTTGAGCCACTGCCATCCTCCCCATTTCAAACTTTGTAGATATATTTTATTTCCACCTTTTTATTGTATGATCTACAGTTCTGTGTACTGTGAGGCTCTTGGAAAAATATGGGGAATTTCTAACAAGGTGGGGGGCATTTTGCTGGAAGGGTTTGTATTCACCTGTTCCCTTTACCAGAAATATTACAGTAATACTTTACGAAGTTATTCTGAGTCATCACCTTGGATTTCTATCCTTATGGACATAGTATCTTCCAATTGTCTTTATCATCAGAACACAGGGGGGCACAGCTTAAATGGAGAAACAATGATCATCTTACAGTTACCAGATCTGAAAGACAAGAAAACACCTAAAGGAGACACAATGCAGAGCGTTTAGCAGTACAGTCATGAAAACACCAACAGAGGGAATGTCTTTTAGAGAAATTGGGTTTCATCCATCCAGTGAGTCCAGTGGAAGACATGACAAGATGTTCTGCTGGCTTTGTTGATCTCACACTGTACTAAGACACTTTATATTAGGTTCTTTCTTTGATTTCTCACTTATTTCTGTATTTGACAGATTTTGTGTTTGACAGATTTTGAGGACAATAGAGGAGCTTGTATTGTAATGAGCAATTCTGTAACGGTCAGTTTCTTCTGGTCTTGTTCAGAGTTCATTCACTAAAGGCTTCTTGAGTCTTTATTGATACATAACTCACTGTGACAATTATTTCTGAGGTTCTTTGCTCTTTGTTATCTATGATGTTAAGGCCTTTTCGATTCTTTCTGTCCACTCAGTCACGTCAGTTCATTTAGAAAGCCAGGGACTCAAATGGCTTGTCTGAATAGGTGCCATCAGCTGCTGTGCTATTTTTCCTCTACCTCAGTGTTTTCTGGTTCAGTCACCTTCAAGAAACAGCTAAAAGTAATGTTTTAGCCTTTATTAAAACCCAATGAACTGAGATTAGAGCCAAAGAGAACAGCTCATTATTCTGCAGTGATTTGCTCTTCCTCGCTCTCTTTCTTGACTGTTACAGATAAGTATGCTGCAAATCCATGCAAATGCTTGGCAGACAGTTGTAGTCCTTCTGGGGTGGGGTGGGGTAGGGGGGTGGGGGATCAGTGTGTATATGCATGTGTGTGTATCTTTTCTTCCCTCTCTCTTTCCGTGCTGGCAGCAGCGTCTGTGCTGTTGGCAGGAGTGACCAGAATAAAAACAGCAACACCAGACACAGAGGGGGGAATAAAGCAAAGTGATCCATTGAACAAGAGTTGTTGCACTCTCATAATTACACCGAGTTCTGTAACTTTTATCTTTCTCTCTCTTTTTTTTTTCTTCACTGCTGCTTGAGACCTTGGGGAAGTGGTAATTAGCAAGAAGAGAATAAAACCAGCTGATCGGGAGAGGGGTGGTGCATTTTGGAGCGAGATGGCTAACAGAAACATTCTCTTGCTCTTCTGCGGACTCGTCCTCTTAGCATTGAGTCAGCCCTCTCTTCAAGGAGGTAAGTGTGCTACAGGTGAACAGAGCCATAACCTTTGTTCCATCAGTCATAATGTTTTAACAGGTGCACTTTTTCCTCATTGTATGAAAATAAATTACTGATGAATTTCTAAATTGTGTTTTGTTAATGCCATTCAGCTGTTAGGTACAGAAGAGCCTTTTGTAACGGCTACTAAAACTATATTTGTTCTGTTTTTATTAATGCTGTTGAAATATTTTTTTGCATAACCTGAATGAAAATAAAGCTTAGTTTAGTGCTAAATTTTCAATATTTTATTTTCTCTTGCTCTAATCCCAAACCTTTATTTTTTTAATCAGATTGTACAGCAATGTAAAACATAACATTAAAGTTTCCCTGTATATCATTTTGGTATTACAGGTATATGCCCTTTGCCACAGGATAATTAGAGAGACCCTGTACTGTTTAGTACCCATATGTATCATAAATGGTTGATTGTGTTTTCTTAGTTTATATTCTTATGACCCTGAGCAGAAATCAACCCACATTTTAACTTCATAATCATTCTTTTTGTCAATTCATACAATAATATAATCTGAGTCTTTACTGTGGAGGAATTCAAAAAGTTCCTTCTCCAAATTTCCTTTCCACAGATGATCCATACATGATTTTCCTGTGTTTTTTTTGTTCCTACATGCACACCTAAGCATGAGTATGTGTATATTCACTTGGGTGCAGAACCAATCCCAAAAAATGTCAGAAAGAAAAGGTTCCAGCTGGCCCTCCTCCTGCTCAGACAAACTACAGTTTAAATTCACTCCTAATGAACCCCTGGGTGGGGAAACCGTATTTCGGAGTCACCCTGAAAGCTCAGACGTGATCCTCTGTTTTAGCAAGGTGGAGAAATGAGGGACTAGTTTGGAGTGCAGTTTGAAGTTTTGCTTATCTGGGGAAAGATAAGCAAAAGAGAGGTTCTGAGCATGCCTTTCCTCCCACTATCATTCAGCAAGTGAGCTTGCTTTTTCTTCTCTCTATGCGTTGCTTTGATTTGTTCTCAGTCTGTGTTTTGGCTGAGATTCTGAGTTAGTCTGCCTCCAAATGGAAAACATGTTAATCATCTGGAGCTGGAAATGCTGAAGTTAATTTTTTGTTGCATTTTTATGCTTAAAAGTCTCCACAATTTGTGCCCCCTCTTTTTCCTTGTTCTGTTGCTCTTTACAAAAACAGTACGTTACATTTCTAAAATAAATGTGCATATAAAAGTTCTTACACTTTAGTGTCATACTTGTGTCATACTTTTAATCCACTGATGTCAATCAGGTTTAGCTTCATCAGGTTGGGTCTCTTTATTGTTCTGTCTCGAGATATTTACATTTACGAGATATTTTTATGCATCATCCATCATTCAGTTAAAACTCTGAGGTGCTGTTAGACAAAATATACGGCCAGGAAAGGATCCAACAAAAATCTACATTAAATTAACTGGGAAACCTTTGATCCTACGTGTATTTTAGTCATCTTTTCAAAACATATTTTGGGATCAAAATGATTCCATCTGGGTGTGCTAGCTCACTAACCCAAAAAAAGAAATCCTCTGAACACAATCCACGGTTAATTGTCTGTGAGTAACATGAACCTCATTAACACTGCATCCAACCATTAAATGTTTCTACCCTAGAAAACGCCTCCTGTGCTGCAGAAATTCACCCTTTGAGTAACGACTGAGTGCCAGACCTGTCTGAAAGCTTTCCATAGACAAGTATAAATGAGTTATGGTCTTAGAGGAAACATCTGGCATGTACTTTGTTAATACACGCACCCCTTCCCAGGCTTCTCTGTGACTATCTGCAGGTAGACTAAAGCATGTTTGTTTGTTCTTCCTCTTGCAATGTATTAGGTCAACTTGCTTGACATTTCACAAACATGTCAGATGGAAAGAGTGTGCTTTCCTCATCAAAATTAATTTGCTTAATGACTCAAATGCACATAAGCTTTCTTTTTCTTTGCTATATTAGACAACTGACTCAAGCCCAAACTATTATATTGCATGGTAAAAGACCAGCGTAGATCAATCCCATCTTTTTGTTTTTAACCTTGACACACATACTTAGGTGCATTATTTATGAGTTACTGTCAGTCATTAGTTTCCTGTGAAGCACAGGGACTTTTAACGGCATAATTCTGACAGGAAAAAAATAGGTTTTGAGCTCTGATGAAACAGAGAAAAGAGCTGTTCTGTTTCTTCATCGTCTCCAAAGACTTAAGTGGTTTTGTGACGTTTTCTTTAGTACAGTTGGGAGCCCATGTAAATCATTTGGCATTCAGCAGATCAGACCTGCAGAATTAAAGAACAAATCTGTCAAATTTGTCCAGCATTTCTTGAAGTAACAAGAAATAAGTACAGCTTGGATGGAAAGTACTGACAATTAAAATAAATCACCATAACCCCAGCATTAGTAGTATGTACCTAAATTCAACGACTTGATACCCCAAGCTTGTGACACTCTTCTGGTAACCTTCATTGTAAACACCTGTCTGGCTCTAATCTCTGTTCTTGCAAGGTCGAGTACCAATTGTATTAATATGACATTTACTGTATTAATTCCAGCTCTCAACAATTCAACTCTATATTTAAAGAAACAGAACATTTGCGCCACTGTCTGAACAAGACACAGATGTTTTTTACTGTGAGGTTTTCCTTCAGCTTCTTTATTGCTGGTTTCACTAAAACATTTTAATTTGTTGATGTTGAGTGGCTTGGTGTAATTTGCAGTGAGGTGACTTCATTCTGCACTCATTTGGGTACAAGCTGTTCATTTACAAGCACTGATTGAACAGGATTTCTTTTTTTGTTAAATAATTCTATTCCTTGTTGTCATGTCTGTCTCTGGCATGCATCCTTAGAAAGTGTGTGGGAACTGGGCAGTTCCATCCACATTTACAGTTTTACATCAAAGTATTCTGCCTGGCTTGGAAGTCACTCTCTGCAACAAACCTACAACCCAGAAGTGATTACTAACATGTTGCAGGAGGTTTTCCTATCATAATCTATTGTATGCTCGGCAAGTATATGGGGGTATGAGGTCTGGGGTGTGGGGGTTATCGTGGGGTGGAGCATAGTGTAATTGTGAATACAAAGGCAGAAATATTAAAGGACAGACAACAGCTAGATGGATGGATGTATGGATGGATGGATGGATGCATGGATGGACAACAGCTAGGTAGCCATCAGCAAATTGGAAATCATTACAGATTCACAAAGTATCCACGAGATGAAACACTTGTCTCTTCCAGAATCTCTTCAGCTACACAATACAGTGGTGGAGGAAGGCCATGAAGCCATGAACCGTATTGGTCTAAGCCGTGCTGGCTTCTGGCAACAGCTCTGACAAGCTGGAGCAACTCGTTGCAGGTTGTGGCAGCTGCTCATAGTGTTGTAGGCATGATTTGAGCTTGCTGTCTGTTGCCAGAGGAGGATCAGCAGGTAAAGAATCAAGTGTAGGGTTACTTTTACATCCCTCAAAAGTACAAAGCCATCCCATTGCAGCAACATTTTCTTAAAGAGTTCAATAAAAGTCCAAAAGTTTGAAACTAGTGAATTTATGTCAGATGACACATTCATATCTGTACATGTGCATTGGTGGGTATGGTTTTCTGTGCCTGCCAGGTATAGTCAGATTTTTTAAAAGTTTCTTGTGATGTAGAGGAGCACCAGGTGTACATCCACATCCCAAAAAACAAAACCTGATTTTACTTTGTAGGAGGCATTTTGAGTAATTATTGATCCACAAAAAGAAATGAAAAAAAATGTTCATTTTAACAACAATAATATGGTTCTTTTTTTTTCTTTTTCATTTTATCACAATTAAGTAATCGCTACTATGTCATTTACAGCTCAAAAAGCACATTTTAGGGTGCACAGCCCCTTTAATGTGCAGAAGTAAAAAATGGCTTCAGATGTCTTGGACACAACTGCTAAGCGTGTTAGATGTACTTTGTTCATTATTAGTCTGACTTTTGTAAACCTAACAGATAGTTTAATCAGCCCAGGTGCTTTATAAATGGTTGACTTGTTAATGACTAAACACTGACAGGTGACTAAGTTAACGTTCAGATTTGTAAACTATTCTTGTTCATTTACTGTTAAAGTATTTGCATAGTCAGTCCTCACTATAGCTTGTAAGACTCATCAGTTGGTGGTTGCTTTAGCTCTTACTCTTTTGTTTTAGTTGAATATCAGTCTTCACATTTTCCAGTCATATGTTTGGTCTGGAATTGACCAGTGCCAAGTTCTCAACAAAGAAGTGCATTAATTCAGATGATTCATTCCAGCCGCGATGCAAGCAGCGCTCACCAGGCTATCAGCTATCAGAAACAGTCTCACCATGCAAGCAGTGTGAGCTGGCATAAGTCAGGATTTTTTTTCCCCCTTCTTCACCCACTGCTAATAAGGACAGTGATTTTAAGTTTAATAACAACCCAGTAAAATGACTAAAACATTAATTTGTTGGTTTTTTTTAAAGATTAAAAAAAACATATTTTCTGATTTGTCAGATAAGTGAAAGATTTTCTTCTAAAATGTTGCAGTGGATGTTGTGTTACAGTGGTAGTGGATGTTTTGTTTTAAGTGAGGAATTGTGGAGATAATATCAGCCTAGACCAGGGGTCGGCAACCCAAAATGTTGAAAGAGCCATATTGGACCAAAAAAAAACAAAAAACAAATATGTCTGCAGCCGCAAAAAATTAAAAGCCTTATATAAGCCTTATCATGATGGCAACACAAGCTTTATGTATCTATATTAGCTATATTAGCCTACTATCAAAATGACTAAGTTGGCTACAAATACATAATGAGCCTTAATGATAAAATGTTTATTTTCCTTGCAGCGCATCCTGTAGAGAATGACACACCACGTGACTGCTCTGTTGTACAATCCCGTCTCATGTTTAACTTCATTACAATATTAATGAATTGTGTTTCGTTGCATTGATCAAATTAAAACAACGCAATAAAGAAATCCGATTTTTTTTAATGTAATTTTTATTTTTAAGAATAAAAAAAAACCAACAAAACGGAATGTGCATAACGCGCCCCTTATCTGGGCAACAAACAGAGCGCAATAAAACGCAGCCTGCATTTATAAAAAATAAACCAGCAGCCTTTTAAAGAAAAAGGTAAAGTATATCAAATCAAATTAATACACTTTGATCTCTGTCAAGCAGGTCAGTGCAAGGGTAAAACGCAGCAGCATCCTCTTCTCTTTAGACACGCAACCAACGCAGCTATCCTCCGACCTGAGCACCAAAACCCGATTATATTACCAAGTGTCATTTCAAATATATACTGACAAAAATCAGAAATAATTTTATATAAACAGCCACTTTGTTACTCAATATGTGTCTATGAAGGATTACGTTCTTACCCGTTTAATTTGACTTCTGTTTTCGGACATCACTGGTCAGCTTCTCAACATTGGGCATGTAAGATGTAACTTGTGCTGAATTAATGTCCTTGATTTGCTGATAGGTGATGTTGCCGGCCATTTTAAAAGCCCTTTTCCTTCATTGCCTTAGCAGAAAGGGGCATGTCTTTGATTTTCTGTATTATTTCGGTTTTGTTTTTGAAGTTAGCAAATATATGTTCTGATATGCTGATGACTGACTCCTTCATATTGTCACCATCTGTGAACAGTTTTCCACAGTTTTCCACGCTTTATTATCTCCCGGGTTGGAAATGCAATCGACTTAAATCTATTTTTGCGCTTCTCGAATTTCTCCAGAAGTAATCCAATCGCACATGCTTTCCCTGGAAATTTCTTTCCACATTACTCTTTTTGTTATTTGACAACTTCTCGCTACAGAGCAAATATTCAGACAATCCTTCCGCATTGGCAATGAATACAAATGCAGTCATAGAAACGTTGAATGCTCTGTTCTCCTCGGTTATTTTTCTCTTTTTCGCTTTGGGATCCATGTCCCATCACACAGCCGCCGGTTTTGTTTACAACAAACACCTGCCTGGCATCCCGCGCTGCTGATGGATAGGCTATGTGTGTCGCAGGCTATGACGCAAATCTTCCTTGACAGAAATGTTAAAATTTAATATTTATTCTACACATTTTTACAGCACTGGAAAACGTTAAGAATGTTTGTGTCATGTTTGTCCTCCTACAGAACCATATCAAAACAAAAATATATATCCCTCCCCCATCTTTTTCCATTTTTTAAAAACATTTTTGAAAAAGCTCCACGGAGCCACTAGGGCAGCGCTAAAGAGCCGCATGAGGCTCCAGCGCCGCGGGTTGCCAACCCCTGGCTTAGACAGATGCACAAGGTCAATGTCCTGCAGGTTTTGGATGTTTCCTGGTGCAGGAGACCTGAATCAGACTAATGGATCTGGGTCTCGGGTAGAACATGACAACAAGCTAGTCGGGAGAGCCATGCTATTTAAATCAGGTGTGTAAGTTCAGACTGATATTGAAAACCTGCAGGATTGATCTCCTAGAGCACCAGAGCTGGACATCCCTGATCTATAACACACAAAATAGAAAATCATATAATTTTAGGTGCTGAGCTAAAATATATTTATTATGATAATATTCATATTTTATTTAATTTAAACCGCAGCTATATATTACACAGCAGAAGTATATGTGCAACAAGTTTCTGAACAGGGATGATAATGCAATAAACTGAATCAAATACCAAAAGGATTGATAGAATCATTTAATATTCTGAGCGAATTATCTCCTTTTGCTAAGAGCAAAGTACAATTCTGGATACAAGCCAGTAAAATAGCAGAATGGGTCTTACAAGGTCCCAGACAGTGCCGACTTTGTGTTTCAAAATGAAAAACTGATCCCAAACTTGTATCTTGAACTTGTATCTACTCAGCTGAACATAATTATAATAAACAAATTATAATATGCATGAACAGCAGCCTTCTAGATGACATGTGGCTTTGGCAATGCAATTACTCTGTGGAAATGTTGAGCTTTTTGCTGTCATGATCTTTCCTCAGCATATGAGATAGCCCCTTTATTAATATATTGTATATATTATATATACACTGATCATTCAGGTATGTTTCATACAATGGCAAAGAGACAAAGGATTTTTGAATCAATATTTTATCAAGGTGTTTTGGAAAACATTATGAAGTACGGGATGTCAACAACATTGTAGGTACTGTAGTATATAACACCATTAAAAAAACTATAATCCCACAGCATAATACCATTAAACAATTCATGCAAATGGGGACCACAAATTATATTGAATACCATCACTTGTACTGTATATTATCATATCATGGCATCAGAACAAATTAACTGTTGCTTGTGTCTCTTGTCTCCATGTATTGATCAACACATTGTGAAGGAGCTGCTAAGACAAAACATTGAGACTTTACAAAACTCACCAATCGTTTGTGTTTGTTACTGTAACTGTAACCAGCCATTTAATGGTTTTTTTTTTTGTTTTTTTTTTTGGCATTGATACAAAAAAAGGACAAGTTTTAAACAGTAATGTCATAATGAATATGTTACTCACTGGTCAAAAAATGATCTGAAAAAAATGTAAATAATTTCAATGGACTCCAAGGTGTACCATCACCACGGACATGATTGATAGGTGGAAGAACCCAAATGCACGACATAGAGAAACAGATGACAGTGGAACAGCAATGTCCACCTCCTTTCATCGAGGGCCACAATTCTCCAGGTTTTACGCGTATCCCTACTCCAACAACCTTGAATCAAAGGAATCAGTCATAGTACAGAACTTTGTAGGCCAATAAATCCATTGAATTTAAGTCAGATGTGTTGGAGCAGGGATACATCAAAAACCTGCAAGACAGCAGCTCTCGGGGACTGACTTTGGACACCCCTTGTTTAATTTAACAAAGCTACAACTGCAGACTAGACAACGCCACTAACACAAATGAGGAACTGACAGGATTAACTGGTGACATATACAAGGAACTGGCAATAAATTAAGGAACACCTGGAGCATATATGCACATTGGCTGATTACACGGCGAGAGGCAGGTGTGACATTTATTGATCGGAAGCAGGAAACGGGAAGTAAAGCACACAAAATACACAAGGGGCTTCAACTCTACAAAATAAAAGATGAAGTAAGACAGAACTCAAAAATGAGAAAAGACAGGAAAACTAAATGAACAAGAACAAAAACCGTCAGATCAAGACAGGATTTAAATCTGGCTTTGAATTGTCACTTTCTAGAGAAGGAAGGTAAAATCCGGTGGACACTGAAATGGGATAGTTTCAAGTATTATTTAAAATCTTATTTAGTTGTGGTATCCTTCACATTTTCCTCCTTCTAATGTGTTATGGAAAAATATCCCAAAAGCAGACCCCAGCCTTTATCTCTATGTAATGTTCCTGTTGCAGTATGACAACGTTATTTAAAGAAGACCAGACTTCTTTTCTTCAGAAACAGTTATATGTGCATGAATATAGACAACCATTGTTAATTTGCTAATACATGTATTATTCAACGAAAAGAGCATAAAAGATACTTCAAAGTTTTCTCCATAAAAATATCTGTCATAATGAGTACTTGTGGAAATCTGCTGTAAAGAGAATGTCAATATCAACTTCTTCGTGATGGTATCCGTAAGTAATTAAGTAAACAAGACATCTGTAAACATCGGTAAGTAAACAACTTGTTTCGCATCTATAAGCATCAAGCTGATTGCTCAGTCACGTCCAAAAATCAATTATTAAACAATCACAGCACAGGGTGGAGTTAACATCATATTATTCACCATCTTGTTGCAAATGAAGTAAAAATAAGGTCTTTAAAGCCAAAAGCATTATAAAACTTGCTGTAACATGGGAGGTACTGTGGAAAAAACAGTCATTGGCTTTGGTTTGATTTAATAACTAAACAAGTTCTGACTTGCACTTTCCTTCCCTCTCTACTATCCAGTCATTATTTTTGGGTGCAATAATCCATGTCCCCCCCATAAAACGAAGGCAATACAGCCAGTATAAATGTTCCACTTAGACTGTAATTTGTGATAAATCATAACGGTGTTTTCTGCAGGCTTTACTGCCAGTATTAATGCTAAATTATCTTGCTGGCAAATAAACATGTCAATTCCTTTCTTTCTGGGCTGATATTAAAAATGTGGTTTAATGCAAAAACTAAGCATACCAGGAGCTGGACAGATTTTCTTCTCTCTGTCAGATTGTGAATGGTTAACTACGTCACTTTATAGCTATTCAAAACAAGGAAATTAGAAAAGCCAAAGCACTTGCATACACATAAGTAATATGTGAAAAAGGTTTTCTTCCAAGTCTTTGAGCTTTACACATATTTTTCACACTATTTTTTGCGTAAAAGCCAATTTTAAACTTTGGAGTTTAAGTTCTACAGCTTTCTTTTTAATATTCATCATCTCAATGGGAATTCTTTAACAAAATGCCAGGAGCGATCATAGCATTTGTCTTTAAGCTTACATGTCATGTCAACAACTGTTTTGGAGGGCACATGAGACGGTACTGTACCTTCATTTTCTTTACCTAAATTGAATTGCTAAAGTGCAGTTTGCAGAATTAAAATAAAAGCATTCACTTCCAACAATGTTTCAAGGACTTTATAATAATATCTCAACATAATTCAAAGCTGGGTCAGCTAAGGGGCAGTTGCAAAATTAAGTTTATTATCTTTCTTAAATGTATTTTTTTACAGATTTGCATCTTTATTTTATGTATTTAGTCAGAAGCCACTCTCCCTTGTAGGTTGTGATACATTTCTTAAAACCAGAGCAAAGAGTTCACCAACACTGAATAACTTATGTAAACCCAAAAGGACAATTTAAAACCAAAAAATTCTCAACTCTGTGATCAACATGTAAAATAATCATTTCCAGACAATAAATCCCAATTTCCTTTTTGGTGAACACAACAGGCTATATTTCTGACTTACTGACACCCATCCACTGTGAGTGTTGGAGTTGGACCCCATTCAAGTCAACAGAATAATGCAATAAATCAAAATCAGTGTCAGGATTCCTGTGAGTGCATGAACAAGTTTGCTCTATTAATGCACTCGGTGCTCTCTGTGGTAATTACATCAGCATATGATAATTAGTTTGACCTGTTCATTTTGCAGCAGGGATTGTCATTAACTGATCACAAAAAAATGCAACTTGCAGAATAAAAAGGATTCTTCATAGATCTTAATTTTTCCTTCTGCAGGCATTGATTTATTGATGCTACCTTGACTTCCACTGTCATTTTGTTTGTCTCTTAAGGCCAATTGATGGTTTCTGCAGAGGCAAACACAGTTCAATTCATTGAGCAAATAGGATACAGATCCATCTGCCATCACACAATCTCTCATTGTTGAGTCATTTCTACTCACATCAAACTAAAATAAAAAAGCAGGACTCGTGGATGTTTCTGAAAAGTTGGCTGGGATTTTTTTTTTTTTTTTTTTAAATTTTGTTTATTTTATGATTATGGTATCTTCACAGAGAGACTGGACCGCACCAGCCTGCCCCTGAGTATTCTGGAGATTTACCAAACTCCTTGAATTAGTCAGCAGCCTGAGTTTATTCATCTTCTTGTCCACTGAACAGATATTACTGAGGAATTTTGGAGAATTTGAAAGAATTTCTGGATACAACTTCAATGCAATCTCTATGTCTTTTAACTTTCGTCATGATTAATAATTTACTCTCGGTGTGTTTAAAGTGAATTGAGTCCATACAGTTGCAATTTTTGGATTGCTTGCAGACCACACGGTTCTCACAAATTTTAAAATATAAAGAAATTAACAGCATACTGACTCTTGCAGTAATGCACAGAGCATCAACTGGTCTTTGACATGTTGTCATATCCTGTGTTTGACAGGGAAAAAAAATCCCCCAACAAATATGGACACATAAGGCTACACAGCAATCAACAGTCAACACATAGTCACACAGTATATATTTCTGTCTTTAGTCCCAGGGTTTAATATTTGTCTGACTTAATCATATCTTAAATATTTAAGGAAAGATTTTCCTCATCAGAATGAATTCTGTCTCATCTGATTTTGCTTGCTTGGTAAGTCAGTCTCACACACATTCCAGCATATTCCCATGATCTGGAGTTCTCAAGGAATGTAAGCACATGATGATGACTTAAGTTAGACAATTGTGATGAAATCTTCAGATTTATTGAGGTAGCCCAGGCCACTTGGCAGAAGTCAGTGTGTGCCTTACTTGGATGCTTGGTCTCAGTGAACCTGTTGCACTCGGTAAAAACACACTAACAGTAACAAACACAGGTACAGTTGAATGATGAGATTTTGAAATAGAGGAAAAGTGGAGCAGACTCCCATTTCCATTCGCCAGCTGAGACAGGAAATCCTCCTTTTGATTGTAAAATTAAGGAGCAAAATTTGGAACAATCAGTCTGCCCCGTTGGTGTGATGCCTGCACCTGAGATCTATACCGCAGAGATTTTGCCACAAACTATCAGATGATCATAAACAAAAAACATATGCTCACAGATGTTACTTTTGTTGTTTTAGCTTTGTACTAATCAGTTGCAGAACAATATTACTCACACATCATTTTTATTTAAGCCTGCAGGATCTTCAGCTTTTTTTTGTCAGAATTAGAAGGCCAAACCTCAAGAAATTTGATCAGCTCTACAACCGTCCAGCCCTGTGATCAAAACACATCTGCTGCTATAACTGTTCCCATTTACACGTCTGCTGGGAAAAAGGCAAATTCTTTCACTTTCAGCATGATCATACCGACTATAAAGCCGTCATAGCTCACTACTTTTTTTTAATGAAAAAAGGTTTTGTCTCACAAACAAATGCTCTACCAATCCGGTTATGAGAGGAATTTTGGAAAATTAAATAATGCTTTACTTGCTATTTTTAAGACAAATAAATCTGGACCAAAGTCAGCAGCACAGGCTTGCAGATCAACACACCTTCATGTTCACCATTTTCTATATTCACAAAGATGGTAAGGTTGCTGTCTATGCCTTGACATCTTTACATCCCATCCCACATGGCTCTTAAGGTGGGTTTCTGGATTTTGCAACTACTCTGATTCCAACTTTTCCTTTACTTAACCGCAGCGCTCCCATAGAAAGGATACTGATATTACTGTGGTGCAGATCCAATAAATATGTCATAGCTCATTACTGAAAAGGCTAGAGCCTTTTGAAGTGCAGTGAAGAAATGTGCCAGCATGCTCAATAAACTGCACAGATTTTTAATTTTTGCCTTTTTGTGTGTCATGATGCATTAATATTCCTTCAACAAGATGTGACTATAATGTCTTGTAATGCTCTCCACTAATGACCACATTCAGTGGACAGAATCGAAGCCCAGTGTTCACACCATATTCTCTAATAAACACATGTACGCTTTTGACATGTGGTTTATATGAATTGCTCTCCCAACACATGTATGAGCCATTAAACATAATCATTGTGGTCCTGCAGTCCAATTCTCTCATTTGCATTGTGTATTTTTGATATGAACCAGGTTTTTTTCCCCTTCAAAAAATACAACTCCGTAATAATTTTGGCTTTAGCTCACCAGTCCCATTGGAGTTAGCTGTTAGCTGTCCCAGAACAACTGCAGCCGTTCTTTTTATACCTTTTTTTAAGATTTCTGTTGTTATTCCTTACACACATGAGGCAACCATGTCTGGGATCCAGAACGACCATCTCAGGACTTACTTTGAGTTGCAGCCAGAAATCAGGCAGATATAAGCCTGGGGAATGTGACTGGGGCTTGGGGGCATCCACAGTGCTGCAGCAGTTTTCTGAAAAAAAAGTTTCCAACTGCAGTGCTTTAATATCAAAACTATGTGAATTTGCTTCTCATCTAATGTATCACATTTTTCTACTTTTTAAAAGAAGTTTTTACTCTAGTTCTAGCAGATGTGTTTATGTTGCATCATGCTCTCCATCACAGCTAGGAGGTGGGCCAGATGTGAACGTCAAGGACAGATCTTAGATTCTGTCTAGGTCAAAGAGAATGAATGTTTTGAAATGAAAATTACAAGCTCTGCCAAATAAAGCAAACAAACAAAAAGTATGAATAGTATTTTTGTTTTTACTGAAAGGGCACAATTTTTTTTAACTTTTACAAACTCTTTGGTGAAAAAACTTTTTATGATCTATGTTACAGGTGTGTATGTACCACCTGGTGCTGGATTTGGACCTGGAGGTACAGGAACTGGAACTGGATTCTTTCCAGGTAACAACCATTTGCCAAACTAAAAAAAATTTCTTGGAACACAACCACACCAAACAAATATGTTTGCCTTAGACAGAACTGCATAACAATTAAAATAAAAGTGAACCACAATGTTAGATGAACTCATCTACTTGAAAAAAAAACATGGGATTTTGTTTTAGGTAAAAGAAAAAAAAAATTAAGACTTACAATTTGCAAACTGTTACAACTGGAAGATGAGAGTTGATGCTTGAAGGTTGCTCACATACAATGTAAACACATGGATTTGTACTTACGAAGTACACTGAATATTATGTTGTACTTATACAAGTTTGCAATGTGGTGGTTTTTTAAAACACAAGTTTTAAACTATATGATTGTTTCTATGGACTAGTGCCGCATCATGACATAAAAACTTTGTCCATGTATCAAATAGCACAAGATGCAACAACAGACTCTCCAGGTATTCTACAAAAAATAAAATGAATGTCAGCTGCTGTGATGATAAATTACTGAGCCAGAAACAGTCCATTACATTACTTTCTAAGTGCATATCATAAATCAATAATGTGTATGACTGATTTTACTAGGGTCTGCTGGAGGAGGTCCTGCGGGTTTTAAACCAGCTAAACCTGGAGGTGAGTGGAGAAGACTGAATATTCATGATTTTTCCACTATTATGAAACTTTTTTGAAAAGAGCTACTTCTGGTTTTTATTAAACTGTTTAGGCACAGCTTTATCTGTAATTTCTATATGAGAAATTTTAACTGTTTCTGTGAAGAATTATTGATTTTCCTTTTTAGCCTTATCATGACTTTATATAGAATTCTTATTTGAAGTTGTGTTCAGCTTAACTTTTTGCAACTTCAGCCAATGAATTCTCTGCTTTTACTCCATTTCAATTTAGGTGTCTATGTAGTTACATGAAAGCGTTTTTGTTGTCTCACATTTTTTTATCAACCAAATGGCCATTTGCTCCCTTTGGCATGGTGCAGAGCCAGAGACATTTTGTCTGGTGTTTGTCACTTCACACATCTGCAGCAGATGCACTCAGCTCTACAGACCACTTAAGCGGGAGGTCACCAACAAGATGTAGAATCTTGGCACAGCTTCAGCTTCCATTTGCTGAACAAGTTTTACTTTGTGATCCTTTTTATGGCTATGACTACAAAATCTATAACTGCAGGAAGAGTGTTATGATGATTTTTGTTACTCTGGCTTACTTGTCGCGCCATCACAAATAATAATTTACTTAATGTTAGGGACATTATTAATAAACAATGTTTAAAGAGCTAACCACTGTTGAGCCAGTTTATCAGTGGACATTTAAAGCCTTGTGGTTTTGAAATTTGAGACTAATAGTTTTATGTATTCAAGCTGATTTGTTGATGAGAATGACTGATGTAACCTGGAAACCCCAAATATCCATTCATTATTGGAGACAGAAGAATCATTTCCCTGCTTATCTATTTCCTCACAGCATTAAAAGTGGCTGTTTCACCACTTTTAATGCTGCTTAACTAAAAATTCATCAGCTTTGCAAAATTTGAACTTGAAATTGGATTTACAGAACAAAACCCAGTAGTTTCATACAGGTAGTTTTATGTCATTTTCTCCACACTAGTGGAGAACTCTATTGCATTAAACTGTTTAAGGTGTTTGGTGTAAGTTTTCTAATTGTCTAGAAAGCCCTGTTAGCAACTCTAATATTCATATCAGTCTTAACTACGACAGTCATATTTATCTCTGTTTGACTCTAACAGTAGGTGTTTATGGACCTGGAGGCCAAGGTGTGGGCCCTGGTGGTTATGTCCCAGGAGGTGTTGGACCTGGTGGCCTTGGCATTGGAGGACTCCCAGCAGGTATGAAAACAGAAAAGACAAAACTATCTTGCATCAACTTACCTGGTTGATTAATTCAGTTTACAACCATCTTAAGGAGCTGCTATCTGTACATATAGGCTCAACATCTAATTACACCTGATCAAAAAAAGGCAGGAATCTTTCCAAAGTTAGAAATTGGGGGAATTATACATGCAATATATGAACATATGAAAATTGGCATGAAAAACAAGATTTGATCATAAAATCAGTTGTTCTCACCCAACAGGGCAAGGTGGAAAGGCCCCTAAACCAGGTAAGTTGTATGATTGTATTTTATGAAAGATTATATTTGGCACACAGTACAACCTCCTCTTCTTAAACCATTTAAATGTAACAATTACAGCTGTGAAGGCTCTAACAGAGGCTTTCTGTGACATGGAAAATCCTCCACATAGCATATTATGTTAGAGTGCCTTGCAGGGAAGGAAACATGATGTATTGTTATTGCATGGAAAAAGTAGACTAATGTATAGACTTTGCTGCATTCACACTTCATTAGAGCAGGCAAACTGCACAGATGCAGGGCAGTATACCATGGCCTTTCAAATGGCTGTCACCAGGTTTTTCTTATCACCTGTGTGTTTCTGTCAGAGTTGGTTTACACTGGCCTTGCAGCTGTTTGGGGCGTCTTAACTGTGAGGGGCCTATTGCAGATTCCACCACTCCTTCACCTCTGCTGTATTAAGTCTTAAGGAGTGATGATTGGCAGAGCGCAAACAATCATCAACACTTGCCAAACAATGGTGCCAGAGCACTGATGAATGTTATTGTAAAGTTAGAGCCTTACAATATATGGAAACCTCCGTGTTGAAACTTACCACAGCCTTTCTCTCCGATACTGTACTGTAAATATTTTCCTTTGTGGTATCCTACTATGAGCCCTTTTGGTGCTCGAGGAATGTTTAGCTATCGTTTAATTCCCCTAAGCACTGCTGATATAATCTCAGCCTACCTCTCTGTGTTTAGTAAGATAAGAAACCAAGCAATCATCTTGTGGTCCTGATAACACATGGAGCAGGTTACAGAAGGGTCCCCTTGGACTGCCACACCCACACCCACTGACAAGTTTTGCCAGAGGACCACTTTGTAAGAATGACCTAATATCCAGTATAAGGCGGAAGTTGATTTTGGCTTGAAAAATAGAGCATTCTTTGAGAAATATGCTTTGTTTTCATCTTAGCTCCACCCTTTCCCCCAGGTGTACCTGGTAGAAATTAAGTTGGTGAGAAAAAGACAAATTAAAAAATATTAAAAGCAGCTCTCTCCATGTTTTTTTAATCAGCATGTTTTGGCTTTCTGTGTAACCATTTATAATCTGAACTAATCTTAATTGTATACCAATAAATGTAAAGTGAATTACTTAGACCAAAGTAAGGCTTACTTTAGTGTATTAAATGAACGGCAAGACTTAAATCACAAAGGAGTTGTTTTATGTTCTGCTTCACAGGAGCTCATTAATCTGGGTTTCCATCAGCGGCATTTTCCATTCCATCAGAATAATACCAGAAATAATCCCTGTCTGGATACAATAACTTTTTATCTTACAAATATTAAATTTCCATTCATATACAAATATACAGCTCAACTGTGGGCAAGTCATACATAGTTGTAGGCTTAATTAGTCTTTCAGTGTTTGGACTGTGCTGCACAGAAAATGCCTGGTATAATTACTTTATATGCTACAGTTACATGGAAAATCATTGACCCCTTTTTTAAGACATGCAAATGATGCAATCACTGGTAAAATGCTATGGATGAATACATACACATATAAAAACCGTTGCCAGCCATTTCCATGTGTAAGTCATGCTGTGACATTACATTCCTTATACGCACCTTTGCTAGCCTGTAATGGAGATCAGCAGCTGGTGATGTGAGTAGCGTGACTACAGTGGATTGCAACCGAGCTCAGGCAAGACCTTGTAGATGTTACACTAATTGTGAAACCTGTCAGCATTCAGTTTTGACAATACACTGAAAGCTGGAAAAAGGAACTTTGCTTTTATGAACAGCTGTTGGACACGTCTCATTTCCTGTGTTGCCTCAAGCAAAGGTGGATTCAGTGTTCATGGCGTGATTGCCAAACCTTGGCTGTCGTTGGCTAGCTTCTTGTCACTTTCAAGCAGCTCAGAGGCAGCTAACATGAAACATGATGTTTACTTTTTTTTCTGTTCTATGAACTGTGTTCTATGATGAGAAAAGATGTGTCTGGATAGGTGATGGGAAGTGTTGGTCAAGTTAATTTATTCATATCTGTCTTCTTTTAAAATGCTGTAAAACTAGAAATGGTGGAATATACATGTTGTCTGCCTGAACTTTTAACAGTATCTAAAACGGTCAGTTTTGGAGTTATGAAAATGTAAATGGGGAATCAAGGATCTATCACCAATTTCATTTAGTCTCATTTCTAATATTTTGCCAGTAATAAGAGGGTCCCCCATACTAAACAGTGGAGAAATCTCTCATTACTGATATAAAAGTGATGGTTATGTCTGAGAAATTATTAAAGGAAAGGAACCAACAGGCTACCTTGCAGTAAGGTTAGCACCACAAGCCAGGTGTTGTTTGTCTTGTGCTTGCTTAGTTTTGTGTGTGTGCTCCAAAATGAAAGAAATCATCAGATACAGGATCTGAGATGTGTGTTAAAACATATAACTCAGTTATGTGTGTAATTATGTGTTACTACACTGTTTTTCTGCGATACTTCCACCACTTATTAACCAAGCAGCAAGAACCACACCTATATTGTGAGCCAATACAAGCTTACTGTTGATCTCAACATTGTGGCACAAATATAATTCTATGTAACTCAGTACCACAGTTTCTCCTTCTGAATGACTTCATGCAAGTAAGATCAATTTTTAGGTATTTTATTGGTGTTTACATTACACTGATTTAATTTAAAATAGGTGTACATAAATCAGCTGACATGATGTCATAAATAGTCCTTATTTTATTTTAATCACCTTTACTTTGGCTCCGGATTGCCACTGAATAACCTTAAAAATACAAAGGAAAAATTCCAGCAATTAGGTGCAAGATAAAATTGAAGTTGGAAAATTTGAAATGCATGTCAAATTTGATGGACTGCACTGGTCAATGCCAACTAAATGTTTTGACTAGTTGTCTTCAACAGACTTTTAAGATCTGGAATATCCTTGTATTGTTGAGAGACAACTTTTAAACAAAACTTAATCCATTTCAAAAGTGAAAAGTTGAAAGCATTCATTTAAATGTTACTGAAGAAAAATACTCATCAAAGAAACTCTTTAAAACTTCTTATCTTGGTTCATTTGGGTCAGTCAGTACACATGATATTCATGGTTTATCTTGTTTGGTTTTACATTACTGTCACTATTTGAAGAAACAGCAAGTAACCTTGTCAACTTCATAACAACACTAATGGAAAAATAACAAAAAATATGTGAACGACATCACATAGCAATGTGACATACAGAGTAAGAAAAGGAATAGTAGAGGTCTAACAATGGCAGTGACATGCCAAATGTCATGACACATCCTATCCAGCTCTCATCTTTACACAGAATCACTTGCTCATCCATACAAGACACATACTTTGAAAGCCTGCTGAAATAGAGGAGACTGATTGAGGGGAGATTAGACTGTTTTTCCAAAAGAAGACGAGCTCGGAGGAGGTTTATTCTCCTGGAACACATGTTTTTCATTACTGTAGCTCAGACCTGTCCTCTGAGTTGCCAAAGAATGGAAGTATCTGTATGCAGATACACTTGACCATATATAAATACGTTTGTGACTTTCAGATCAATACAATTAGAAGTAAAAACTCACTTGAGCACACACAAATGTAAATAGTTAAAGTAGTTCCTGACAATGTTTTAGTTTCCCTTTCAGCACATTGGCAGCTACATGTGTAAGACTTTTTTCTCAACTCAAACTGTGAAAGATCTGCATTATTTTTTACATGTCTTTCCTCCCACTTACGCTGTTTAATTTGTCCCACACTGCCTCTCTGTGTAAAGCTTTTGAGGTCTTGGAAGCTAAATTGTCTTCAAGAAAACTTTGTTGTATCAAAGCCATATCATCCCCACTCTGGACTCAGTCCACCAAAAATCTGTACAACCACCACAGCTTGTTTGTTCACATCAGAAGTTCCTTTAGTTTCCTGAACAATTTTTCGTTGATGATGTCACCAATTTGGTAATCACAGTCGTCAATAATCTCACTAATTTATCTCAGGAAATTGATAGCAGAGTAAAGTAAGATAAGACAGGGTCTTAATTAGTATTTATTAGCATCTAATCAGTCACACATACCACACATTACAGTTTCAAAGTGTGGTATTTTCTCCCTCATTGAACTAGTGCTTAAACGTTGAATCACTGATAACTCCCAGACTTTAACCAGCATGCTCTGTCATGTCTGCTTAGTTGTTTTCTATTTTTTCTTTTTTTTGTACTTTTTTTTTTTTTTTCACGTTCATTGTTGATGAACAATCTCTTGGCGTGCTCTTGCAACCTCTCCCCTTCTTTTGTTCCCAGCAAGTCTGGAGCATGGACGACTATCTCTGTCCATCTGGCAGCGCAGCTTCTGTGCTGTTTATGCAATGAAGAGATATTTTTTCCTGTAATTTCCCCAAAAGCCCGTAAAGACAGATCAACAGTGAAATAACTTTGTTTTAGCCAAATGCTAAAGTGGACTGTAAAGTCTGTTTGGTTTAAGGGGTGTCTAATAGTTCTGTAATCCCAGTGTTGCTGTCTGTATTTTAAGACCTTGGAGGCTTTTTTTAAAAGAGTGAAATATTTATTAATGAACAAGGGCCACGCTATAACAATATGAGTTTAGAGATTTGATGTAGCTTTATGGCAGAATGAGATTGACTTGGTGAATCATCTGGGGTGTCATGATGATGTTCCAGTTGGAGGAGATTCAGGATGGGGGTCCCATCTAAGGGATGCCATTAAACATGGCTATATAACCCCCCAGAGGGTGCATGGAAAGGAGTGTCATAGGACGGGCAAACAGTGACAGAAAAAATAATGAAGAGGTAAAAAGTGTAGATGATGAAGGAAAAGAGCAGGAAGAAAGATGAAAGGGCGGACAGAGGGAGGGTGGATGACTAGATGAGGGAGTAAAGGCTGAACAGAAGATGAATGAGAACAGTAAGGACTGAGGTTTGAGAGAACAAATAGCTTTAAATAACAAGTGTTTAAAACGTACATTTCTAATTTTCTTTTAAATAATTCTTACATTAATTTCCTTTTAAAATGTTTTTGTAAGTGAAATTATTTTCAGTCACGAACACGAAGGATGTGCATCACAAATTATCCAACATCATTGAAACATCTCTCTTGGATTTCTCAATATTTATCAGGCTTTGGGCTGAGCTAAATGACCTGCGAAGATTAATTGTTTTTAAATAACATCACTGTTTCTCATTCAGGCTTACTGTTGATGCGATAGTTTGTGCAGCAACAGCCCTGCATACTTATGTGCAATTCAGTAAATTGCGTTTCCAGTGTCAGTGACACAATTTCTCTCCCTCGCTTGTTTTCCTTCACTGAGTGTCCCATATGTTTTTCATAGTGAAATGCCTCACATGGCTGCACCGTGATCACAGCCTCTATAATGAAAGAACTTGGAAAATGCTTTTGACTCTGGCTCAAGGAACCAAACATCACTGTTTCTATTTGCATATTTTGAGCGGCGCAGGCCCATCAGGCACTTGTCTCTTCTCTCAACCCTGAGTCGTCAGAAAAGTATTCAGTGGAATGGCAGTCAGATGCATATGTGAACCATCTGGGAGATAAAACATGCTTAGCCAACTTTACATACCATGGCTACAGGCTGCATTTGTTGACTGTTTCTCTCATCCTGTGCATAATTTGCACATTTGAACCTCCCTGCACAAGGAACAAACTAATCAGAAATGATCACTCATTCGAATTGTTATTCTTACATGTTCTCAGCGTACTGCTGTGTACTCTAATGCATTCAGTGAGCCAGGTAAGGGATACTCTGCAGACATACTCGAGAAATTAGCACTGGCAAAGCAACTGTGACATTCATTCAGAGGTGGATAAAAAAAAAAGTAGATGAGGCTCTCATCGTTCACAGAAACAAAGATAAAGGAGGAATATTAGCTCAACTTCAAAGTCTATAATGTTATGCTCTCGCAAGGCTTGCAGCATAAACAATGACATCACAGACTGTGTTCATGGCGTAAGCCATGGTGCACAAATGAACAGTTCTAAGGAGGAAACGGTAATAATGGTATTTGCACAGATGTGTTTAGACAATGCTCATGTTTGTGGAGGTGAAAACTCAAAGACTCAGGCTGGTGAGATCAGGCTCCCACAGACGTCAGAGGGCATGGCAGTCTGGTTTTGTATGATGGCAGTGCTTGTAATCCACAATGGTGACTTTTATAGTTGCAGTTCGTTTGGAGCGATTTCTAAGAATTGCTCGGTGCCTCAAAGATGATGTATGTGTTCCTTCATGATCCTACCTCTTAATGAAACAAAGCACTCTCTTTAAAGTGACCTAACAACACTTTTATTACATTGATTTTGACTGTAATAGTGTCCCAAAAGCACAGATGTTAGAGGACAGGTTTGTCGCTGTGGGAGCTCTAGTAGTTTTCCACCTTGGGACCATCTGGTGAAAAGGGTGGCTCAGGCTTTGGGACCGCTCAATGACTGTGTTAATGACTGCATGGAAAAGGGGCAGCAAAAAACAATAAAAGGCTAGCAGCTGAATTTCAAGCGGCTCACAGCATCCAGCATGTAAGGAGTGTGTGCAGTGGTGTTTACTTTGTGGATACTTAATTAGTCCAGCATGTGACCAGTCCAGTCTGTCGATGCCCGTGACTGACAGCACGCCTGATGTTGAAATCTTGACAAGGAGCAGAAGGGGTCACAGGAAAGAGAGGGGGAGCAAGGAGAGCTTCACTGTCTCCACTTGCCTCACGCAATCTGGAATCATTACAGCACCTCACATCATCACGCTTCCATCCGTTTTGCCCTGCGTCACCTCTTAAGAATGCAATCTGCCCACCAACTTGGAAGTGAAAGTGTGTGATAATTTGATATTGATAAGAATCTGGTGTCAAGAAAGTGAGGGACATAATGATGGGCTTAGCTTTCAAAGTGAAAGCCTTTATAAGACTGAAGAACAGAAGAACAGAACCTGCCTGTCAATCACAGTGAAATGCGGATTCTCTGGGGACCTCCACAAGGTCACTGAATATCAGTTTCATCTTGAAAATTTTCTCATTACAAGAAATTGGTGTATTTGAACCGCCACAGCAGGCATCTGTGCTTCTTGGAACTGCTTTTTTTTTGTATGTTTGAGCATAATGTTGAGTTTTACAGAAGAATACCAATTTGTCATTCTTCTGTCACCTTCTTGCCACTATGCAAACCATCTCTGACTTCCAGCTCAGAAACAGAATTAAAGAAATATGCGAGCTGCATTCCTTTCCTCTTGCTTCTGAGAAGAAAAAAAAAAAGTTTTATTCTCTGTAACACGGGCCTGATTGAATAAAGTATTAAATAGCAAAAACAATGAAAAAGAAGTCCCAAATATGAAGTCTGCTTTCTTCGCCTCTGCCGTCAGTAACAGTGGACTTTTGCCATGGAATTCTTTGCACTCCTAAATTAAACCCTTCACCAGGCAGCCTGTTCACAAAGTAGGGAGAAGAGGAGAGGGGAGGAAAACAGGAGATGGGAAGGAATGAGCAAATACCTCTCTCACTTCTCACGTTTGGCTTCCTCTGGTTCCTGCTATTAACACCTCATGTCTGGTCAGCATAACCCCTCAGACACCAGCCATGGAGGAAAGAGTGGGGGAGAGAGGGAAAACGATGGCCAAACAGGGAGAGCAGCAGAAAGAGACCAAGAGCTGAGGACATTGTTTTGATTAATGGCTCTTGTATTGCTCTGGTCCTGAAACAGAGAATTACCTTACCTAACCCCAATGGAGAATGAGAAAGAAGTTTCAGTGAAGAAATTGAAACCAGATATTTCTGTTCACACTGGCTCATATCCATCACTTGTACTGGACCGGAGTTTGAGAACATGACTTGACTGCAAGAACTAGCCATACTGTCCAGGTTTTTCTGCTCCAGTGTCACTCTGGATAGTGATGAGCATGACATGGTACAACTGGAGGCAGGGAATATGGCTGCCTGTCCCTTGGCACATTCCCGTTATTAAAAAGCAAAACAGCTCTCTCTTTGCAAGAAGAGATTTGTCCTTTATGTGTGTTCTTGCTGAGATCATTCTTAGACTAGTCACAAAGAATGAATCACCGCTGTTGGGCAATGCTTATTTGTAACCCTGTTTCCAAAAAGTTGGAAAGCAGTGTGAAATGTAAATGAGAGCAGCTTGAAGAGATTTAAAAATAATTGAAACACTATACTGATTTGAAAACAGTACAATGACAACATATCAAATGGTGAAACTGACTAATTTTATTTATTTATTTCATATTTTATTTTCTCCTTTAATTTGATGCCAGCAGAACATTTTAGAAGCTTGTTTAACGCTGTGTTGCAATACTTCTTTTTAACACTGTAAGCTTTTGGAAATGGAGGTGACCAGTTGCTGCAGTTTTAAATGTGAAATGTTCGCAGCAGCATAATTCTACACTTGAGCTCAACAACCTGCTTGTGCACTTGCCACTGCATAACTGTGAAACTCAGCAATCTGTTTTGGATGAAAAGTGGGGAGTAAATCACATTCCTGTCACTCTTTTTTTTCTTTTTTGTCATAAATCTAAACAGAAGAAACTACGATGAATTGCAGCTCTGCATCATTGACCTTCCACTTTCTTTGGCCACTATTCCCTTCTCCTGTGTAGTATTAGGTTTCTTCCCCCTCCATCTTCTGTGGAGTGTATTGATCTTTTTTGTAGGGTTCCTTTTTTTTGGGGGGTTTTTTTTTGTCCGAGCTGTCATCCTGTAATAATAGTAATAGAACAAAAGCTTTCTTGTTAGAACTAACAAGACAGCATAAGTGTGACAAAACAGACAAATAGGTTTTTAACTAAAACCTCTACCCAAATATACAACCAGTGGATGGATCCCAACTAAAAGTTCTACAGATTTTGTGAGCATGACCCTGAATTATTCTATCACCACTGTGGTAGTTTTTAAGCTTGTTTTTTTTTTTTTTTTTTTTCTCAGTGTTTATCGCTGTTCTAACAACAGAAAATAGAACATTTGCCCCCTTTTTCGTGTGTCTAAGCCTTGTTTCTGCCAATGACTTGCACTCATGGTTTCACACACTTATGCACATCCACACACCATCGCTGACTGACTTTTGCATGTCTGTTTCTTGTCTGCTGATCTCAGATCTGAGAGTTGAGCTCAACGTGGCAGGTGCTGGTTGACCTCGGCGCTTGCTTGCCAGAGCCAGGTCATAAGCATATGTGAGCACAGGTGGGCCAGATGATGGATGAATGAGCTAAAGGTCTCCACAAATCCTGCCTGTCTCGACTCTGCTGTAAATTTCCAATACTCAGACTGACAAACACATACACCTCTGACTGGCCAATGAGACATTCTGTTATCTAGAGGACAAACCCACAGATGAAGTCATTTTAAGTGTCTTAGCCCTCAATAACTTTCTTGTAGCAGCTCCAGAACAATTTGAAGGGATATCATGCTCACAGGGGAAAAATGGAAAATTTACATCAGTCTTATTTATATCACAATTGATTACACTTTATTACCTCAAGGTGTGTCTGAAGATGGTTGAAGGATAGAAAGGACTCAAGTTGAAAGGTTTGAATGAGATGGATGATTGCAAAGATGCTTAGCTTATGTCTGGGTTTGCATTGCATGCTCTGTGTGTTGCCAAAGCTTTGGTGAGACCAGGGCCCACATTTGTTTCAACTAGTCCACGAGACTCCTCACAAGACTCCACATCTCTCCCTGCACATTCCTCCTTTTCATCACTATCATTACCTGTGTGCCACAGTTTGCTGGAGGGGCTCCACCCTGATGCTTCATTCTCTTGTTTTCAGCATGTTTCTCATGCGCAGATGTTTTCACGGCCCCTTTCCTTGTAATTGTTGATAAAAATGAATTCCTTTAACGTCCTCTCATGTAAAAAAAAACAACTAATTAGTGCAACTTGTGAAGAGCTCATTGACGAACTTGATCAACTTGCGGCTTCATCTAATCAATGTTTAAGTAATGTTCTGAGGCTAAAACATCCTTTCAGATGTATCAGCCCCACAAAATATGCAGGACTTCAAAAGTTATATGAGAAAAAGTGAAGAGTACATCTGTCACATTTTCACTTCTTTAAATATTTTATTTGAAATATACAGCAGCCTGTGATGGACTGGCGAGCTGTCCAGGGTGTACCCTGCTTTTTGCCCGAAGACTGCTGTGATATGCTCCAGCTCCCCCACGACCCTTAATTGTACTAAGCCATTAGGGAAATGAATGAATGAATTATACAGCAGTATCTTTTATATTTTCTAAGAAATAAGAGGTAGGGTTAACCTAATCCTAACCCTACCCTTGTGTTAGATTCCCTTTTTCTGGGGCACATGGTTGCAGGCCTTTCTCTAAATATCTTCCAGTATTATTGGTTTTCAGCTTTTGTGACCATATTATATCTTTCCAGTTGAGAACAAGGTCTTCATTTTTAATTTTCATGCTCTTCTCCTATCTTTTGCCCTTTTCCCAATACTGCACTCTCTTGTTCTGTTCTTATCAACAAGCAGAAAACCCAAGCTGGGTTATGACTTAATTTATGTGTCAAGTGAAGTCAAAATATTTTTGACGCCCATAGATCAGTGTGGATATTTCAGAGGCAAAAAGAACAGATTGCTCCCTCCAGTGTTTCGAGCTCAACATAACCAGATTGAAAAGCTTTTTTGTAATGTAGTTTCTATTGAGTGCTGAACGTATTGTGAGTCAGCTCTGCTTCTTTTGACCATTATTTGGCTCTAGAGACATGTAAGTGTTTTCAATCACATTTAATCAAACACACATGATATTGTGTCTTTTGCTGTTTGTTTATTTTTTTTTTAGCTCACAGCATGATGTTCTTACAGGTCTTGGAAAATGTTGTGATTAAAGATTGAATGATGGCTTGTTTTTCTCCAGGGGTAATTACTGCTGAAGAAACCACAAGCAACTTATTATAGCCCCAGTGCAGAAAATCTTGTTTTGTTCCTTTTGACTTTCCTCACCCCCCATCTATAGTTTGTTGTACACGACAATTCAGTTTCCTCTTTTCTGCTGTGCTTCCTGGATATCCTGTTTTTCTTACTTAGGTTACGGAAATCTAGGCGCTGGAAGCCTTGGAGGAGGTTAGTGCTTGTTGTCTAGAATTGAAACTATACTTGGTCCTGTAAGTGTTACACATTAGCCACTCATTTTTAACCTTTTGTCTCTTAGGTGGGTATGGGGGGTATGGTGGAGGCGTTGGGGGCTTTTTCCCAGGAGCTGGACAGAAAGCAGCCAAAAGAGGTACAGCAGAAAATGTCGTGATTGAAAATGTAATGCTGATTTTAACACAAAAGACATGATGTCATCATTCATTAAACATTCCTCCTGAAACCATTTTTAACAGGGAAAGCTCAGTGAAAATGAAAATTTAGTATTAAACAGGACTATGAATATTTGTTGTTGGAACCACTTGCTTGTCTTGTTTTTGTTTTGATTGTTACACTTATTTTTTGCCACTCTCAGTTGAGGACATGTAGACATACCCCAAACCAGAACTTGTAAACAAAAACTTCTTATGTGAAGCAAAGTTAGTGTAGCAGTAAAATTATTATCTATGCTAACTTTATTTCTACTTTACTCTCCCCTACTTCATGTAAAAGTAAATTATTATGAAAGAAACAAGTCTTTCTAATTGAGATTCCATGATAATTGTGTTAAAGATGAAATAAGAACTGCTGAAACATTGTCTTAATCACAGGTGCAGGAGGCCCTCTGCTACCACAAGGAGGTAAGCCTATTTTTGCCTTTTGGTGGCCTATGCAGACTTCACTGTACTGACTGAAGAGCTCTCTAACGATGATAAAGCTACATGCCTGGATGTTATGAGAGACCAAAAATGAATGTTTTGTATTAATGAAAACACTGTTTGGCATACATGCTCATTTTTATCATATACTTGCAAACCTCAGACAGTTTAAACCTCAACAGAGAGTGATCTGGCTTCAAACTCTGGACCGTGTGCATGCACATGATTTGCTTTAAATTAGACTGACTGATTAAACAAAAACTCATGGGGTCTCAATCATGTCCAGGACTGTTCTATGGCACAGAGCCTGCTCTTAAGTATTGGTTGGCAGTGACAAAATTTCAGTCCCTGGAATAAGTCTGTGCTGTTTTCGTGACACTCAAAATAACAAGTCCCTCCTCTGAAACAGCACAGATTTGGAAAAAAAATGACATTTCCTTGCCAAACTTTTCCTCACCATACCGTCCAGATCACATACTTACAGGCAGTGCGCAACGTCTGGTGGGCAAAGTGTGGGAATTTAAAACAGTAACAACCTTTAAATAAATAAATAAACAAGTGTGTTTCATCCTGCTGCCAAGTTCCCTTACAATGAAACTTGACAGCTCATTTCCTGCAAAAAGAGATAGACAAAGAAATGAGGCATTTGATGAGTTAAGGAAAATGCCATGGCTGCTGACTGCCTGTTCTTATTACTGTTAATGTCAACCATGCTGCTTTTTGTTTTGGAGTGAATTACAGACTGCTTGGGCCAGATTAGCTGCTCTCAAGAACTGTTCAGTGAATTTGCCTTAAACCACAAACAGGCCCATTTTTACTGTATATCATCACAGGGCCCTCTAGTGGCCGTAACATGTATGTCCCATGATCGCTTGAAAGAAATTCCAGTTTGACTCAATGTGGATCTCATCTCATATTTGAACATTTGTATTTATATTGTTTATATGTTACCTGAGTTCCTTGTTTGTAAACAGGAGGAGGACCTGGTGGGGGTGGAACTGGACCTTTAGGGCCTGGTGGAGGCAAGGCACACATTACTTTCCCATCTTTTATTTTAACCAAAATGAATGTTAAACAAAATCAACATTTCTTGTCCAAACTGTTGTTTTTATGATGATATAAAGACACAAAATCACAATTATAACTTTTCACTTTACGTGTTTTATTTTTGTATGTTTTCTTGTTAATTACTTTTTAAACAAAGCATTTGGAAAACTCTTTTTAATATAATAAAACAATAACCATGTTTTTATGTCATTTGTATGTGCAGCAGCTGTTATTCCTCAGACAGGCCTTCCAGGAGGGGGTGTTGGTGGTGCAGGAAAAAAAGCTGCCAAAGTGCCAGGTTTTGTAGACTCAGGAATCATTCAGGAGGCTGAAGACACACAGGATGCAGAACTTTAGGCAGCTTAGGCACTTCAAAGAAAAGTGCAGTCTGTGGCACAGGCATTAAGTGTGGCTGGAAATACTTTTTAAAATCATGACTATTTGAAACTTATTCTAAATTTCCTTAAGAAATAAATAATTTTTTTAATGCAATTTGTAGATTGTAGAATTATTGTAGAATTTGTTTTCTACTCACTTGTTTGTTGGTTCATCTTAATATCAGTGATAAACCACTATCTCCATACCACCGCAAAATGAGGATTGAACTATGAAATGTTTCTCAAAGAGAAAATTCTGTGGAGGGAGAAATTAAGTTCAATTTCCCAATGGGTTCCAAAAGTTTTATTGGACCTTTTGAGACTTTTAGGTTCAACAGGTGATTCAAACACATAACAAGTTAACAAGCACTCAGAGAGCACACCTCCTCCAAGCAGTTCATTTCCCCATATTATGTGATTTTCACCCTAAGTTATAGTCCTAAATTCATTTTTAGGTATCCACTATTTGATCTCTGGATTCACTGATAATAAATCCACTGGATCTTGGCTATTTTATGGTGTTTGTTGCATGTTTATATTTTAATTAGTTCTCTTGCACTGATGAAAATTCCAGAGAGCCCTCATTTCTTGCTGTTCATTGTATCCAGATTTTGAGACTTTTGCCAGGATCAGATCTATATTTGATATCTAGTAAAACCTGTTAGGAACTCTTATATTTTTTGGGCAAGCACTCTGGCCATTTACTGTGGAGTTATGTGTATATATACAGAAAATCAATCAATCATCTCATAGTGATAAAGAATTCTTTGAAAAATTCCCTGATCCAGATGGTGATCCAGAGCACTCCCACAAAGACCCATTTTTGGAAATTAATCATAAAAATCTATCCATCAGTTTTTGTATAAAGTTGCTGACAGACAAACAAACAGACAGATAGACACCACCTCCTTAGCGGAGGCAAAGACACTGTATTTACAGGATATGTAGATGCTTCAATATGCTTCATAGGTCATTGGAATATTGAACATTGAATGAAAGGACTTTAGAGAAAAAGATGTGACATCTGATCAAAGATCAAAGCACTTAAATTCACATTCAGTTTCTTAACCTGAAGATGAACCGAAACACACCAACATCTCCCCTGACAGATTATATCATTCCATCAGCTACTTTTATAACATTTTTTAATTCTGCATCTTGTTTGCCTTCACTATATTGTGTTTATTTAATTCTCTTGCTCAGAATTGTCATGCAAGTTTCACTGTCTATGAGCAAATACATAATGGTCCTCTCATTGGCTGTGACAGGTGTGGGTGTCCCTGGACTTTACCAAGGTGGACTAGTGCCAGGAAAAGGTTTGTCTCTGACTGGTTTTAGGAAACTCTTTTACTCGTATGTCAAGTTTCACACACATGAATTGTTAGCAAGTATGAAATTATTTCATATTGCACATGACGCAGGGTTTGGTGGCCGTGGAGTACTGCCTGGGGTGCCCACTGGAACTCATCTAAATCCCAAATCAAGTAAGATTAGGTTTTTTTTTTATTATTATTTATTTGTTTAGCTTTTGGATGACTTTGAGTATCCCAAGCTATATGGTAAATTGAAAGAAAAAACACTCCATATAAAACTTGTAAAATTTTAAACCAGACTGATCAATTAGATCAAAAAATAATGTTAATCATTTTCTAATTTGAAGGATTTTGACACAGAGTCACTGATGGACAACTTGTTTAGCTTAAATACAACTTTTCAGTTTGCCAGTTTTTCACTGCTGCACCTCCTCTTTCATAAATTTGAGTTGGATGTATGTTTTTGTTTTTCTTTATGCAGTTGGGAGAGGCCAAGACGCAGGTGATTTGTTGATGATTTGTTATCTTACAAACAGATACATTTTAAAGTCATTAGTATTTCTAGTATTTAGTAATTAGGGTTTAAAAACATTCCCTCTGTCTCACCAGGCCGTGGACAGATGCCGACAGGAGTTTTCCATGGGTATCCCCTCAAATCACCTAAAGCGCAAGGTATGATCCAAATCCACAGCATGCTGTTATTGCTATGTAGAGGATTCACATAAGGTTTTGTGTTTGTTGTAGTTGAACTTCATAGATGTTAAAGGTCTTTTCTACTAAAGCTTGCAGTAAGACAGAGATTAGCGTCAGTTTTTTCCAGTGTTTTAAATATCATTGAAATAACAAGGGAAATCCTCTCTCTTAGCTTTACTTTCATTTTACTTTTTAAATTATTTTTATTTATCAACCTCCGATGATGTTTCTAAAAGAAAAAAAACATTTCCTGTTTTGTCAAAATTCTTACTTTATCTCACCTTCAGTATACTCATGTATTCACAAACACAGATCCAAATCTGTGCTTCAGTACAGGAGGCTTGACCTGTTGAGGATGCTGCAAAATACAAAACCAATGAAAAGTTTTCATGCTTAAAAACTTTAGTTATTTTGAATGATCTTTCAAAGATGACTCCACAGAATGGATGTAATTTGTTGTGCATCAATTTGCTGGATGATCTGTAAATGTAAATGATCCACAGACAACAATGAACTCGTAACAAACCAGCTGGCTCGAACAGGGAATGTCTGTTAAACGCTATGTTAGTTATTGTTGTACTCTAGCAGCTGATGGATGTGGTATATGCTACACTTTCATGTGTAAATTACTATCTAAACATAGCATGCTTGTTGAATAAGGACCATATGAAAGACGCAGAGCAGACTGCACAATCCCAGCACTACTGGAGTTTCCAGACAAATGAAGCACTAATTCTTTGCCATGGTGGAGGCCAACCATGAGTAAGTGAACAAATCAATGAATGATCCAGTGAGCTCATGAAGGGATTTGTGCCAGCTGCCTCCAATAAAAAAGTTTGCAATACAAAATACAAGGACAACTGAGGAGCACAGAGCTTAGACAAGACTCCAATAATCCTGGGATATCCTGCTGTATTACCAGACACAACATCATTTGTTCTTTGTAAGCACATACAGTAAATACAGTTTTACTTCTAGTTTTAGTCAAGCCTTCTGGTGGTAAAATACTTTTTTTCTCTTTAAAATTGGGTTTCTCATTCCAAATACCAACTTTGGTTTTGATAAATGCATCTCTTTGTCTCAGAAATATGACTTATTATTGATTCACTGCATTTTTGTCCATGATGAACATTTCATAAGAAATAATCACAGGACCTTTTTTTGAGGCTTGGTATGACAATCATGTAATAATTTAGATGACTATGGAAAAGGTTAGCAGTCTGAGAACATTTTTGAAATTCCTTTTGTAGGCTGATTTTTCATTCAGATTTAAAAATCAGACATTTGCATACACCAAAATGTTTTTATGTTCTTTCATTGCACATGACCAACCCATTCATTCAAATTTTATATAGAAAAAAAAAAAATCAGATATACAAAAAGAGAGTAAGAAATACAGGAGCGGATGTGGACATAAAATTAGACATTGACTGGTCACCTGATGAAATAGGATCTCTAATTAGTTTAGATTTATTCTCTAATTAATTTAGACCGGTTAATGTGGTGTTTTTTTCTTGTCTGTAGGTGGGTATGGAGCAAAACCTGGAGGTGGGAAACTTCCCTTTGGTAAAGACCCTTTAGTGTTTAAACTATTCTATCTTTTATAGTACAAATCAGATAAAAGCAGTAAATGAATTACAACATTACATATAATTCAGGTTATGGAGGCTTTGGCAATGGAGGAGCTGGACTTCCAGGAGGAATAGGTGGCACTGGGTCAAATCCTGGATATCCAATTGGAACTGGTAAGTGTGTTTAAACTTGTAATGTTTAATGTTGTAGATATATAAAAGACAAACATCTAAATGTTTCTGTCTCTTCCTGTCTATCTGCAGGTGTTGGGCCTGGTGGCATCTCACCTGCACAGTCTAAAGCTGCCAAATATGGTAAACTGTTGTGCAGATTATTCTCTTCCTGAAAGGCTTCCTGATCAAAGAGAATATTCAAAACTGTAAAACACAAGTATATGACCTACGTTTGTTCTTGCTGCTCCAGGTTTAGGCGTCGGTGGTGTCGGTGGTGTCGGTGGTGTCGGTGGTTTTGGTGGCACTGGTGGACTGTATCCAGGACAGGTGCCAGGAGGTATGATATTCAATACATAAAAAAATTAACAGATCTAACTAGACCAGACTACTTCTGTGTATGTTAGAAAATTAAGAAGTAAATTGAATTGTTGGGCAGCAGAAAAAAAAAAAAAGAAGAATTTGCTGACCTGTTTGCTGTATATTTCTGACCTCATCCAAATCTATGCTCTGTGGAATGTCCTGCCATCCAGTGTCAAAACAGTCCCCACCTTGAAGTATTTTAAGTCTTGTCTGAAGTCTTAAGACTTTTATTAAATTACTTCTTTTTTTTTAACCTATTAATTTTGATTGATTTTAGGCTTATTACTTTGTATTTATCTTTATTTTAGTATAGTCCATATTTTTTCAATGTTTACATTTATTTGTGCAGCACTTCGGAAACTGTTTATGTTTGTCAAATGTACTATAAAAAGGTGTATTGGATTAGATTGGATTAAAAATAATTGAACATGACATGAAAAAGCAAGCTATATATGATCAGTTTTTGTCAGTCAATATGTCTGTGATAAAGGAAAAACCACTTCATTACACCTGTAAAAAGGTAACTGCACACTGTTTTTGAGCCTCACCTGAATGGCTTGACAAAATGCATTTACTTTTAAAATTTCAATCCATGTTATTTAATGTAATTTTACAAATGTTAATTTGATTTTCCAACTCTAAATTTTTAACAGCAGGATATGGAGCTGGGTCAAAGGCTGCTAAGTATGGTGAGAACTATTCAAACTTTTAAAACTCATATATTATCACTTTTTGTTTCTTCCCTTGTAAAAAAAAACAACATGCTAATTTTCCCTGACCAGGAGTTCCAGGAGGAGTTCCAGGAGGAGTTCCAGGAGGTGTTCCAGGAGGAGTTCCAGGAGGTGTTCCAGGAGGAGTTCCAGGAGGAGTTCCAGGAGGTGTTCCAGGAGGAGTTCCAGGAGGAGTTCCAGGAGGAGCACCAATTGGAGCTCCCAGAGGTGGTCAACAACTAAAAGTGGGTGGTGGATATTCCCCAGCTGCAAAAGCTTCTAAATATGGTATGGTTTATAAAGTGTGAATTTATTTTTAAGTTATTTTATAATAGAAACTTGGATTGTGTCTCTTACTGTTTTTCTCTTTTCATTTAACCATATCTAATAAAGGAGTAGGAGGAACAGGAGGACAAGTGGGAGTAGGAGGACTTGGAGGGCTAGGGGGAGGTGGTGGATACTATCCTGCTGCCAAAGGTCCTAAATATGGTACCCATTTGTTATGCTTAATTCTTCACATTCAAACAGGAACATTTGAATAACTAAATACTCACACTTCTTCGTGTTGGTTAAAGAAGTTTTCAGTAAAAGTGAAACAGCAGTGAACTAAATAGCTTCTCCTTTGTGATGCTTTCTCATGCTAAAACCTGGCTGTGTTCAGTTATTGTGTGTTGGACTGTTTGCCCTTTTCTGTCAACTGTATTGAGTTTAGACCAAGTGGTTGATCCAGAATAGCATAATATTTAACTTTATTTATTACCTTTGAAAACTCCTAGGTTTCTTTGAGAGCATATGTGATTTATAGTTATTTGTACTGTGAAGCACTGTCCAATCATCAGTTTTGCTTCAGTTGGCCAGAATCTCAGTAGGAAGTACCTTGTGACATTCTGCATTTGTTCTCATGAGTCTTCTCGATGGTAGACTTGGAGAAACGCTGTTTACTTCCTGCAGTGTGTTTTTAACTTTGGCTGGATATTGTGAAGGTATTTTTCTTGACAGTGAGAAAGATTCTGCAATCATCCACCACTGCTGTGTTCTGTGGATGTCCCAGGCTTTTCATGTTGACATTTTTACGTCAGGTGAAAGTTGCTTCATGTCTTTCTGAGCCAGTTAATATGGTCATTCTTCACATTGACATCATTCTGAAGGATCCATTTGTTGGAACAAAAGACAATCATATTTAAAATTAATTTAGAGTTTTCCTGATTGAATGCTGTGGGTTGTGGAAGCAACTTGTTCAAGTGATTAGCACAGGAAAACAGTTGTTCAAATCTGATGTTAATCTTTATTGTAAAGAAGTTTTTGTAAGGACCTGCAGTTTGCAGGGTAAAAATCTTAGGGATGCCACTATATCATTTCTACAACATCATTTTGCAAATTACAAACTACTTCATGAAAAAATGGACTTTATACTTCATTCATACCTAATTCATTAAAATATTTACTGTTTTTCTTCTGTTTGGGGGTATTAAAACCTGATTGGAGATAATTTATGTGTAAAAAATAGCTCAATTGTTGGATTTAATCTTTTCTAGAACAGTCATTTGATTGAGAACAAGATAAAAGATAGTGTTTAAAACCCAGCAGATGGGATTGAACAGCTCTTTTTGAAACTTCTCAAGGTCAGTCGAGCAGTGGGTTGTGTAATCAGTAAGCTTGTCAATTTGTGTAAATGCACTCTTACCAGGTAGTTGCCTGTACCTGAGAAGAAATGGGAGATAAACTTGTTTTCAACAGGAGTAGGAGGACCTGGAAGCACGGGAGGGGGACTTGGAGTACCAGGAGGACAAGGAGGCACAGGAGGCACAGGAGGGTACCCAAGTGGTTCCAAAGCTGCGAAGTATGGTAAACAGATTTTGTTTTGATAAGGTCTCTTAATGCTATTACTGCTGGTAAAACGTTCAACTGACTTAACAATAGTTTATGATGCACTTTGATAAGACTTAAACGTGAAAAGTCAGTGAAAGGACATAAAAGCTACATATATAATGTTTGCTTATGTGCAAAACACTTGGGCCAATTACACATCTACTTAATGTGTAAATGAATTTATCTTACACAGGTATAGGGGGACTAGGAGGAGCAGCAGGCCATGGAGGAACCGGAGGACTTGGAGGGACTGGAGGATACGGAGGTGGAGGATACTCTGCTGCTGCTGCTTCTAAAGCTGCTAAATATGGTAATCTCAAATTATATCTGTGGAACATTGATTGGAAAAATGAAATCCCAACCAAAATCACTGCACTGTAATTTGGAATAACAGAGGACATGATTATGTAATTGGCTGATAAGGTCAGGGTGGTGCAGGAGGAATCCCAATAGGTGGTGGAGGTGGAGGAGGAATTCCTGGAACACAGTATATACCAGGATACGGATGTAAGAGAACCTTTGGAATTTTGATTTTTATAAGCTACGAAATACATATTTTTTTCCTTTCAAATCATCTGGTAATGCAACTTTTATTCTTGTTCTGCTGCAGCTTTGGTTCACAGCAAGCCTCCTAAATATGGTGAGACTTGGATCTTCAAGTGTAGCTAGACTTTCTCCCATGATGGAGTACTGTAACATATATGTATTTGCAATGTAGATTTATAGGAATTCATGTTTTAATGATAGTTTTGGAAAATGACACATTAAACACATCAAAAAATTGTTATGTTTTCAAATATGATAATTGTATAGACTGAAAATTGTTCCAATTAACAGGAGTCCCACAAACAGGCCTGGGAGGTGGAGTACCAAGGGTACCGGGACAAATACCTGGTGGTGGCTACGGTGGTAAGAAATTACCTCTAGCTAAGAGATTATGTTTTTGTCCATGTTAAATCTGTCAATTTAGCAACTTTACGCAAAAACTACCAGGATTTTTGTGTATTTTTTTTTCTGAGAATGGGTCTTTGAATTTTGGAAAAAGTGATTGGTGGGGGTCTGCATCCTCCAAATGCTTTTTCTAATTAAGATTCAACTTTTATATCAAGGATTTGGTACAAATCAAGTGCAAATGCTGTTTACTCTTGATAATCTTGAAGGGTCAAACAAATTTTCCATCACAAATGATGTTATCTCCTGACAGGTTATGGAGCTGGTACTGGAATCAAACCCCCTAAATATGGTAAGGGTTCTGATAAAAATATTCTGACACAACAAATAATTCTGTTTATCTGTTTTTATTAACAGAGGAATTTATATGTTTTGATTGGATCAAGACTCAAAATGCCAACCCAGAAATAACACTTTTAAATGGGGTCAAAACATTTTTATTACTCAAACGGTTTGGTGTTTTTTTCCTGGATATTGATGCTTTTGTTCATGATGGTTTGTTTCCATTCTGTGTATTTTTAAAGAATAATTATCTGCTTATCTGTGGTAATATAGCTGCTCTGCACCTCCCATGCATTGATCAACAATGGGAAAAACCTGGGTTGGATTAGTGAGTTGATAACCAGTTTTGTAGTGTCTCTTATCAGTGTCAGATATCCAAATCAGAATGAAAGCTTGTCAACCAATTGGCAATGAATGAGTGTGACAGTATTTTAAGCCCTTAAATACTGAAGGCGATGTGATGAAGGGCAGATGACATGCTCCAAAGCTCCACCTCTGCCCAGAGCAGTGTTTCTTACTTCAGGTCCCCAGGACCTCCTGCCCTGTACGTTATAGACATGTTCCTTCTCCAAAACACCAGAGTCAGATTATTGAACTTCCTCCTCAAGTTCTTTGCAGTCTGTTAAAAAGCTGATTATTTCATTCAGCTGTGTAAAGGTAGGGTTTCTTATAAAACATGCTGGGCTGGGGGTTCCTGAGGACTGGAACTGGGGAACACTGGCCTAGATGAAGAGAAGAAAAGAAACAAAACCATCCCAACAGGAACAATACATGGACTAAACTGAAAAACTTCAACCCTGACAGGACCTTCTTAATGTTCCATAAACAGGAGTCTCTGGAGGAGCTGGAGCAGGTTTAGGATTTGGAGGACTGGGAGGGACAGGAGGAGCAGGAGGAGTGTCTTTTGTACCTGGAGTTGGACAATATTCTGCTGCTGTAAAAGCTGCTAAATATGGTAGATGAAATGACCATACTGACACAAACACTATTCAATTACTGACATTTCCCTTTAAAAGAAAAAAAAACAGACTGGCCTCCTCTTTCTCTGTCTTAGGGACTGCAGGAGGTACTGGAACAGGGTTAGGAACAGGAGGAGCAGGAGGATTACCAGGAGGTGGACAATATTCTGGTGCCGCAAAAGCTGCAAAATACGGTAGATAAAGTGAAAACACACAAACACAATACAATCTGGGCCATTTCTTTAGGACCTTAATTGACCCTGGATGGGTCTTTCAGTCTTTCATATTATCTCATTCTATTATTATTATTATTATTATTATTATTATTATTATTATTATTAGCTGTAAATGAGTGATATAATCTGTTGTTTTGTTCTCTGGTTAAGGAGTTGCAGGAGGTGCCGGAACAGGATTAGGAAGAGGAGGGGCAGGATTAGGAATAGGAGGAGCAGGAGGATTACCAGGAGGTGGACAATATTCTGGTGCCGCAAAAGCTGCTAAATATGGTAGATAAAGTGAAAAATACACAAACAAACACAACACAATCAGGACCATTTCTTTAGGACCAAATTGACCCTGGATGGGTCTTTCAGTCTTTTATATTATATCATTCTATGATGATGATGATGATGATGATGATGATTATTATTATTATGATTGTTATTATTATTGTTATTCAATTATTAGCTGTAAATGAGTGATATAATCTGTTGTTCTGTTCTCTGGATTAGGGGTGGCAGGAGGTGCTGGAACAGGATTAGGAACAGGAGGACTACCAGGAGGGGGACTATATTCGGGTGCTGCAAAAGCTGCCAAATATGGTATAATTAATAGGCATGCAAACACAAACATGATAGTGTGTTGTCATGAGATGTAAAATACTGAGTGCCTCAGCTGCCTGTAAAACTTTCACGTCACTGTCTCTTACCCTTCCTTTTTAATTCTATATATTATGGCATTTTTTAGTGTATAAACCGCTTTTAATGTAAAGGGTCAAATATTATAGTGGTGTACAGTTCATTCAGCTTAGTTTTTTTCCTTTACATAGGTCTTCCAGTGCAAGGAGTGGCAACAGGAGGAGGATCTGGTAGAGCACTTTAATTAGCCTCTTAATTGATGCAACATCATACAATGTGCCAATATAAAGATTTTGACAAAGGTGTCTGTCCTTGTAGGATATCCAGGTGGTGTAAAACCACCAAAACATGGTAAGTCAAGTCCAATTGACCTTTTTTAAATATTCAAAGTTTTATTTATTTTTAGGTCACTCTTACAAACAAATAGGAGGTTGTGGATTATTGGATCCTTTAAACTTGCTTAAAGTTCATTCTGCTTTTGTTGTACTTTTAGCATCAGGCTTTCCAGTCCTGATATTTCTGTCAGCTAAGGCAACAGGAACATTACAGGCATTATTTTTAGCAATTGAGTGAGTTTCAAACATTTAAAAGAAGAAAACAAAATATTTTTAGTGGAATAATTTCGCTTGTGTCATGTGCGCAGGAGGTGTTACTGGAGGAGGGCCTCTTGTCCCAGGAGGGACTCCTGCAGCCAGTGGAGTTCCAAACGGTTCTGTCATACCTGGTAGCATCCCTGGAAAACCAGGTAAAACTTTAAGTTCTTGATTTTGTCACACCTTTTTTTAAGTCCTGTTAGAACTGATGTTAATTTTGCTTGTACAGAAAAGGATACTGGTCTTGCTGGAACTCCTGCACCAGGTACCACATTCATTACACATGCATTTTTGCAACAGGTACATGATGCCCACTATTTTTCTGGCCACAAAACTTGCACTTTGTACTGCTAGCTACTGACCAGCTCTAGCTTGCAGGCTCTTGTTCTGGCAGCACCAAGGGCCATTTCACAGCTTCTGCGTTTCACTAGCCTCTCTCCTACTGCGCCTGTTGAAGCACACTGGATGAAACTGGAACATGTTGTCTTTTTGACAGGACCCACGCCTAGCGCTGTCCTTAGCAAGGCCCCAGAGGTCACACAGTCCAGTAAGACTTGCTGCTTGCATAAAGCTTTGAACCATAAAGTGAAATATGCATTCTTTTTTCTTTTCATACATCTGCTACTCTGATGTAAAATGGTTTATTCCTGACAGTATTCGCGAAAGTAATGCTTCGTCTAAAAATGGCACCTCAATGCTTCATTCACAGCATCCACGTTTACTATTGGAAGGCTACTAATATCTAATTTAATACTCTGCGAACTCTTAAATTATTGTAGATTAAGATCTATTTTCCAAATGTCAACAGTAATTTAGCTCTGTTGCCACATTTTATTTTAGTTTTGTTTAATTTTGCATCAGATCCTTCTATTCCAAGGGCCCCTTTTTTTTTATTTGTATGCTTTATGCCTTCTTCATGGGGATCTGTTTATCTTTTATATGCTCAAAAGCTATATTGTGGAAATACAGCTTTGTTATTATAACGAGGAAGTAAAAACAGTTTGGAAATAATATCAAATATTTCTGGATTAAATGTATTCATTAACAGAATGTTCTGCCTATTTTAGAAACTGTAAAGAAAGATGCTATTTAGTTATTTCTTTCTGCATTTTATTCACATTAGCATGAGCATTATCTGCTCTGTCAGAAGAACATATTCACAAACCCTCTTAAATGTCATGTTTTCCCATTTTAAATCCCTCTAAATATCCATAGATATTTGTCTGGATATTATCAATGCTTCCACTATTCATCTGGGTTTTGCAATTTTCAAATTGACCTATAGAAATAACTGTTGCAGCCATTTTAACTAACTTGCTTTTTTCTTTCTTTTTTTGTTCTCCTCTTCTGTAACTATTTTTCTGTAAACAGGCGGTGAGTTCAACATAAACTTATGTTTTTCAATCTTTTCTTGTATTGTGCCTCTCTATCTGTTGCAATACCATTTTATTTCTAATTCTGCCAACAGTTTCAGGTGGAATTATACAGCCCAGCGGTGAGGAGCACATTTTTATTTATTTCACATTTCACAATTATTCATTCATTAAATCTGCTGAATTGACATCTACTTTTCATGTCATAATACGTTTCTTACTTCACAGCTGGCACAAGTGTTGGTAAATATATCTAAAATTCTCTGAAATATACACTGGAACATAGTTTTAAAAATCCTGAATGTTTTGTTTTATATTTCATTTAAGAAACATTAGATGTGATTTTATATATCAAAAACTTGTGTTTATTGTGTTTTTAGGTGGTACGACAGGTCAAGGTCAAACTGGTAAGTGTGAAATGTGTCTTTATTAAAATAAAAAAAAAAGAAAAAATAGTCTTTGTTATATTCACCAATAAGAAATAAAGCTAAATTACTTGCTTTGTTGGATAAAACGTAACAATGAAGGCAAACGTTAAGCAGAAATGGCAGTATTTCCAAATGTGAAGCTGATACAGTCACTGGAAAGGTAGAATACAGGATTTAATGGACTCAGCTCTGTAATAATGTTTCGGATTTTATATAAAATGTTTCTTTATCTCTCTCTTTTTCTGCATCTGTGAAAATTCATATGAACGGTATTTAATATGCAATTGCTTTTTCCTTTTTTCTGTCAGTTTCAGTCTTGTAATGTTCCCAACACTATTATGTTTTTATGTGTTTTGTTTTTGCAGCTAATCTATTTAAAATTCTTATTGCCTTTTACACGACTGTGTCTAAATCGATACCATTAATATGTGAAATGTATGCATTACATCCATATGGTCACTTGGTGGCGACAAAGATAAATACAGCAGCTATCTCCTACTAGCTACAGTTTCTCCTACTGCTTTGTGACCAGAGACTCTAATGTTGCTTTTAGGTGCTGGTGTCAAAGCACCTAAACCATTCGTTCCAGGTAAAGTTTGTGATTTTATTTTATTTTTATTTTTTTTTTTGTATAGATATGTTAATTAATTTCTTTCTATATAAGTATGTTAAAACAGCATGTTTTTTCATTATCTTCACCAAGGTGGAGTTCATGCAGCCTATTTAGAGATGTTTGTTTGTTTGTTGTGTCTGTTTGCTACATAATTCAAAGATTAGAAATTAATTTTGATTAAATTTTCAGGAAATCTCAGAAATGGAATAAGGAACAAGTTATTCAATTTAGGTAGTTTACTATGAGAAGATAGGATTTTTTTTTTTTTTTTTGACATAAGAGCAATTCAATGGCCACAATCATTGGCAAAAAAGTAAGAAATAAAGTCTTGGCAGAGGCCTGCACTCTCTGATTGCTTCTAGTTTTAATTTAGTTACATTTTATATTTTTCATCAGTGATTTATTTAAGTCTTTGACCACAGAATTGGCATTAACTCATTTTTTAAATTTCTTTAATATGCTGAATATTAAGTCTTGTAACTTCATTTCATCCAGTATACTATTTACATCTTTTAGTAAAAGTTCTTGCAAAGAAAGGGTTGTAAGATATACAAATTTTACCATCACTATAACAAATTACTCTTCAAGACTTACCTGTTTTTTTTTCTTATCTTTCACGTACACACACCTGTGTGGGAAAGATATCCTACCTTTAAATATAAATAATGAATTTCTGATGAGATTTTAAATTTTGTCATTGTTGCTCATGTCTTCAACTATGATGCTACTGTGAGATTCAATTGTCGAATGTTAAACTTGTGTCGTTTGGATGATTCTAACACAGCATCTTGACTCTTCCAAGTCTCATCATTATAGAATCAGAGCATCCTCATTATAGAAGCAATACTCTTTTTATAAAAACTTATTTTCATGCAAGCTGCATTTATCCTAACAAGCACATTTTGTCTAGACAGTAAATTACTTGACTTGAATCAATGAAACCACCAGTTTGTGGAACAGGAAAAGCTTAATCAGGCCTTTCTAAACCCAATTATACCTTCAACAGACTCTGTAGTCATCAATTTTGCGCAACTGCAGGTTGCAGTTTGAGGATATTTTTGCTTTATTGCACTTTTTGCGTGTATACATACATGGCACTTTGAATACCAGTGTAAAATACAAACAATATTAGTTGAGTTGTATGTAAAAACACAAGTCACAGTCAAGATAAAATAGCATGAAGTAAGTGGCATTTCTAACTATATCCTGTATTTCTGCCAATCTAGATTCCAGAAAAGTCTAGATTTAATATTTATGTTCCTCACTACCTTTTGAATAAAAGAAAAAAAATGTCTTTAATAATGACAGTAACTACAGAAGTTTTGGTTTTTAGAGGAAATATTGTAATTGTTACCATAATCTTTAAAAGAAGTGACTGGAGAGAACTAACACAGCCAATAATGGTGTCTAGTGTTTATCATAGCCAAGAGTGCATCACACTTCCATATTTACTTTTACACAGGTCCAGGTGGATATCCCTATGGATATGGAGGCAAGTTTCCCAATTTGCTACTCTACCAGTGATACATTTGTTTTAAACAGTGAGTACTACTATGTATTCTTCCTATGTTTTAGTACCTTATGGCGCAGGTACTGGCACTGTACCTGGACAAGGAGCTGCAACACTACCCGGAGCAAAGCCTTTAAAACCTCCAGGTTCTGCCCAAACTACTCCATGAAATATATTAAATATATCTAAATTAATTATTGTAAAATATTAACTGTATGCTTTTCAGTGTGTTGTATAAGATTTGTGTGTAGTATTGCATTGTTGTTTTGCTTTGCAGTTGCAGGAGGTGGTGCAGGAATCCCGCTGGCAGCAGGAGGTTATCAAGGTCAGTGTACTTCATGAGTATTTTTTTTCTTTTTGTCAACTAAATTTTTTATCGACAGGAAATCAAACATAATGTTGACTATTATGCTTTAAAGAACAAAACAATCTTTAAATGATCGTGTATGGTTTTGTTTTCAAATTTCTTAAATGAGCAAATCCCTGACACTAAATGAAGGAGTAAGATTGATCTTCCAAACAATAATCCTCCTTTTTTCTGTCATCATGACTCAGGGGGATACAATCCATATCAACAAGGTTATGGACAGGGTATGTATGAAATAACGAGAAGAGCCCAACAGCACTAAAACACAATATTCCCTTGACTGAAAAGAAGGGAAAAATGTCGTTCAGCCTAATGCTTAAAGTGACAGTTGGTCAGGAGATGCAATCACATCAAACTTCCTGTGCAGGAAATTGGCCAAAATCTGATAAGCGTTTGTATGATAAGCTCACAGTATCAGGAAGAAGAACCGGTTTTGATAAAGGCTATTCTCTGTTGTTCTCATGGATGATTTATTCACAGTTTCTAGACTATATTCCTACATGTATATTTGTAAAATCTTTGTAAGCATGTATATATGCCACTCTTTTCTGTGTTTTGACTGCAGGGGCTTTGTATCCTTCTGCTGTTGGACCAGGAGGAGCTGCTGGTGGAGTGAAGGCACCTAAGCCAGGTAACAGCCCTCATATTGTTGCAGCAAATAGAAACAGGGTAAATGTGCTGTCAATTCAAATGCTGATAGAAAATCCATTTAGTAAATGCTAGTTTACAGTGACTTTACGTGGAATCTGTTGCACAGAAAATGTTGTGCTAAAGAAGTTTTCACATATTAAAATACAGGTTATTTTCTGCTTTGCTTGCCAATGAACTGCTGTTCATTAAAATAAAACATTCTTAAAGAACAGTGGAGTTAATGAAGAATTTCACTGTGGCATTCAGTTATTTGGGTAAAACCTTTGCTAAATCTAACTCCACCAACCACAGAAATTGCTGCAGCACTTTTGAACCGTCAGGAATTCGTTAATGTAGCATGTCAACAACACAAACCCTCCCACTTGAGAGAAACCGTTTCTAGTTGTCCTGAACATAACGTCACAGTGAGATTGCACTGATAACACAAACTCCTCTGAGAGCTCTGCCCTGAAATAACTCTAAACTCTGCCATAGGGATTTTGGATGTGGTTGTTTCTGTGACTTAAGCTGACCACATGCAACATTAGAGGGTGATATAATGACACTGTAACCATAGCAACACAAAACAAAAGGTATTCTTCATTTTAAACTAATAAGCATTTCACTGCTGGTCTATATGCTTTTCATCTGTACAGGTTATGGCAATCTTGGAGGTGGTGGTGTTTATCAGCCAGGTGAGAATGACACTATGCTCTTCAGTCAACCTCTTCTCGTTTCTTTTTACGTATTCCTTTTTTTTTTTTTTTTTTTAGCGTTTTGCTACACAGTGCACACCAAGATTCACATTTGATGTGCATCACTGTCTTTCCTCTTCCTCCTCTGTTCATTAGCGATGGATGAGTGTAATCACACAGCAGCTGCAGGCAACACATCCTTTTCTCACTTCCCAACACACCCTGTACAGGCAATTCACAAAAACTCATGGCCCTTATCTCTCTCCCAGTGGCAGAAGTCATGACTACATGTATGAAACACTAGATGGTTTTGAAACTTTCTGTAAATTGAACTTTTCCAGCTGAGAGATTTCCTAAGTTATTTACTGTGTACTTAGGTCCAGTTGTCATGTTTACCGTGTCCCTCTCTTATGTTTGACGAGCTTCTGTTACTCATAATATTAATGAAACCAAATGATTCTGCTAACAACACAAATTTCAGTTTGATCCGTCTCTGCCAGTTTACACGCCAGTGACACATTCCTGATTGTGAATTTTCAACCTGTCCATAACAAAGTCCATCCAACTTGCTTTTTAAATTTCCAGGTGTTGCTCCTGGTTACAGCGGCTACCCCCAACAGTTCTACCCAGGTACAAAAACAGCTTCTTATTACCACGTAAATGTTAAACTTTTTCTTGCTGACAAAGATTCTGTCATTCTCTTTTCTGATGAGCCTGATCAGCTCTGTTCTGTACATTGTGACGGTGCTAAACTCCCCTGTGTTCTTCCCTCCCTGCTTTTGTGCCATAGATCAGCGCAGACAACCCAGCAGTGGGCAAAATAGAACCATTTATCTTGAGATGAAGGAACCACAGAGAGAGGATAGGGTGTGCATGCACTACTTCTTGCAAGGAAAAAATAGGCGAGATCCAACACTTTCTAAAAACAATCTGTTGACTTTTAGGATGAAAAGTTTAAAGATTTAAGTCCTTTCATAGTTAGTTCTCCAATATCCACTCTGCCTCATCATAGTTGAGAATTATTGCAGCTCATTGAATCAGCGAGGTAAGACCAACAAATTTGGCTATCTGTCCTGGAAGGAGGATTAATGCTGATGGTAACATACATTAATAATGGAAGGGCAGTGAGCTAGTCCATCATTTTTGCCTGAGTATAAATAAATGGACAAGAAGTTTAATCAACCTCTAATTTCTTTTAGTTCTGAAAAAGGAAGAGGAAACTACATTTAAAAATTTCTTATAACTTATTGAACATAGAATTTTGTGAGATTTAGTCTTCTTTAACCTAATCTCACTGTGCTGGCTAATGTTGCTGAATACAGTTCCAGGCTTATACACATTCCTCCTGAGAAAGTGTTCATCTGTTGTAATATGTGTATTTATCATTTAATGAATCTTTTGTATCTTCCAATCTAACTCCAACACATCAAACTTGATAAATCTCTGACATGTATTTGCCAGATGACATTAAATATAGATTTTTCTTTTTATATTAACTGTGTAAAGTGCTCTATATGCTTCATTCTTATGACCTGTCAGACAGAAGAACGGCATTGATGTCAGAGAAAAAGCCAACGCTGTTCCAGCTTAGAACTAGTCTGCTGGTATTTCATACTTCTTTTTTATGTTTTCTAGGTGGATATGGACCAGCCCAACTGACTCCCCAGCAAGGTACCAAATACCCACAACATCACTTGTCATCACTGTCAGAAACTGTTCTTTCACCCTCTGCTTTTTTTTTTTTTCTTTTTTCAAACCTGTTAAATTAATCAGAGGTAGACAACATGTTAAATTATTTGGATTAATTTGGAAAACATGTAATTTAGGTGAAGAACATGTGGGATTCTAGTTTAATTAGAATTATAATAGAAATTACATAAAATATAGGGAAATAGGGAAAAACAACATAGAGAAATAGCAATATTTACAGTAACATTAATTGCTTTTGCAAAATGAATGTAATTGCAATATAGAGATAATTACAGGATATGCCTTATAAGATAAAATATGACTGCATAACACCAGCCAATCAATATCATAACTTTGATTAAAGGTCCCATGTTAAGCAAACATTCATATGTGTCCCCATATCTGGTGTATGAGCCTGTAAAATGAATCAATGAAAATAAATAAAATAAGTAAAATAAAATTAATTCTGTCATTTTGGTTACTTTCTTTATCCACTTCTTACTAAGATCTTTCCCTTTGTGACCTCAAAAAGAGAAATAATCACTCCCCACAGTAATGAATACCGGCACTGACCTGCCCCCCAGCTAGCTGAACCTGCCCTATAAATCATTAAGTGGGAGTCAGCAAAAGCTGCATCCTCTACCGGAGAGGGGCATAGAGTGGCCGTGTACAGGTGCCACTCATGATCATTTGAAGGTTCAGACACAGAAACAGCCCGTTCTCAGTATAGCTCCCTTAAGGCATTTTGGAATGGCTCAAATATAATGGAACAATGTTGAATTCGGGGTAAAACACTTGTACTTGAAAACAATGTAGTTAGACCGCTGACACCAATAGGAAATTGTTGAAAAATGTCTAAAATTGGACCTTAATATAAAAAAAAAATAAAATCACTAAGTAGATAAAAGAAGATGAAGTACCTATAAGATAAATCTGTAATTACCCAAATTGTGTCCTAATGAAGTACAACAGTTTTATTCTTCACTTTTTTTAAATATATTTTTTTTATACATTTTTTATGTTTTGCAGCCAAAGCAGCAAAGTATGGTCCACTACAGGGCTTCCTTGGTGGTGCAGGAGGAGGAGGAGGAGGAGGAGGAGGAGGAGGAGGAGGTGGTGTCTACATAGGTATGAATTAGTTTTGAATTATGATTTACACAGTATCTTGCGAAAACAAGACATTTTAATCACAGAGTCAAATGCTTTAGCCTTAATGCAAACAGTTATTACAAACTGCAACTAATTCATGTGTAAATTAGTGAACTGAGTCTAGACTGTAATGGTTTTTGCTGCAGGTGGTGTTGCTGGATGCCAGGGCAAATACTGTGGGAGAAGGAAGTAGAGAATCGCTTGAGATCCAGTGACCTCAAGAAACCATGGTGCTACTGCATGATCTAGAATGTACATTTTATATGCAAACAAGCCCCATTAGACGACTTGTAAAGATGTTTGTTTCTACTTACGTGACCTCAGCGTCTGTTTTTCTACGAACCCACCGACCCAGAATTTTGTACACGTTCTGATGTGACATATGTTAATGACAGTGCCTTTAATCATTATTGTGTTCAAGTTAATCAGCTTTAACTCTGCACTGCACCTGCCTAGTTATGATATAGGCCTACTATGTGTGTGTTGAGTTGCAACATGTGTGTGTATGTGTTGTTGGGCACATGGTTGTATTGCCGTGCTTAAGATTGTCTGAATCCTCATCTGCTGGCGCGACCAATGAATAATTTCTGCTCTGGTTTTGATGCCTGAAACTCAGTGATCTGTGTTACCTGGGTGCCAGAGCTCGTCACCTTCCTGACATTTCTCAGGGAGGGAGGGTTGGTCGACGCTACTCTAAAATCTGATTAAATCTGGTCAATCTGCGCCGCCTCTAGCTCCACGTTTTCTCTTCTGCTATTTTTAAGCCTGCTGGATATAAAGCAGCAGGAGCTGGGGCTCCGGCCAACCCATCTGCTATCTGCAACTTTGCTGATTCTAGTTGCCATGCAGATCTGTTTTCTCAGCATTTTTAATCCTGCTCTTTTGCAGGAGCTTGTTGACAGTAGAAAAAAATGTTTTATTCTTTTCAGGAATAGGAAAACTACTTTCAAAAAGACTAAAATATAATTCAATTACAACTCTGGCATGAACATTATGAATGGTTGAATGTCACTGTCTTAATGTGTGGAATAGACAAGGTGCTTTAGTCTGCTTATAATGTTTAATCTCATTAACATTGATGTAACTTGTCATAACTATTCATCATTTTGCAATGTGCTTTGACTCATAGCTTTATTGTTATCAGGAAGTTGTGAACATAAAACCCAAACAGTCCCTTGCTTTTGCATTTATTTGCTGTTATTAACTGTAGTACAGATTAACTCTTTGTTTAATGGGAGAGCCTGTTTATGTGAGGCATAAAATCCACTTGTTTATTTACTTGAGCTGTTTTTATAAAGGCTTTACTGACTAAAGGTTCCTGAGTGCTGTTGCCAAGTGACCCCATCTCTCTGTAACTGTGTACTGTATTTTGTACTAATTTGATGTTAGCTGGCTTCAGTTCCTTCACTCAGAGCTGTGTAAGAACTGTCTTTGAGCCTCACTGGGTCAGACCTTGTCTTATGTGGCGTGGGATAATTTTCATCTTTATTTAAAACTGTTTTTAAAAGGAGGAACAGTGTGGTTTTGCACTTTTTATATCTCCACGACACACATGTGACTTGTTCCCAGACCCCAGCTTTTTTATTTGCTTCAACAAATAAAATAAAATGTGTAAAAAGAACATGTCTGCATGTTGTTACTTCTCTTCATCCATAAACCACGGTTTGTGTGCTGTTTTTATCAGCAGGACAAAATCATGCAGGTGGTCTCACATTTTATGTATTTTAAAGTGATTTATATGATAACTTCATTGTAATGAAAACAAACTTCAGATTAAGGGCAGATGTTCTGACAGCGCATGTGTATGGTAGAAGTCTCGTAATTGTCCCAGCTGGAAATAATGAACTCATGCTGCTGTTCTTGGAGAATCTCCTGGGGGAACTGTTGACCTGTAATCCACATCCTGCAAAAGTAGCTTACTCAGTTGTTCCTTCTGCAGAAGCCTTCTCTGGTCCAGAAATACCACAGTATCTCTGTGAGGCTGTGTAGTATTCTCACTGCTACACAAAAACACTGCATACACACTCTTCATTTCCTAAAATGTTTCCCAAATAGAGCCTGCTTCCTGTAAATGTGTGCATACTGATTACAGAAGCACAAAATGCTAAATTCATTTCACTCCATGTTAGTTGAGTCATATTACCAGTGGAAAGTTAGTTGTTCTTTTTAAAAAAAAAAAAAAAAAAATTATTATTATTTTTACATCCATTTGCCTTCATACCACTCCTACATAATCATGAATTAAATTTCACCCTCAATTGCATTAAACAACTACTATTCATGTCATATCTCAGCTATCATTTTAACATTTTGCTTGCTTCATCCTTCATTGCAACTTGTTAACAAGTCTCCGGCAGGAAGTAGACTACATTTATGCTGTTATTATTCTGTATTTACTTTAGTGGTGGGTGGTGGCTGTGTTCTTCCCGCCTCCTCCTCTTATAGAAGAAAAAAAAAGAAAGAAGAAGAAGCATGAATTCGTCAGTCGGGGCGTGATCCTGGTTGGCTAGCCTGTGTCTTCCTCTCCGCGGCTCTGCGGCTTCATTGGTCGGCGGCTCTCTTGAATGAAGCCCCGCAGAAACGTGCAGAAGCCGTGCAGCCCGCAGGGAGCGACCGACGCACAGCGACACGACCGCCGGCAGCCTTGCGGTGGTGGTGGTGGTGGTGGTGGTCGGACACCGGTTATCTCTCGAGCAGAGGCGGTTGGCTCTCTCCCGGAGCTCGGTGTCGGAGAGTGAATGAGGTTGATGCTGCTCTGCTGCACCTGGAAGGACGAACGCATGGGTGAGGAGGAAGGTAGGAAGCTGCACGCTGTTTACAGCCACCGGGGCGGGAGATGCAGGCATGACGGCGCATCCTCTGCAGTTTAAATAGCTGCTTTCAAAGAAAATCCAACACTTTGCACTGTTTCTCACTTTGTTTAGTCATTTAGCTTCTGAAGAGACATGGACGTTATTGTGCAGGGAGCATCAGATTGTGCATTTTGTCACTGAAGCCATGTTTTTTTTTCCAAGTAGATCCATGAGGTTTGCATGCAGAAAACATACTCAGGCGAGGTGCACTCCTTATTTGCAACCCGTAGTTGTATAAACATGTAAAAAGAAGCAAACCCCAGCATTTTAAAAAGAGCATCGATGAGTCTGAACTTTTAAGAGAACACTACAAAACATTATCTCATGTCAAGATGCTCTGCTTGACTCAGTCCCAACCTCAAGACTCGTGTTTCATTTCTGTGACCTTGCATGTGTAACTAAGACTTTATTATATAAATCAGTAGCTTCTCTATCATAGCTACTATTATGTGGCTGGTAAAGCTGTTTTTTGCGAACTGCTTCAAGCCTCATGATTTAAGACATACATGCAGATACTGTTTGGTGAATTCGGTAGATAAAATACAAGATTACTGCATATTTGGTTTCGCAGTAATCTTTCATTTGTGAGTGTGTAAATATCTTGTTATTGTCAGGTTTACTGAACAAAACATAAGTTTTGTATTGTTTAAGTTTGTGTTGCAATGACAAAAAGCCGTTCATCGGCTAGAAATGAGCTCAGATGGCGACGTTACGTCACCTGTACGTAAGCGGAGGAAGGAAGGTGTGTCGTTGTTTTCTTTTACTGTTATCTCAGTCAAAGGTCAGCAGGACTGAGAGGGGAGCTCTGTGATGGCAGGTAGTCCAAAAATATGCTGAACACAATTAAAAATGAACAATTGCAAAGATTAACATCTGTTGCTGTGATAGAACATGTGGACAATAGTGGCAGTAAACACACACACACACACACACACACACACACACACACACATATATATATATATATATATATATAAAACTCTTATCACTGGTTTATCACTTGTGTCTCATTCTGGATCTGAACGTTCCACTAGCTTTCTTATTTTCCACCACCTTTGGCTGCCTCTTCCATCTTGACTGGAGCTTTTGGTCTTAAGTCAGTCAGTACAGCCATTCCTGTATGCAGCTCCAACCCCTCGGTTAAAGAGGCCCATGCCATATCTGCATGTATCTTACACCCTGCTGAAGTTAGACTACCTTTGCACACCCTGCACCTGGAGTCCTGTTTGTTGTAGTTGACCTCGCCCTCTTGTCTTCAGACCTATGCGGCTATGGCCACTGACTCTGTGCTATTGTTGATGTCAGCGTTCTCTGGCCACTGAAAGAACTTCTCAAAGTCTGTCTCTTCTTTAAATTTTGGATGTTACAAATAAGATTTTACCCTTCAGAAATGATTCCACCTCCTCTTCCCTAATGCTGGATTTCTGATTCTTGAGGCATTCCCTTTGCAGTCCTTCATTGGGGCCGTCTTATGTACCTGGATTTTTGTTGTTTAATCCTGGATTGTGGTTCTCACTGTCGGTAGCACCCACCCTACATCCTTACATCAAATGTACACTCACATGGTGCTGGATTAGGATTGAAACCATTGCCTCATTGTGACCATACTTTGTTGTCATGATATCAGTGGCTTCTTTCTTTCACCAGGTTATTGGACCTGTTGGGAGTCTGATGACTGGCAGAGCATACGTGTTGGGGTTGATGGCTAGGACTTTCCCATTAGGTTGGCTCTTCAGGACCTGCCTTACTCTTTGTAGATATGTGGCTGTGGTTTACATCTTTGTGGACTCTTCATGTTTGTCATTACCCTGTAGTGTCCCCAAAGTATATGTGGCTGTCCTGAACTTTGATACTGTTCAGGTGCATTTATCCAGTCAGAATGACATTCCAAAGAAGATAAAACTTTGTAAGTGAACATCTGTGATGCTACTGTTTAATAAAGCAGACTAAGATGGACAGAAGCAGGATCATTATATCTGATTTTAGTGTGTTAATGTAAGTTCTCTTGAGTCTTTATGTTTGATAGTATTTTGCATGCATCTCACTGCCTCTTCTTCCTCAGAATCTGAACATCATGTGATGTGTTACCAGGCAAATGAAGTGCAGCAATAATGTCTGCTGTAAGCTGCTGCTGCCACCTCATCCTTTGCAAGATACAGCTGCTGATTTCTCTTTGATGCATCACAGAATGATTCATACCTACTCTGCACAATGTTTTTCTACTAAACTTGATCATTTTCCACATTAAAGAGGAGGAATCTACTGTGATCTGCAGCTATTTACAATCTCCTATCTGTGAAGTTTAGCAATTCTAATGCTTGTCTTGATTTGCATTTTGTAAATAGAAATGGTTAAAAGAAAGTTTTGGTTGAGTTTCAGTAAAAAGCATTGCCATCAGTGACATTTTACAACAAAACAGTATTTTAAATCTGAAACTTTGATGCAAGAAATTCAGCAAAGACAGTTCTTTCACATGTTGCATTTTTATATAACAAATCAGTAGTTTTATTTGTGATATATATTTTGCTCATGAAACCTCTTGAGTAGAACTGCATTACTCATATTTTTCAGCCAGTAATGATGGAGCATAGAGGAGACACAACTTGTTGTGTGTTTGAGTATTGTTTCAGCCAAACTACAAGCCAGCAGCTGTGATTTACATAAAAAGCGTGATAGCAGTTCCATGCAAACACATGCACACATATGAACCTTGTGTAGGAGCTGGTGTGGGTTTAATGAAGCCTTTGAAAAGTTTTATGTCAGTGCTCTTTTTTTTTCCCTGATCTCCCATGTGTCATTTCAGCTGGAGGAAGTTTGCCCGTGTGTGCGGGATGCAAACAGAGGATCTATGATGAGCAGTACCTCCAGGCCCTCAACGCTGACTGGCACACCAACTGCTTCAGGTACTGTTCAACACAAACTGATTGCAACACAGCAACCCAAACTTAGTCCCTATTTACAGACAATACTGCAGCAGTTTTAGGTGGCCAGAACCGCAAATGATTGAAAATGGCATCTGCAGTAAAAGTTTTTTTTAAAAACAAAACTGCTGCACAATATATCATTTGAGCATCGTCGTCACAATGTACATTTGTGCAGTCGTCACATCACATGTCCTGCAAAGTAGGAGGCAAATGAACTTGATGTTGTCATCAATTTCAAAGGTACCTGACATACTGGTTTGTTTATTTCCAATGGCAATAAACAAACCTTTATAGTGAAACACATTTGCACATTATGGAACAAAACATGCGATCAGGACCTAGCACAATAAAAACAAGCAATAACACAAATAATATGAATAACACAAATACAGACAAAACCAAACTTGTAACATTTTTCACAAAAAAGGTAAGATTAGTGCAGGTTGATTATCCTTCAGATGGCAGGATTGCTGGATAATTTAAAGGATTATCTCTTGTGAATTCCTGTATTTTTTTATATTGCAATAAATGTCGCAGGGTTAAAAATAATCGCAATGTCAGTTGTTTTGGATATCATGCAGCCCTGCTTAAAATACTGTATAAAAGCCAGTCCTGTCTGTGTCAACATAAACTAGAATCTTTTGGCAACAGTCACATCTGTCACATCATCCTGCTCAATCACGCCCTGTTTACAAGTGTAAACAACAATGGCAGACCTCCGTGTTCTGTTTGTGCTTTGGGTTTTATATGGAAACATTGCTGTGCAAACAGGATATAACTGTAAAACCAGGTTTTAGCTGCTTGGTAATAAAACAGAAAACACCAAAGATATATGATCATCGTTTAGGCTTAGTTACACTGTTTTGTCATCACATAAGTTGTCTCCAAGTCCAGGTTCCACTCTATTGTAGCTCAAACCTAACTCTGAATATTTCCTGGGACTTTATTTTCACTGATAACTTAATGTAGTGGAGAGCAAAATCTGTCCTGCAAGTTTTAGATGTTTCCTGCTGTAAATAAAACAAATAAAACAGCTTGTTGTCAAGTTCTGCAAAATGACCACTTCATTTGAGTTTAGTGTGTTGAAATTTAGAAATGTCTTAAGACTGGGGCCTTCAAGGACTGGTGTTTGACATTCCTGACTTTAAGTGCTTTTAAAGGCAACAAATAAGAAGGTGAGGCGAGGGCTTCATTTATGGAGTCTAAAAGAAAATTAATCAGTATGACATCGCTTTTGCTCTCTTTTTGTCTTTTGTATAATGTCATAATAATGTATAATATTTGGTAGACATTCATTGCCTTTACCTGCATCTAGTGCCAAACATAAGATTGCAAAATATGACCAAAAATAATAGATCTAAGCCTCTCGTGTAGGAAAATATAAACTAAAAAAACAATTATTAAACTGGCAGTTTATTTACAATGGTCATTCAGGGATTTATGAAAACATTAAGATCAATTTGTATTGATCAAAGTAATATATACAGCTTTTTGTTCTATAACAGTAATTCCTTGCAACCTTGAAATATATTGCTGCAACTCAGCACCTTTGCTTCAATGAATATCTTAAAATCTATTAACATACTAACTGTCCTCTTCTTTTCCTCCTCTGCTTAGCTGGTTGCAGATTTTCACCCTCAACTCTTCACATTTTAGCCATCCTACCTTTTTAGTTCTTGATACAAAGGTCGTGAAAAGCTGTTGTATTCTGCGTGTTTACAGTGTTGTTGTTTCATTGGAGCTCAAAGGTGACGATATTCAGCCATGGTGTTGACCACTTGCTTCCTTCAGGACTTAGTCTTTAACGTATAATTAACACTATACTGTCATGTTTACAGGGTTAAAATATCATTCATTTGTTTTGTCTTCCTGGCATAAAACAGGGGAAGTTCAATGCAGTTTCTATGACAATGTGTTCACATTTACATTATCTATGAATACATTTGTTTGTTTGTTTCATTGGTTTTGAGTGTTTGTGATTAAATTCTTAATAACAAAGATGTATTTCAGGATTTTTTTTTTTTTGTTTTTTTTTTTAAATGTTTTTTTTAGAGAGGTTTAATAGGTCATAGCCTATTATTTACCTAGGAGTTGCAGTTCACTCAAATAAAAAGAAGAGCTTATTTATTTGACAATTTGTCAGATTTGCAGCAAAATGTTGGCAATCAAATATTACTAATGCAATAATGTAACCTAATAAGATTAAATTAAAAGAAAAAAAACTTAAAATCATTAAGCAGAATAATTTTTATAGTTATTCAAGTAAAACTTTGACGTGGCAGTAGTTTATAGATAAAATCTTAATAAGATGAATCTTTTGCAGAGGTGACCTCATGAGCACTGAGAATGCCTCACTCCATCTCATAGATACATTGTTTAGCGCAGCTCATGTCGCTCATATTAACAGTCTGCAAATATTTTTACATCAGCACGCCTTCAGGTTAAAGATAATGATTCATGACGATGCAGATCAACAGAAGCAGAAACATGTCTGTTTTCAACAAGTCCTGACTAGTTAACTGTGAACTTTAATGCTTAAAAATTTAGACTGACTGCGGCTTTCTTACCCGAGCTGTCTATAACTCACTTATTATTTATGTTAATAAAAGCATATGCATTCAGGGAAACTCAGTGACTGAGATGTTTTCTTCTTATTTGCCAATGCTGTTGTTGTTGGGTTGAGTTTTGCTGTGGATTCCGAGGCTGCAGCAGGATTATCACTCTTGTTTGGGGAGATGAACAGACGGGTTCGTGCTGCAGCATGTCGTGTATGTGGGCAGAGAGACTCTGTGTCTCTGTATGTGTCAATGAAATCTATTAACATTTCTTCATTTTAACCATTGCTAAATCCTATTTTTGATAGTTCATAAAATACTACATTTTCTCTGCAAGATATGAAATTTGTGTTATTCATAGTGATGTTTCTGTGACACGTTTAGCTTTTGTTTTGTTCATTAATAACCGGATACATTTGATACTTGCGATTACATCTCCACCTCTTTCTGCCCCGGTTTTCTTTCACTTGCTTTGATGGAGCGAACCTCCTTTCCAACAGACAGCAGATCAAACAGCTGCTTGTCGAAGAGTTCTCCTGATACATGTAACTTGTCGTCAATCATTTAAGCACAGCATCACACATCAGCCCGTTCTTACATCAGTTTCATAATAGATGGCTGTAGTATGAAGGTGCAATCAAAATAATTCACTTGATTATCTAATAATACTAATGTTAGAGATACTCATTACTACTTGTTTAAAGTGGATCAGGTGGTAGAACATGGCATCCAATGGTCGCAGGTTTGGCAGGTTGACTCCCACTCCCCCCAGGCATGTGTTTTTCAGTCTTTGAAAATAAAGCTGTTAAGGCAAGAAGTTTTTTCTTTTCCTCGAGACATCAACCAAGCAGTACCTTCTTCTCTTAGGGCTTCAAGAAGTATTGTGTGATTGGGCGGACATATTTGGAAATGCATGAAGCAGACAGTTGTGAGTTCTGCATTTTTGCAGATGCAAGAACAAATAGTTTTAATGAACAGCTGATCTGGTGAGAAGATTTATTACTCATACAGGCAAAGACCCTGTCAGGTGCACTACCTCACCCTGCTGCAGATAAATCTTCATATTAAATATGAAAAAACTGGGTTATTATTGCACATAAAAACACGGCCATCCCTCCCGCAGTAATCTCTGGCTTGTCGCCTACAAAGCTTCTCATGGAGTATGAATTGACTGGGCCAAATGTAACTTTTTATTTCTTGCATCCTTGAGAGCAAGAGCAAGTTCTAACTTCTTGTGGAGTAACAAGCTTAAAGCGTCCTCCTTCTTACCTCCAGTGATTTTATAAGAAGAGTCTAATGATGTATTGAAAGAGACCTAAAACCAGCAACATAAACTTTGCATAAAAATATTTCCTGAGGTAGTGGATCAAGTAAAACGTACAGGGATTTTCCCATAGACTTCTACATAATATAACGTCCTCTTGCAGGAGTCCCCTATTCAACAGAATTCCACTTTAAAACCTTTGTGCTTTGGCATAATCAGACTGAAAGGTTGCTTTCACATTTTACATGTCGTTTATGATCAGTAACATAACAAAAACAAGGGTCATGTAATTAAAATATATCCAAGTCCTCTCTCCAGAAGCAAAGTCTATGGAAATGCCTTTTAACAAACCGAATGATTTCTTTCTGGGACAACTCCACACTTCTGTCGCTGAAACATACACCATTTATGTCAACACTGAAGTCTTTTTCAATCTTTAAACTTTTCTTTGAAAATATATTCTTTCCATCCACCACTAGATGTTACAGAAGAGCAATATTTCAACTCACTGACTCTTTTGGGGTTTTATCTAGCCATCTAGCTTTTCAGTGGACATCCAGCCTCATCACTAACCAGAGTTCCTGCAGAGTCTTAAAAGTCTTGAATTAACAAATCTACACTGGTAGGTCTGAATTTATGTTGCCCTAAAGTTGTACAGTGTATTGCATTAAAATGTACCGGGTAAATGTCCAAACAGCAAAGTGACAGAAGTGAAATAATTGAGTAATGTGGCTGTAAAATGATAGGGAATAAATGGCCGTATCCACTACCTGGGGGGAGTGGTTATTTCTCTTCTTGAGATCACAAAGGGAAAGAGCTTAGACTTGCCCATTTGAGTACACGTTCACTGAAAAGTGGAGGAACCAAATGGGACTGGTGACAGAATTTTGTCTTTTTAGTGCCTCATACACAGGATATGGGGATGTATATGACTGATAGGAAACATTTAGAAGGTGAATTTAGCTAAATATGGTACCTTTAAATAATATTAGTCACTACTTTTTGCCAGTGTGGTTGTGAAACGGACATTAAATTCTGTTCAAATTAGTCTAAAAGTTTTTTTAAAAACTTAAATTTAACTTGTAAAAACATGTAGGAATCCTCTTTACGTCCTGTTTTTACTTTGTTCGTCAGAGCCGGTTGGTTGGTAGGTTGGCTGCTGGCATGTGGAAAACTCACTGCTCGATGTGTCATCAGTGATCTTACCTGGATGTTTGAATGGGAAATTTGAGAAGGGTATCTGGGCACAGAGTCTACGAGGGTTTTGTATGTGTGTTTGTGTGTATACGTGCATGTGTATGTGTGTCACATGCACACATCAAGTGTAGAAGCACTAATTTAAATTCTTTTCCAATAATTAGTTGTGATATACTGTTGATGGTCCTAGGTACCTGATTCGGCAAGCTGTAGCTTCATCACACTCCTTTGAGGTGTCAGAGATGTCATGCCAATACACACTTCGGAACTGTTGAGCAGGAGTGACACCGTGCGAGGATCTAAGCATGTGAAAAGAGAGTTGTTTTTTCCTAGAACTCTTAATAATGACACATTAATGGAAATCAGGGCAGAGTTGCCATAAAAAAGGAGCAATTGGTAGAAGCGCCTTGAACAGCCAGATATTAGTGAAAAACTGAGTAAACGCATAGCCCAGAGCAGCAAAGGTCCATGAGTTCAGAGAAAAGAAATTAAATGAGAGGAGAAGAGAAGAGAAAGGGGTGTGTAGCAAAGTAAAAGGGCCTAGAGTGTTTTTTTGGAGAATGTTCAGAGTCGTCCCCTGGGTGGACAGAATAAATAACTTTTTCTAAGCATCAGCAGGCTGTGAGTTTCATGGGAAAATGCAACTGAGCTCTTTTCTCACATTAGCTTTTTATTTATTTTTTCCTGCTGTCTGTTTGTTGCAAAGCTAATCTGCAAAACAGGGACTGATTATTGGGAATGCAGCCTTCATCTTTATTCATTGGAAGACGACATCATTGATCTGCTGCATGATGCATCTTTTTATAACCGGTCTAAAGCAATTGCTTTTCCATCATTAAGTGAAACGTATTGATTATGATGTGTTGGTTCACTGTTGTGGGCTAGTGTTAGACAGAAGTGTAGCAGTTGTTACCTGCATATTACTGGAAGAGGATATTGTGGACAGCAGCAGAAACATTGGGTGCTTTAGGATGAACAGAAGAGATGCTGAGCTGTTTGAATGGCAAAGCTTTAGGCTGATGGGTTGGTGCCATAAAAAATATTATGGAAAGGTAAAATGGAAATAAACCTCTGAGGGAAATTCACATTTCGTTAAATCTGTATTAATAAATTTGTATTTAAGAAATATTATCTGTCTCTATACATCTTATGTGCTAAAATGGCTGTAATATTGCCATTTCAACATGTTTGAGAAAAGCACCAGTTTCTTTCCAGACATGACGCTGCGTTCTGTTGCTGTCAGATTAATGCAAAGCTCTGAGCATCTGTAAAGCACTTCAGACTGACTTTAGATGTTTTTCTTTGCCTTTATTGTGAATTTCAGGGCATGAAGTAGCTCTCGACATTAACGCCTGCACAGTGAGAGAGTGTGAGACATAATCCTGAAACGACTGCCAATCATCCCCATCTGCTCTTACCACCTTTTAGAAATGATAAATAAGAGGATTTCCACTCTTAAGTTTGTCAACAATTATGTGAATCTTTTGGTTTTTCTTTTATTTTTATTATTATTTCATATTTCAGATAAATTTTAGTCTGAATCTGCAGCAGATGATCATGTAAATAGATTCCCATTTTTATTCCTCTACAGTTACATTAATAATGAAACAGCAGCAGAAATGTGCATAAAACAGCAGGGAAAACATGCATTTATATGTAGAACTCGAGAAAGTGCTGCAGTCTCTCTGCAGCATTCTGCAGCTTTGTGCTGCTTCTGTCAAAACTACAGTATGTCTGCTTAAGAGTCACTACCCCAACAGTCACTCCAAACGACTACAAAGGCCAGTGCTTTTTCAACACATATAACACTTTTTCCATCCTTTTTCCATCCTAAGTGCATGTGCAATACAGCTGCTATTCAAAAAGCTTTAATTAACTAATATGAATTAAATTACTCATGGTTGAACTAACATCAAGCCCTTCGGCTCTGTCCCCTTGTGCTACTACATTCTGACACACGTCTGCAGGGACAAGATTACACTCTCAGTGAAAGTATGTAGTGAAAAGACAGATTTGAATCAGTGTTGATTAAATGTGAGGAGTATTCAGATTGCAGTACAATTTGATTTGATCACAGACATAAAAAAGAGCTGCAGTGACTCAGCTGCTTCCACCTGCAGATCAACTCTGCCTGGTAACAAGCTGCAGGACATGATACAAGCAGCTGGGAAAGGTTTATGTGCTAGATTATTAACTGAATTATAAATAACATATTGATCAACACTTAATTGAGTATTTATACCCAGTTATGGTGATAAGTTGAGGCTGTAATGAAGCCAATAATGGTTTTCCTCACTAGGCAATTATATTTTATGAATTGGCAAATATAGTTTTATGATGGGAGGGAATACATTTGTGATTTTATTCTAGTGTGATGTGACAATAAAAATGCCCAAATAAAGTAAAACAAAACAAAAAAAAAAAAAAAAAAAAATAGAAAATGTCATTATTTCTCACTTTGTTCTGACATTTTCTAAACATACATAACAAGAGGAGAAGCCTGTCAGGAAAAATAAACTCTCAAAAGCTGTTTGTGTAAAATTTCGTCATATAAAAAAATAATCAGACTTGTAACAATGAACTGGTTTGGGACAAACAAACTGGCAGATGTATTGTTGTCCCAAGTAATCAAAACAAGACACAAAGTTGTCATCTTGGCCATTTGAGTAAAACATTATGAGTTTTTGGGAATTTTTCTCAACTAGGCACATTGTGACTCTTGTGTTGAGACTTTAGGCTGCGGATGTGTTTATTCTCTAGGAATGTAAATAGATGACTTCACAAGTGAACAGTCTCAGGGTTAACTTGTTTATTATTTGTGTTTTCTTATGCATTAATGTGCATCAACTTCTGTACAATAAAAAGGGAAAGACAGCATGAGAAGAAAATAAAACATCTTTTCTCTTCTTGAAAGTTGTGATGTGTTTTAATCTGTGCGTTTACATGGGAGTTTTAATTCCTCTTTAATTCTGAATAAAAGTTAATTCCGCTTTAAACTGATGAAAAACTACCATGTAAACACTTAACTCCTAATGCAAATTTCTATTCATAATTAAACTTAATTCCGATGTAAGTGGCTGGTTTATTCGCATTTCATTTCTGAACTATTTAATTCCTCTGTCATGTAAACCTTCATCCGCTTTAAGTTTATTCCGGTCATTCTGCTCATGCTCGTTACCTTGTCATGTCCTGACGTGCATTGTTTTGCCTCCAGTGTTCGATGGTCTGTCTTTCTTCTCCTTCTCAGTCGCTGCAAAAAGTGAAGTAGTATGCTCATGTTGAGCTGGTACTTCAAAATTATCATAAAAATAGCTGCGAAGCTGGTACTTATTATGTAGTTTTTAAAAGTTACGACTGAAAAGACGAGAAGCAGGGAGTGAACTTTCATTTCCGGTATACGTCATATGTCACGTGCGCCCTTTGTCCAATCAGAACCCTTCCCAACCCGCCGCTCTGTAGAGGAATTAAGTGAAGACGTGTTTCATGTCATCCTCCATTCAGAATTATTATTTTTATGTAAACTTGAAAGATAATACGTTAATTACAAATTATTTAATGCAGAATGATTAATTCCGAATTACATCATGTAACCGTAACCATTTTCTAGTTACACTGTTACCATAAACTTTGATAATGTGCAAATTTGAAATGTGCATGAAAGTAGAAACAAACTCATTTAAAAACATGACTGAAACATGACTACGACAGCTGGTTGTTGCATCCATCTGCAGCTGCCAGTATGTAAAACAGTTTAGTCCAAACTTTGCTGTTTTGGCCACAAGCTACCTTGCAAGACACAGAAGGAAACAAAGAAAACAAACAAACCCATGTATGTCAAATACATTTATTTAAATATAGAAGTGGCAGATAATTACTTTCACATGTGTTCATAAATAATTTATGTATTTTTGTTCTCTAGTGTATTAGTCAAAGTGAGAAAACAGAGGGCAAAGTGAGAAGTGAAAGTAAAGAGCAGCTCTAGAGCCTGACCAATGGTTAATTTTGGGAGCTGATGTCACAAATTATTTTTAATGAGATAGAAAGAAATCAGATATGTTTAAACTAGTTTAGGTTACATTCCATTAAATATGCACCCACATACAGAATGTTACAACTATGCTTCAAAAAGAAAAAAACAGCTGTGAATTTATTCTGATCTCGTGTGTGAATCAGCTAATGAGTGAGTGTAAAAAAAAGTGGATGTAAATACAGATTTGTCTGTGTATTGTCTTCCTTAAAAAAGGTCTTCAACAGCTGTTGAAACATGGTTGTAAAATACCTTATCAATGCACAATTGTTCACATCCATAATATTACTGTTAGCTTCCCAATGATGCACATATTCCGTGCGTTGTTTTGCCTTCCATCTTTGGTAGTCCTTTCTCCCTCTCCTTCTCAGTTGCTGCAAAAAGTAAAGTACTATGCTCATGTCAAGCTGGTACTTCAAAATTATAATAAAAAAAAGGGGCAAAACTGATACTTATGTAGTTTTTACAAGTTATGACTGAAAAGACGAGAAGCAAACTTTGTTTATTGCCGGGAGACATCAATACGTCACGTGCGCCCTCTGTCCAATCAGAACTCTTCCCAACCCGCCGCTCTAAAGCGGAATTTAGTAAGGATGTGTTTTATCTAAACCTCCATTCAGAATTATTATTTCCATGTAAACTCGTAGGAGAATACTGTTAATTCGGAATTTTTTCATTCAGAACTATTAATTCTGAATTAATAAACATAATGTAACCGTATGGATTGAGGAGCATCTTAAAACACATTAATTCCATACTTTTACTAGCGTATAGGTAAACATTTTTGATAATGCTGTTATGTCTCCAATCAGCTGATTAGTGATCTTTTGCGTCAACAGCTCGTTTTTCATTTTTGAGTGAGCTTACACTTCACTTGGGATAAAGAGAAGCAGTCATCTCACTTCACCTCATCTCATCACTCAGATTGCAAAGTACCTCAGTGCCAGGAGGCTATAATATCTGATTATCAGAGAGGATGTGGAAGGGTTTAACAGATGATGGACAACTGGAAAATTTGATTAGTCCTGCCAAAATCTTTAAAAGGATAGACGAGTGCAGGAAATAGGTTGTTTGCATTTCTCCAGGAAGACTCTGAACAAAGTTTAAAAGGAACAAGTAAGCTATCGACAGGCGGGAGGGGGGGAAGCTGTGGGCAAAGCCTGGGCTGTCACTGGGTCAGGTCGTCCCCCAGAGGACAGGAAACGGCCAATAAAGAAATGTGACCCTCCTCTCTTGATGCAGCTGCACTCAGAGAGGAAGTAGAGGAAGGGAGAGACAGAGCACAGAGAGATAGTATCACTGATCCATCTGACAGCCAGAGAGAGCAAGCTGAACATCAGAGCTGCTGACATGAGCCTGTCTTCAAACTGTCAAAACAAGACTTTTGCTCCCATGGGTGACATGTCAGCAAAGAGCAGACGCAGAGGGAAGCAGCCGCAGCACAGACTGTAAGTGATGAATTTGTATGAACTGGCTTTATAGTTTGGTGAAGTCGCTTTAACCTAAAAGAGTAAAAGTCAACTTGAACTTAGAGGCAAGTGAACTTGACTCAAGCTGCACTTATTCTCTTGTTTCTGGGTTGTTGACTGATTCACGTGGTCTCGGTGGCCTTGTGGATCTTTGCTGGTAGAGCTGAGCTAAGAAATGCTAGAAACTGAAAATTTCTCATAACTGTTGTTATAAATGTGAACACTGTTCATCCTCGTCATATCTGCCACGATGTGCCACATTTTTATTGATTCATTAATAAATCAATGATTAACCAATGAAGCAAAGTCATTGATTTTCAAACAGTGGATTTCTAACTTTGAAGTGCTCTATGGTTAAAGTAAACAGAAAAAAATTTAATAGACTTTTTGGGTAATTAGGTCAAAAGTTTTTAATGGTTAACCATTTTTCTTAATAAATTATTTTATTATTAAATAAGTTATTTTTGTATTTATTTAATTAATTAAAAAGAAGTGATCTGCACATTTCTTTTTTCTTTTTTCTGAAAACTAAACTTCAGAACAGTTAATTACCCTACACAGAAAATCAATAAATCCTCCAAACTGAGAATTAGAACAATCATGTCCCACTGGGGCTTTTGTGTCGATCAGCTGATGACCTGTGCCATCAGCTGTAATGATCTGCTCCATTTTTGGATAATCAGTTAGGTGATACTGTCCAGCTGTGTTTCAGTTCCTGTTTTTCTAAGTCAGAAACCCCAAAACTAATGTATTTGCAATTAAAAGCAGAATTATCCCACAGTGTTTAAAATACATAAACCTCAATTAGTTTATGAATTGACTGCATTAAGGGGATGCAGTTGTAACTGAAATGTTCTCATTCCTCTTAAAAGTTATGTCTCACTTCCCCAAAGTACAACTTTACTTCAGTTCACTGTGTTGATCACACTTCTTTATCTCGCGACGCAAAAACCCAGACTTTGTTTTGACTTCCCTCTAGTCAGTGTGACACTGAACCAAAGCTCCATGTGACTCACCTCATCAGTGTGGTTTGGACCTCACTGCTGTTTATGACAGTCTTTTCATTTTGAAATTTGATATTTTTACTGACCGCAAATGTTTGAATTCCAGTGTAGTTTTTGTGTCTTTGTAAACGTGTGTGGTTGCTAATGTGTGTCATACAACACAACCAAGCAGGTAAATTCATTCATCAAATTTAATGTGTAGTTCCTTTAGTGTGAGATTTTTAAGAGTCTGGTGCTTTCTGGTGAACCAGTTTATGTGAAAACACAGTGGTAATGTAATTACCATAGCAAAATAATCAAGTTTATTATCTGCATTCTGTGTGTACTGTAGCAAACCAGCTGTCTTTATTTGTAGAAGACCAAGGGGTGGAAGGCAATCCTCAGCTTCTTATCAAGCTGTAGCTACTCTGGTGGCTTAATTCAGAACCCCTGTTTAGCTGGTTAGCTGAAATATGAATCATCATGAAGAATAATTTTTTATTGGTTCCAGTTGAAAACTGAAAGTATTAGTTGGTTCAAAATAAGGTTTGGGAACTGACGGAGCCTGTCACTGTCAAAGGGTTATTTATGAAACTAAAACCCAGAAGCGAGACCCTGAATTTAAGCCACAATGCAAAAATGCAGGTTTGGCTGCACTTCTGTTCCCATCTCTCCCTACCAAGCTAAATAAGAGTGTATTACTGTTTTTAATTGTTCTGTATCTGGTTTTGGTCAGTAAGTATGAAATAAGTTTTTTTTATTTTTACTTGTTTTTGGATATAGATAGATAATTGATATTTTATTATTTTGTAGCTTAATAGTTTAATGGATTTTCCATTTAATTAATAAGATACAAAACATTATCTGTCACAACTTAATATTGTGAATGACATTGTTTGGAATTTAACCCTTTAAGCCACATAAACACAGCGTGACATATATGATGCATATAATTTTTGAGACATTTGGCATCACTTTCAGGTACAAATTTCCTCAAAACGCAATTGTGGAACGCAATAAGACTCTTGTCTTCTTCTCCTTTATGGCCACCAGAAAGCAGAAGATTACACAAAAAATTTTTTGACGTATCTCATGGTAATAAATGGTAAATGTCCCTAAAAAATGTAGGTACTTTTTTTTTTTTAATTTACATTTTGTTAAAGCGACAAATAATGATCTCATATTGAAAAATTGGACACATCTGATCATTTTTCATGAGCTGGGTCTTTATGGGTTAATATCGTCATATGTTATCTTGTTTTATTTTTTGATGGAAACCTGTCATGAAAAGAAAGAAAAAATTCATAATCCCTTTGAACCTCTTTGTCGTGTCCCAGCTGATAACATTACTCAGAAGGGAGAAGTTGTCCTGTCCTTCATTGCATTTTGATTAAACACCCTCCTCTCAGTTCTGACCTTTGACTCTTATTACTATACTTTAATCACACTTTGAAATTCCATTTTGTGGCGCTCAGAGCTGATGGGGTCCAGACTTAAACCCTGAATGTGATTTTAAAAAGAATGCTAAAGCCCTCACTTTCAGCCATAGTACATTTGACCTCAATCATTTAGCAAAAATATTCAGTCGTCGTGTGGATTCACCTTTTAAGATGTAGATTGTTAGGAAATAGGCTTCACCTTTAGTTTTAATAAACAAGTTTTGGAGGCCGAACAGATATACATATAATTACTCTGTGACAGGAAATATTAAAGGTGGCAAACACATATTTTTCTTAAACTAGCTGTTACAGCAAGATGAAAACATGTCCTTAATTATTCTCATTGTGTTGAACCAACTTTTTAGGTTTCAAAGTAATTTAATTTGGAACCTAAAAAATAATTTTAATTTTAATTTGTTCCTGTAGTGGCCATAAGATGTTTCCTTACAGCTCTAGCAGCTGCTTCTCTGATTTGTCTATTTTGGTTTTGATTGCTGTTTTTTTTTTTGTTTTTTTTTTAAATCTTTGTCTCCTATTTATTTTCTTTACCTTCTTCAATCTGTTCCATCCTTGCCCTTCCTTTCTTTTGTTCCCTGTCAGGTTCAGCATTAATATCTAATTCAGAAATATTACAATGAAAATAAAGAGCAATTCTCTAGTATGGAAGTCTTTTATCTACATAGCTTCATTCCCTATAAGCGCCCACTTGTAAAAGTACATTTGTTTAGCTCAATGTTGCAGTCAGATTGTCATTCTGCTTGATAGGATAATGGAGAGAACTATGTAAAACAGGGATCCTCAATCCTGGTTGTTAAGGGACGATGTCCTGCAGGCTTTCCAAGTGTTCCCACTGCAACACGCCTGACATCAGTCAAATAAACGTGTATTTTGCAGACATGAGCAGAGCTTGTCTGAGTCTGAACCAGATGTGGTCCAGCAGGGACACTGGAAAAATCTGCAGGACACTGGCCCTCAAGGACCAGTCATGAACATTCCCGATGTACAAGAAAAAAAACACACAGTGTCTGCTGGAGATATCAAATCTCAAATCTCAGATCTTTCAATCATTTTGTAAAAACTGTAACAGGTATGCCTATCAGCACCTACAACCACAGAAACCGAAGGTTCATTGATTAACTCTTATAAAATAAATAGATAAATGAGACAGTAAACACAGGTCAACCCCAGACCACAAAGTGTCATACTTCCCACTTTTTAATTTAAATTCATACAAAATATGTAATATGTCTCCAGTTTCAGTCAGCACTTACTTGTGTATATTTTCATGATCTCTTTTAAAACTGTGGCAGAAAACTGACCTGAACTAAAACGGAAATATTTGGTGCACATTAAAAGGACTTCTGCAGTTATAAACAGAAATTTTTTAATGTACATACTTTATACTCTTTAATTGATATTAATAATACACTGAAGATTAGCTGAGCATGCCCTGGTAATGTGTTTTAGTGAACAGGCATGCATAATACAACTAATTGAGATCCTAAATTAAGCTGGAACTAAAATGAAACCCTGATGCTTCTTCCCATACATGTTATAGTCCCTTTGTTAAGTTTAAGCCTGACGTTAAAAATCTTGCCGTAAACGAGAACTGCCAATGAATGAAAGGTGCTGAACAACACTAATTCTGATTCCCAAAGCTCCCTGAAACCTTTTCATCATTTTTTCTGCTTTGAAACAAGGCTCCAGACCAACTGCAGCCAGCCAGTCAGTGCAGCTTAACAGTTACAAAGGAAACTGCTGTGTGCACCTCATTTACTCACAGTGTTGGGGCTTCTCTTTACAGCCTGAATAGACCACTGGGCCTCAGATACAGAAACTGCTTCCCACAGTCCCAAGTATTTGTTTGGTGGTGCTCAAGCCATGTCGGTTGAAGCTATTTCTGCTGATTAAAATGCACAACCTGCTCTCTCTTTGCATTAAAGAGCAGCAGCCACTAAATATACGTCTATGTATGAACGCTGCTGAGCTCGTATTTGCCATGGTCAGGGGAAAACACCTGGAATCTGATTGGCTGTGGGATTTCCTGGTGGAGTTTTATGCCACCCAATACAGAAAGACTGAGGTTTAGCGGGAGGAGATGAGGTAATGTCGACTTTATTATCTGACAGGGTGACATCATTGCTGTGGCATTCTGTGTTACCATGGAGAAGAAGGAGGGAGGATAGAGGGCGATAATGTTGGGGCACAAAGAGGGGTCCGTGGGAAAAAGACAACTGCATTTGTGATGATGTGTGATTGTATAAAATCAGAGTGAATCAAACCAGTTCACTTTAGACAAATGTGATAGATTACTTTTGGAGATAAGTCCACATCTCACACATGGACAGTTTTTCCTGTAATCTATGGAAAATGGCAGGATTGGAAATTTGGCTCAGGATCAGGAATACTGGACTATTGTGTCTCATCTAAAGGGGGAGACTAGGGTCTCCCCCCCAGACAGTCTGCCATTTCCTGTGATCGACTTTCCCTCATCTTTGTGTGTAAGACCATCCCTCAAACCAACACCCCTGTCGTTCCTAGAGGTTGCTCTTTCTCTTCATTAGCCTGTGCGTACACTACCAACAGCTGAACATTCAGCTGTTACTCCCTGCAGACACATTTGTTTCTGTCACTCTCAGACTCCACATACTCAACATTCATTGTCTGATTTTTCAGCCTTCCTCTAGTAAAAAGACCAAGCATCGGTTTATTGATCCGAAGCATTTTTGCTGTGTGTGCAGAAGAACACAAGACGGATGTCCTCCTGATCTCCAAGGAGATGGTGAAAGAGTTAATAATTAATGAAGGGATGCACATGTGTGTGGGTGTGTGTTTTGAAGAGCTTGTGCTCCTCGTAAATCTTTCAGTTTTGCATCTGTCAGTCAGTAATGATCCAACTCCACACCTCCAACACAACACACACACTGTTTCCTCTCAACCCATCCTATGTCCTGTAGCCGCCTCAGCTTCCACGTCATTAAATGACCTAAAGTTGATATGTACACACCCACTCACACACCAACACACACATCATAAAATGCTGATCAGACCTTGACGGTCAACAAGGTTTATGAGTGGGAGTCTTCACTCTGGTTTGGATTTATTTTACACACCTTTTCTCCTGAAATGAGGGCATATGCTGCTTCTTTTAAATGCTGGGCCATACAGTGAAAAGCCTTTTACCTTTTCAACAAATTACATGACTTCACAAATGTATCTTAACACAGGTTTACCCTAAGCAAAAAGTAGTTTATTCAAACGTACTTTAAGTACACTTGATATATCCCTAAACTGAGGCAGTATACTTGACATGTACTTTTTCTGTACTACATTTTTTATACTTGAAAATAGTATATTGAAGTATACTTGACTTATACTGAAAAAGTGTAAGACTAAATGCATTAATATTTTAACTTATATTTATAGTTTAATCCCAAAGCTTATACTTGTACTTTAGTATACGTTTTACTTCTCTCTGCCATAAAGTACTAATTCTATAGCTTAATCCAAGAACAGTATGAGGTAAAGTCGTTGACTCATGCCTCCATTAGCAAAAAGAAAGTTTACTTGGAGTGTATTTTATGAAGTATGGTTGAGTATAAGTTTAATTATAGCTAGTACACGATGGACTATATATTTAGAAGTGTACTAGAAAGTGTTCTAACTTAAAACATCTTTGGACTAAATTGGAATATTTCTAAGTCAATAAAAGTATCATTTAAACATACTTAAATAAACTATGATGTGGACAAGAAGTATATACCTACTAAAATAACAGTATAAAGATGAGTGTACTTGTTGTATACTTGAAAGTGTACTTTTGTAAACATAAGTAAGCTTCATAAAGAATGCACAAAATCTAAATAGAGGCACAACTACTGGTACTATCGGGAGTGCTGCACAGTGGCATAGTGGCTAGCACTGTGGCGTAACAGCAAGAAGCCTCGGCTGTGCTCGAACGGTGGCCTTTCTGTGTGGAGTTTGCATGTTCTCGTGTTCCCATGTATGCGTGGGTTCTCTCCGGGCACTCTGGCGTCGTCCCACTGTCCAAAGACAGACATGTTAGGTTAATTGATAATTCTAAATTGTCCCGAGGTTGTTTGTCTCTGTGTTTTGGCTCTGTGATGGACTGGCGACGTGTACTCTCGCCAAATGATTGGTGGCATTGACTCCAGCTTCCTGCAAAAATAGTCTCAGCCCTCATTTAACCTACAAGAAAACCAGTATGACATTGATGATACATAGAGTTTCTGAGTGATTTTGCATAACTTTATGCTCACTATCCTGTGAAACACAATCTGAGTTTTGTCTTCTGTCCCTTAATGGACACCAGAAAGCAGAAGATTGCACTATAAACGTTTTCATTTATTCCATAGTAATAAATGGGAAATATCTCTATAAAAATGTTGGTACTTTTCTATTTTGCATTTGGTTAAAGGAACAAATAAAGATCTCATATTCAGAGAATTAGACTTATCTGATCATTTTTTTCATGGATTGGATCTTTGCAGGTTTACACAACAAATTTCATCTCATGTCAGAACAAAATTTTTGTGTAAGGACTACAGTTTATATTTGCAAGTGACATTTTTCTGAGCACAGCTCTTTATGACACATAAGAAATGTTATATTTGTTCTAGATGAAGCAGATGAAGTAGTGGTCAGGAACTCCATATGCAATAATCACTAATTAGTCTGTGTCTAATGAAAACAAAACACTATAAATTTACAACTTTAGTTCCTGTAAATGGGTATGAAAATTAGAATTTTACAAATTCAAATTAAGTTTTTAGGCTGCATGGTGATGTGGTGGTTAGCACTATGGCCTCGCAGCATGAAGGTTACTGGTTTGAGCCTTGGCTGTGGAGAGCACACTCATCTATATACTGCCATTGTACTAGTTATATACTTCTAGTATACATACTAGCTTATTTAAGTATAGTTTAAGTATACTTTTATTAAGTTTAAAATGTTCCAGTTCAGTCCAAAGAAATATCAAGTTAGTAAACTATAAAGTTAGTAAACTTTATAGTTTACTAACTTGTTGTTTTTAAGTTGTTTTTAAGTTAAGATTTCCACTGTTTTATTGTTAATATGATTCTTACAGCTTTTTTCTAGACTTATTTGTCTTGTTTAATATGCCGTACAAATATTTTGCTGCTTTCAAGTATGATTAACCCCATTCCCAAAACTACATCTAGCTCATAATCCGGATCATGCAAAAAAAAATGTGTGCCCTGGTCAAGAGTGCCTCCTTTTGACCTATTTTACTATTTTATGTCTCCCTCACACACTTTAAGCTAATTCCATCAGTGATTTGAACAGAAGGGGGCAGATGCAGACTTACAAAGTCTCCTCCCTTTATCTCAGCCCTTCTATCATTGGTCAGTTCTTGCCCTTGGGACTCCAGATGGATTTTTGTGGTTTTGGGGGGGTTATTTGTTTTTGAGCAGCCTGTGTGTACATTTCTTTGTTATTTTCCTTCCATCCCATTTTATGTTATTTTCCATATTATTACCTTTTTTTGTCTTACTACAAGTAATCTCAACTCATGTTTTTCTTTTGTCTGATTTTTTTTTGCAATATTCCTTTTCCTTCCTTGCAATATTCATTTCCTTTAATTCCTTTTGTGTGTGTGTGTGTGTATTTGTGTCTAGACTGGAAAGTGTCATAGCTCAGCCACCACGACACAATATCAAGCTTTGATCCCGTTAAAATTTTGAAGCATCATATCAGAGCAAGCAAAGGCTTTCAATAAGTCTTTAACACTGCTAATCCTCTTAAACATCAGTGCCAAAGCTTGCACCAACACATATGCACACAGAAACACAAAACTGAGCCCACAATCACATGTTAAACACACTAACAGCCATCTTGGAACAGGCTTTCATTTTTACTGTGTGCTTGTATAAAGTCTTGGGTTGTAACTGTTTTACCTCTGTGATAAGATTCTTTTCCTGAAGATAGGAATTTTGGCATCTCCATCAGGGAGTCTGTAATGTATTCACTCATATCTTTTATACTCCCATCTCTGCCCAGAGACATTTTTGTGAACCTCATAGCATTAAAATCCTCCCAGCTTTTGCGAGTCTGAGCATTCTTCCCAGACATGACTTTGCCTCAGAAGCTTTCTGCATTGAAAAGCAGTTATCGCACGGCAAAGAGCCAAGATAGCTGCTGCCTCAGTGCTGCGGACGTCTTCTGAAAGCCTTGACCCACTTCCAGGTCTCCTCCTCCCCCCATTTTACTCAAACAGGCTGCATACCGAAGCAGCTCTGCAACAATCTGCTGAGCTGCAGGGAAGCACTGCATGCAGACTCTCGGGAGACTATCTGTGTCTGTCTAATAAATAAACTGCATGTGTGTGAGTGTGTATGTGTGTGTGTCTGACTGTGCCTCAAGGTCAGTCAAGGTGTCAGTTGTGGAGCCTACAAAAGGTGCAGTAGCTAGAGCACTGGATGACTCAATGTTACATTTAATATAAAATAAAATGAAAAGAAGAACAAGAAATTTGTGCAACTAGTCAGAAATATATATACATACATATCAAGACAGCAATGGATTGGCAGCAGAGCTACAGTCAGAATATCAGCCTCAAATGATGAAAATATAGGATTAGATGCAGGATGTTGTGAATTATTGTGCTCATGCCTCTTTGTAATGCTATTGGAGCAATCAGATGTTATTTAAGCAACCCTGAGCAGAGACATGGCCAGACTGCTGGCTGACAAGAGGGAAAGCTGGAGTCACTTAGTCATGGATGTTGGACACAGAGATCTAGGCAGAAAACACACACACACACACATGCTTGCATTTACGTTAACTGTGCACTAACTCACATGTGCATCAAGAGGAGTATTGCACATTTTAATTAATGTATTTACATATGTGTCTGTACTTGTATTTGAGCGATTACTGAATGGGCATAGACATTCCAACATGCCTTTTTTACCTGACTTTTTTTCTGAACTTGTGTTAAAAAAAAACACTCTTGAGTGGTGAGTAAACTATCCTTTACTCACCCATTTTATCTGGAATCTCAGACTAGCATCAGGGGAGAAACTTGAAACTTGTGTTTTTCCACGCTCTGGTTGGCTGTATCCTCCTCATCAGACTGTCCCGTTGTCATGTGTGATTCAGTCTGTTGACATCTGATACTGCAGGATGACTGACCAGATTGTGACTGAATTATGGTAACAGATCCTGAATTTCTGTTTTGGGCTCAGTAGCCAAATGTCTGCCAGCAGCTGTACCTAGTAATGGATTACTCCAGCTGATCAATTGCCAAAGTTGATGGGTTCAAGTCTTATTTTCACAGGCTTATTTTCAGAAAATATGATGACTTTGTAATGCTAGGTTTGTTTATAAATGTGTAATTCATATCTCTTTTTTTTTTAATTTAAGATTAAGTGAAATTTTATTTGAACAGATGTACAGTATTTTCATGTAAAGAATTTTATTAATAACTGAACTAATCAATGATGCTTATATATCACATGAACTACTGTGCACACATTTTCATACAGAGAACAAATTCACAAATTTGTTTTATGATGTTATATTTAAGGCATCTTTCGGTGACCTATGTTGACAAATGTTTAAAATTTTCCTAATAGATGTAAGAATCTTTTGGTGCAATAAAAATGCACCACATGTTGTGGTAGTTTCATGTGTTTTCTATTGTAATTTAGTTGTTTCTCCGGGTTATCCTTGTCTCTGTTCATTGGTTCACCTGAGTTCATTTAGTTTATCCATTCACCTGTATCTTGTTGTGTTTTCTGTGTATTTATAGCCCTCAGTTGCAGTTTTGAGTTGCTGGTTCAATGTGTTGTAGTTGTCTGCCTTTGTTTCTTTGTTAAAACAAGATTCTTAGCACCTTCTCTGCATTTGGGTCCACATCTCCACGTCTCCACAGTCTCCATGACACCACATATATGATCGGCTTGCAGCTCAAATACTATTTACAGTGTGCTAAGAAAGTGGCACTACAGATGATGAGTGGTAGAAATAAGCTTGTATAACATAAATATATTGCTACATTTGTTAGATGAGTTATTGTTGATCATAGGTAAATGAATCAAAAAATCAAATGAACTAGATCAATATGTGTTCTAGGGGTGGGAAAATTGAATCGAAAATCGTGATTTCTTTTGCTTCACAATTTTAAAATGGATTTTTTTGTTAAAAAAAATCGATTTTTTTTTAAACAAATAAAAAAAATTCATTATGAAGAAAATTTCATTCCTGTTGTTTTTATTAATTTTTTTTTACTTGTCCTCTTGGCCATTATAGCAGCAGAATGATGGTCTGGCTACTGTGTTGTTTTTTCCTAATTGAAATCAAGAAAATGCCGAGCAAAAAAATAAGTTTTACACATTTATCTTTTTTTTAATCTACAAAAATCAGCAATATCAAAGAATTGTGAGAATCGCAATTTAAAGTGAATCGCCACCCAAAAAATCGGAATCAAATCGAATCGGGACAAAAGCATATTGTCACAGCCCTAATGTGTTCTAAAATACTTATGGAAGAAGTCTTATAGATTTATTGATTTAAATATTAGATGTCTTTTGGTTGTAGTTAATAGAATATTTTGTTTTTTCTCATTCAATATCAGTTTTCAGGGCTGGTGAAACATGGTTTTGACAGCTGAGATTAAATTTTATGAAACTGTGTGAACTAATTTACTTTGGAACTTATGACTCTAGCCCATGGAAACGATCCATGTAAATCAGCTTAAGGAAATGTTAAAATAATTTTGATTCCCTTAACCCTCATGAAATAATTGGTAGTTTGTTATGTGAACTATTATTCAGAGATAATCTTTTAGACGACATATAGTGAGCAGTGAACTGTTTGCAGATGCAGCTCCAATCACATTTATGCTGGTTGATGTTGTCTTTGGGTTCCACTCTTTCCATTACACTGTTTTTCAAACGTTTTGGTGTGATCGCGTTCATCTGTTGGGTGCTGTATGTGACACATCCACAAAGGGGCTTACTGTGACCAAGAAAATGGTAGTTTGCGTCCTCCAGGTTGTCATTAGTAGACCTAAAATACAGTTTACAGACTCCAGCATTATATGATGTTCTGTCAACACAAAAACAACTTAATGTGGTTTGTAGTTCTTAAAGTTCCTGGTGGTCTGATCTTGTGATGGAGGGAAGTACACACATTCTGCTCACACACGAGAATACAAGTATTAACATTTAATAATGAGAAATTCAGTTGCGTTGTTAATTAATAGTTGGTTTAATTTTTTAAGATGTGATGTCCAATTTATTACAATTTTTTCAATCTTACATCAGTGCAAGTCTAATTTTATAATAATGTGAGTGAATATTGTGTGTTTCTGTGTCTCAGGTGTTGTGAGTGCAGCGCCTCACTGTCCCACTGGTATTATGAAAAAGATGGACAGCTTTTCTGCAAAAAGGACTACTGGGCAAAATTTGGGGAGCTGTGCCATGGCTGCAACGACCCAATCACCACCGGCCTCATCATGGTAAGAGGATTGACCTGCAGATCTCTCATCACCCCCCTGGTGCTTTGTTTGGTTATAAAACTCGAGTTACATCCCAGAGCTGTGACACACAGAACAGGCAGACTTGTGCACATGCTCGAGTCCATACATTTACAGTGTGACGGGTGGTCCTGTGCCAAACCTACCTGGCTGCACCCTGTAACAGACTCTGATGCCTTTGGCGGCTTTGTCGGATTGTCTTACGGACCACCAGTGAAAGTCCGGTCTGTTGTTGTGGAGGAGAGGATCGTTTGCACAATACATGTCGTCACAGAAGCAGGAAGCAGAACAACAGTAGACTATGCCACTGCTGACATGTGTTGCTGAATTATAGAAAGGACAAGAAACAAGCATCAAAGGAGTGATGTGTCTGTTTGTTGGGTCAAAACTGAATCACCGACATTCAAAGCCTGAGAAAACGTATTAATATTGACGGTTAGTGTAATAAAATATGATGCCTTCATACGTCTTAGAGCCCTGTAGTCTTGTCAGCAACAGCACAATTGCAGATGAAAGCAGTTTGCATCAAGCAGTAATTGATTTTTGTTATTTCTTTTCAGTTTAGTCATTTATTGGTTTCGAAGATTAACATTGCTGTTGAAGTGGTTAGAGAGGCGCAGCCAAGGCAGTCTATGTGTGCGTGAGTGTTTATATGCATTGATAGCTGTAATGGGCTGGTGTTTATCTACCACTGAAATCGCCTCTCAGACAAGTCATTATTACAGCCTCAGTATGCAGCAACACATGCAGGCAACCGTCCAAATTGATGGAGTGAAAATGTACATATGAACCAGCTTGCTCAGTTTGACTATAAATTTGTCAGTTGTGTGTTTTCAGATTCTTTTTGGTGATTAAAAAACAAAAAAAAGCAAACAAAAAAACAACAACCCCTCAATTCATTCATAGTACCTGTCAATAAGTCACAAGACAAGATTCATTTGAATATACAGTGCTCATAATATAACTGTGACTTCATGTCATTGTGCAATGCAAAAATGCAGCATGACAAAATAAGTATGTGTCGGGGTTTGTGGTTGTTCCCCTAAAATATGGTGCATTCGGGGCTTGGTTTGAGCTGGTTTATTAAACCCCAGTAAATCTACCAAAGTGCAGTAATATTTACAGTGAGAAAATATGTACAATATTTACACTGATCTTGCCTCCAAAAGATCTCTTGCTAAAAACAACACACGCTCCGTCATAGGCTTCGATCTGTACTCCAACTCTCCACACACCCAACTTTGAAATGAGCTCTTATTAATACTAAGCCCCACCCCAACAGGAACTTCCCCAATTACCACAAATAACTGTTTTTCCTGCAATCCCCACAGTTATACATATCCAAAAATCCCTAACAAGTTTAAACTTAATCACTATTTCCCACACTAGAAACATACAGAAACATACATATAATATACGGGCATAATGCCGCATTCAGTGGGTCACACAGGTGGCGTTAATGCCGCATTGCAACATCGTCCGTATAACTGTCGGAAAACCATGGACTCTGTTTGACACTAACCCCACCCCCCAGCTGACATAGAAAACACCCCGATAAGTTCCCTTACCGTGACCGTATCTCAATAGCAAAACTATTAGGTGTGCACCCCTAACACTTCTGACACTGACAGGTAATTTGCCTACACGGGGACCCGGGGGCGAAAATCCGGGGAATAGAACTGTCCATGACTCATTCAGGGAGGTGGGTGTGGGTGTGGGCGTCTGTGACAAGGTGGCTTTGTCACAAAGTAGTTCTGCACAGTTGAAAGTCAAACAGGTTTGTTTTCATGTAAATATCTGAGGATGAAAAGAGTGCTGCTCCAGTCGCTGAACAAACCTCCTGTTATATTCTGATGTTATCAGGAGAAAAACCTTAGGCTGGCAGACCCTTCTATACACATGGTAGAAAACAACACATCTGCTGGGTGTTCTTCCCTGCACTTCAGTTTTATCCACTTGGTCAGTTTTTTTTTATAAATACTCAGGTTGCGCAAATTGAAGTTTCGATTTTGATTGTTACTGTGACAAACCCAGCTACAGTTGTTGCTTTACATGTTTTATATTATTGACATTATTTGATTATAATTAGTGTTATTTCAGCAATAACGCCTGGGCTATTAACTGAAGTTTAAATGTATCGGCCGTTGTAGTTGTTATGGTATTGTGCCCATTCTAGAGTAAAAACAGGAAGATACTATTTTTCATTTTTGTGTGTGTGGACATGAGAACAGACAAGGATGGTAGGCTGTTTTGTTGTCAGGAGCAGGACAAGTTGAAGCAGAAAATTCTGGACGCCACTTATCTCCAGTCATCACACCTTCCCAACAGTGTGTCTAATGAGCCAGCTCAACCCGCACTGTTACATGAAGGCATAGTCATAACTTTTCACCTGTAAAAACATGTAGGATTCATTTAGCAGAGTTGGTTTGAGACCTCCTCATTGAATCTCTTCTTTGTGTGGTATAATATTGTATGATGCAGGTGTCCTGCAGTATTATATAATTTGATGTTCAGAATTACTTCTCTGCTGTTTTTGTAGTTCAAACATTGGTTGAATGTTAAACCTCCTTGGTCTTTTAGGTGTACTGAAGTCTGTCAGTCAAATGATTAGCAACAGTAAGTCCTTTTCCTATTGCATCTGTTAGAAAGCAATAAACACAAACATGCTCTTTTCTTGTGTCGTGAAATGATCTTTTATTCTGTTATTAAACTGATGTGTTTGAAGGTATCTGACCATTGCTGAATTTAGAGAAAGAATCACATATATTTAAGTTTAACTAATGTTATCAAACTGATTAAAAAAAAAAAACCTCATTGAACTGAATACTGAATAATGTATTTAATCATTTTATGAGGAAGCGAGATCTTTGATTTATGCTTCTTTTTTTTTTATCATGAAATACTTGTTCATTCATAGTAGGTAAACTGAGAGTTGATTTTTGGGAAACCTTGTTGTGATCACCGTTCCCATGAATTAGAATGACAAGCATCATTCATAGTAACAGAAAATATGAAAATAATTTCAGCCGGGAGAGGAAATATGTGTAACGAGGACTGTGGAAAGCTACCTGTTTTGCATGAAGAGCATATGACAGGAAATGATCCACATAAAACACAGGCTAATGATCTGTTGTGGCTGTTAAAGTTTTCTTTGAAGTGGAATAAAACTAAAATTATCTCACTTTGTGTTTTTATGTAATTATGAGCACTTCAATTATATTTTATAGCTTAATTTTAGACACAAAATCACTTCTCCAAAATTATCTAACTTCCCCTTCCAGTGCCTCTAAAGCTTTCTAAAAACCATGCTTTTTTTTTTTTAACATTAATTAATCCCAAACTTTTGGTAGTCCTTCACCCTGAGACACTGCTTTAAGTGTGAAACTGAGGTCGTTTTTGCACATAAACACTCTGTTTTGGCACATTTTCATCAGGTGAGATCCATTCAGCATCGTGTCTCACAGCCATGATGAACAGACATTATTCATTGCACTGCTTATTGGCTCTTAGGCTACATTCAGACTGCAGGCAGAAGTATGTGACCCCAATCCAATTTCTTTGCCCCAATGCGACTTGTATCAGATCTTTTCATGATTGTATGAACAACACAGGTCTGATTTTTTTTTTCAAATGCGACCCAGACCATCTTAAATCTGATACGTCTGATCTTTTGCCAGACGACTTCAGTCTCAACCGCCAGGTCACATTCAATCTCCTGGAGATTGCTGTCCGAGAGGCAGTTCAATGTACTCAGGCATGACGACATGATGCACACAGCTCTACAAAAGTCATGGACTCTAGAGCAAACAGAGTGCCAAACACGTTAGCCAAGGTGCAGTAACCTGCCCCGGTTGCTATCCAGTATAGCTCTGCTTCTACTCACGTTTTCAGGATTATGGGTCTCCTGAATGATGTGGTACACCTCCAAAGTCTTGAGGCGATGTGTTGATAGACATGTAAAAGGTCTTTCTTGGCATTCTAAAGTTTTGGAAGTACTACAGCTTTGTGAAACCACTTGAATCCTGATCCCATCACTCCTAGCTCGGATGCTACATCCACTCATTCTTCTGTACTGATGTTGATGTAGCAGCACTGAGTAGGGACATCATAGCCAAATTACATTTCTTTGTCCTCTTCATCCTTTTTAACAGAACCCGCTCACAAAATTTGCCACCACAAACTGTTTTAACATAAACCCGTAAATGACAGAACTGGTTCCCTCCGTGTTTGTTTCTGTAAACACTGTTTTGTGCATGACGCCATTAATGTTCAACTGCGCATGCGGGTCACCTTAAGGAGCATGAGCTATTCACACAGCAGTCTGCACACAGGTCACATTTAAATTTAATATGAACAGCTTTGCAAAAAAACAGATTTGACCAGAAAATTGGAATTCAGCATTAAGGCCTAAAGTGTGAACGTAACCTGTAGTCTGTGGGGGTTTTTTTGTGTGTCCGTGTTTTAACATTTACAATGCCTTTAGATAGATTTGACCCTTTCCAGTGCAATCTCAGTAATGCAACATGTTGGAGACTCTAAAGTGAATTATGTGGAGTGGTTGCTGCTTCTCTCCTGTGGTTTATTGCTCCACTTACTGTGCAAAGTCACTGATTGACTGTCTGCAGTTGCACTTTAGCAAATTCGGGATCCGTCAGGCTTTAGATGCAGTCTTTGAGACTAAGGTCATCCCAGGACGTTGATGCTATCTCAGAAAGAAGGTGAAGGTTTCCAGTCTTGCTGTCGCTCTGACACCAGTGGAGATTTGCAGGTAAACACAATCCTATTTTTAAAATCCACTGATGGCGCTGCACCTAACACACTGCTGCTACAGGGAGTGAAAACAGCTCCATGATGCAGTGACGAGTCAGTCGGCAGATGGTCTGCCAATCACATATGAGTGAGGAGGAGTTTGTTTTCCTTTTCATGGAATGTCATAGTCGCTCCTCCTGCATTGTCCACCGTACAGCTTGACTTATGTTTGGGGCTTTTTTATGATTTAAAAACAGTTGTTAGACCTTAACTTTGTAGCAGCAGTTTTAGTTCATCAGCCAACATTATATCTTAACTACAGTAAAATAAGTAGTTTTGAGCTCAAGCTACATTTCTTAATACAATACACTTTAACATTCTGTAATTCTGAGTGTTCTTGTTGAAAATAGTTGTGATGAATGGTTAGATTTGCTTCTTTTCTTTTTTTTTTTTCCCCCAGTGACCAGAACTCCCAGTGGATGGGACCATTGTTGTAACAGACAATTTTGCCTTACATTATATTATTTCATTCAGTGGACCAACACTGACAGTTTACTATGTCAGCAGCTTCAGCCTTGAGTAAAGTAATTCAGTCAGAGAAGTGCTTTTCAGTTATTTACTATCTCAGACTGATTTACGTGCTGAGCACTGAGTTAACGGGTGTAATTGAATTTCTCTCCTTCCACCCCTCCATTCTTATGTCTGTTCATCACATCTCCACCTGACTGATGAATCTGCAGTAATCCCAGCCAATCCCATATTTAGTTTAAACTCTGCTCACCAATTTGCCAACAACTCAAGATAGAGATCTGGAAGATTGGAACTGAGCCATGTGGAACGTTCGATATCCTTGTTTAATCTTTCCTTTGCTGCTACAGTCTGTGGTTCAGTGGAAGGTTTGCGGTCAGCTAAAAGGGTGAGAAGGAAGACAAACTCAAAGATGTCTGAGCCTTTTTGGTCTATACAAGTACAGGCTTTTTCAGACCCTGAACAAACAGTAGTTTATTCAAGTGTACCACAAATATACTTAACATATACTAAAACTGAGGCAGTATACTTGAAGTTTACTTTTGTTTTTATACTTAAGATAGTGAAGTAAACTTGACTGATCCTGAACAGTATAAATAAAGTCTAAGAGTAGGGCCATTAATACTTGTACTTACATTAATAGTTTAATACTAATGTTTATGCTTGCACCTTAGTATACTTTTTACTTCTCTCTACCACAAACTACTAATACATAGTATGTCTTTATCCAAGTACAGTATAAGATCAAAGATCAAAGAAGTCATTGACTTGTGATTCCTTTAGCAAAAAGTAGTTTACTTGAAATGTATTTTATTAAGTATGTTTGAATATAATTACAGCAAGTATTCTATGGACCATGAACTAGAAGGGTACTAGAAAGTTTACTAACTTAATATGTCTTTGACATAAATTGGAACAATTTAAGTTCACTGATATCACCAAAACTCCATTTCCAGTCATGAATGTGACTGTGCAGCAGGAGGAACTGGTGTTGTCTCTAAGCAGAAGGGTTGTCACGGCTTAACTGCATTAATTTTGGAAACATCCTCATTCCTTTCAGTTTCCACTTAGCAAAAAGTAGTACACTTAAAATTTATTTAATTAAGTATGTTTGAGTATAAGTTTAAGTATAACAAGTATACTACTAACCATGAACTAGCAGTATAGAAAGTATACTAACTTAAACTTCTTTGGAATACATTAAAACATTTTAAGTTCATAAAAGTATACTTAAAGTATACTTAAGTAAACTATAAAGTGGACTAGAAGTATATACCTAGAAGTGAACCTCTTGTTTTAAGGCCATTCTGCTAACCACCACACCCTCAGGCAGCCCAAAATTCGGATTTGAATGGTTAAATTCCTAAATTTTAAACGCACTTACAGGAACTAAAGATGTAAAATGATAGCGTTTTGTCTTGATTTGGCACAGAATAAAGTTGGTGCTTGAACTTGTCATGGCATCTTCCTTCTCTATCTCTTCATTTGAGCTCAGATTGACTCCATGATGTGGAAGCCAGATTCATGTGGGTCCATGTTGTCGCTTTTCGCATTACTTGTTTTACTTGTTGCTGAGATCAGTTCTGTTTGGCTTGTTTATGTGTTAAGGGTTGTTGCCATGGTTTTGAAACTTGCAAATCCCTCCCTGTTGATATTGCACAGTAGATGAGAAACTAAACACTTAAGGTGAGTAACACGACTACTATGGGTGGAAGACGCGACTGAAAAAGTAGATGCATCATCTTGGGTTAATGCTTTAGAAGTAACCACAGAAAAAATAAATGATGTGATCATTTAAACCGCATATTTTTTTAGTTGTAAACCTCACATATTGTGGGAAAGAAAAGGTAAGGAAACTGAATAAACATGAAAACATTTGCAAAGACAGCACATCCATATGGTTTATTTTATTCATTGTCACTTCACAACACAACAATGCAGCTGCTGTCCCATTATATGAATTAATCGATTACATAGATGTGTGTTGCCATCCACTGACACCATTGCTGATAATTTCCATAATGTGTTATTGTAAGAAATCACTCAGATGATTTGAGGTTCAGCCTTACTGGAACTGTGTTAAATCTTTGGGACTTTCTTTGTTTCACTATTACTCTTTTTGCTCTGTCATGTCACAAGATGTACTGAAATAGTTGGAGGTGAAATCCAAGATGTTTCTTCTGAACTCACACACACTTTGGGAGTTGTTTTTTTTTTCTTTTTCTTTGAGGCATTGTACGTTCCTTCATGAAAATCCCAAAAACATGTTGTGATGTTACATCATGTGCTGTTCCTCTATCAACCCACTCTTGTTTTCACTTTTACTCTTGTGTGTGAGCATTTATACAGCACTTAGCTCATCTTTTACAAACCTTTAGCAAGTTTAAATAACTAAATTAAAGTTAAATTCAACCATTGAAATAATGTATTCATTTTGTTTTCATACTAAATCTGTTCAGCAGCTTTGAGTATAAAGCCAAGACTTTGACATTTGGGATACACTCATATCTACACTTGTGGTTAAAATTGAGAAACTGGGTGGTTTCTTTTTTTATTTTTGGGGGAAATGGCGACTAAACCAGTGGAAAGTCCAAGATCCAAAAATTGTTATTATTTCCCACTGGTATGTTGTAGCAGTGCATGACTGGGAATCTGCATGTTGTTACTGTCAAGGCTTAATTATTGTTTGGCCTCTAAGTTCAAGCAGACAAAAGTGATTATTATTGTGAAATTGTTTTTGTTAAGATGTTTTTTTGGAGCAGCAGTTGTTGATATCATCTCTATTATATAGTTGGTTTTTTTTCACTCTGTAGGAACTTGTTTAAATTACAAAACACTGATAAATGAGACTTGTGTTTTCATTTTAATACTTCAAGAAGGTCTGAAAGATGAGCATCCAGCTAAATTACACTTCAACAAGACGACTTCACGCTGGGAGCACAAACTCAGGGGTTCATATTCAGTTGGATCTCTTTGCCTGAAGTGACCTTGAGTAACTGTATCAAAACACTTATCATTTCCTCCTCCTGTGTGGAAATATTGACGAAAGCAGCAGCCTCTGCAGGCTGAAATCCCCCCTAAGGTGTTGACGTGGGTTGTTTGGTTTTTGTTCTCTGACCTTAGTGGTGGCAGAAATGACTAAATGTAACTTGCTATTTATAATGTATAATGTTTTTAGGTAGAGGCAAGTTTTTATTCTACCATTAACTTGATAGAATTAGAGGTTTTTATCTCCTGGTGTGACCTATTGGTAAGTTTATAAACCAAAAAGAAGAAGGAAAAACTCACAAATCCAGTTAACTGATCATTTAACATCTCTTTTACGGTTTATTCTGTTTTCAGTTGATAATACCAGATCAAGCGAAGAAGAAGTAGCTAAATATAAGTGTAATGATGACATCAATTTCTCTAGAAAAGGGATTTTCATTTTTTTTTCTTTGTTATTGAAGACATATACTTACATGTTAACACAGAAAAAAATTCTCCCTCAGTCAAAGTTAGAAGCTGCAGAATATTTTCAGCGTTCACACAGTTCAGTGAAAGCCAAGTCAAAAACTTGATTCCCCTCCCATGCATGTGTACTTGACCAAGGGTAGTGCTCAAGTTAAATGAGCAGGTCAAACTCTTCTTGTAGCTCCACTCAAACGTGCGTGTGACCATGCTCACAGTCTTCATTTAAAGTAGCTTTACTTCATAAATTACGTGCTCATAAGCAGATTAATGTATCTTCTTCCTTTAGTAAAAATAAATCCATAAAATATATATGCAAACATATCTACTGCCCAGGGTAGATAATCAAATGTCTAGACACAGAATTAAAGGACAAGTGTTTTATTTTCAGTATTATGGATGTCCTTTAGTCCCATTAGAGACAAAAGTTCACCATTAAAAAATGTAAAAATGCAACTTAGCAGCCAAATAGCTGCAAATCTACAACAGGACACCATATCAATGTCGCAGTTTGCTTCACCTTGATTTAAAGACTAACTGAGGTTTAAAAGGGAAGCAGGAGGCAACAGGAAGGAAGCCATAGTTCAGTTGTTTATTGAGTTAAAGAACTCATATTAATGTTATATAAAGTCTTTCTCATACTAGAAAATATGAGCAAAACTGACTGAACACAAAAACAATTTTAAGGTTAGTCTCAAACATTAAGATCCTGGCTGTCCTGACTGTTACTGTTCAGGATTTAAAAGTATTATTCAAGCCTCGTGTATTTTTTTTTATACAGCATCTGTTCAAAATCTAAATGAACTGCAGTCGTATCGTCTGCCTTTCGACCTTCACCCTCCTTTTTTTTTGCAGTATGGCCTCCAGAACTCCCACAGCAACTTAATCATGTTTAGCCTAGCAGCCGTCTCTTTCTGCAGTCTGTCTCCACCACCTTATCATGACAGCCAGCAGGCAGTACAGAGTGAAGCCCTCTATTAATATCTACACTCAGATTTTCCTCCAGTCCTGGCTTTAAGTGAGGACGGGGTATACACTCAGTGGTATTCAGGTCATGATGAGGACGCGTTATCTTGATCTGTCCACTTTAAGTATAGAAAGGCAACAATTACAAAACATCTACATCTTCTCTAGAGTGTATACATTCACAACTTCCTCAGTTGAGAGCTGAATTTCTTTCAGTTTTATTCGCTTTTGTCATATTATGTCAACCAATGTCCATATGCTCCTCTCTTTCACTTGAACTACTTTACTGTTACAAGCTGGATTTAGACATAACAAACACAAAAAAAGCAAATTTAAAAAGTTGTTTTCAAGAAGAAATTGCAGGGCAGGAGGCAGTGTGGGAGAAGCGGGGGATGAAGAAATCCTTGAAGACATCAGGCAGTAGAGGTGGAGGGGTGTGCATTGGAAGCAGCCGGCCGGCTGGCGCATGTGCAAAAGTAGGTGGAGCCAAGCAGGAAACGATGAGGTCATTGCAAAAGTAAGAGGGAAGAGGAAGGGAGGTGTGCGTGTGTGTGAGTGTGTTTATGGTTTGAGGGGGGTGACATTGATTCAGAGATGAGCTCAGCTGCAAAGGCGTGGGCTGCCCTCCCCCTGCAGCTCTCTGACTCTGCCCGGCTTGGCTGCTGCCAGTGTTTTGTTGTGACAGTGGGGGAATCGGCTGCGTCGGTAGAATGAACTAGAACAGTGAGGAGAGACGCCGGCTCTCGCTGACATGGTGGGAGATTTGTTTTTCTGGAGCTTCTGCTGTCTCAGGTTGTGGAGGAAGGACAAGAAGGTGAGGCTGCTCTCGGTTAGTTGCTGTCTTGTGGGTGATGCTCCGTGTTCATGAGGGAAGCTGCTGCTGACATGATTCGCCGGACACTTCTGCAGAGTCTCTTTTCCTCTCATTGCTCTCATTTTCAAAGAGTCAAACTTTGATTTTTTTGTGCTATATGGGTCATTTTAATGTGGGTTGGTGTGTTGCTTCGTAATTACAGATCTGCCCCTCTTTTTCTTTCCCTGCACTCTTTCCTCATGTCATGAAAAACTGATGAGACATTACATGCCTGCCTGCTATATTTAGAAAGCATTCTATCAGATGGCCCAGTTAAACTAAAAATTCATCGTGTTACAGGAAGGTTATTTTATTTACCATCAAAACAACATACGGGCTAAGTGTAATCAGTTTCCTCATTACAGTGATGGTGAGACTTGCAGAGAGGGGTGAGCAGGCTGAAGCCGAGGCCTGTGTACTGTGGTACTGTAGTGTTTGTGGCAGAAGGGGGTTTCCATTCAGAGCACATCAATGTGGCTTACTGTCTTCTATCTTAGGCTCTCAGTCTAATTGTATTTGACTAAATGATGTCTACTGTAGCTTGAATGTTTGTGAAAGTTCTTGGCAAGCAGTGGCTTCTTCTTTTGACCTTATTTCAGCTCAAACAGCCTTGATTGCAGCTTTCTGCAGGATTTTGTTCATCCTCTTGTTTTTAAATATCAGGGATTCCCTTTGACACATTTTTTGGAAATTGGCCCAGATGTAGCTCACTTTCTATGAGTAATATTAGCGTCTAAGTATTTACATGGCTTGGAGTATTTTCTTAATAATCCACACTGAAGTAAATTTTTATCTTAAATTTTTTTTAGTAACATTTTGTGTGATGTTGGAGTTTAGGTAATGAAAGACTTATATTTATTACAAAATGTGACCTTGGTACATTAGTTTTAATATGAGGTTAGTTTTGATTTATGAGTTTTGAGTTGTATTGTTATTATTTAATATTATTGATATATTTATTAGTTTTAACATTAGTTTAAATAATTTATATATAATTTATCCAGGGATTCATTAGGTGGTTCTTAATAAGTTTGATACAAGTACAAATAAATACATTAAACTCAATGTACCAAGGTCACATTTGTTCTGTATCTTCAGACAAGTAGCCGACTACAGATGAATAACATATGACTAGGACTGACTAAAGACCACAAATCTTTGTTTAATATGTACAACCTGGGAGCCAACGACTCAGAGTTACTTAATCAGTAATGACTCTTTAAACAATAGTCGTTTTGACAGGTTTAGTCAGTGTGTAATTTTACTGATGTGCCAACTTCTCAAACCCTGCTTAAGCCAGTTTACTATATTCAAATAATAAACTTAGTTTTTAAATGGAAAAGACTAAACAAAATGACAAACAAGCCCTCTCATATGACATTAGGAAATTAAAAAAAGTCACAAGGAAATGTGAAATAACTTATGTGGTTAAAATAGGAAACGATGACTATGAAACTTGAGGAACTTGAAAAATACAAAGAGCAACTAAGAAGTAGGAATAAGATGGAGAACTGCGCAGGCCCAAGATGGAAAAAAAAGAAAAGATAATAAAGTTCAGTATTTTTGTAGGATTTTTGCGAGTTATTTGAATTTTTCATGAGTAACTTTTAGTGCAGTTTTTTCGCATGTCTTTCAGACATTAAAATGTCTACAAAGGTGATTAAAGAGACCTGTGTTCGGGAAATGTCAACAAGTCTGAGTTGAGATAATGTATTTTACTGCCAACAATGTTTTTAGCTGTTTAGCTTTGAGCATTAGACTGTAAAACTCCGGAAGTGGTATTTGAAGAATCAGTCACATTCCACAGCCTCCTCATGGCAACTCATACAAGTCACTGGGAACAAATCGCATTCGAGAGCTATTAAACTTCAAGTGTATGGATGACTTTTTACTGTTGAAGTAGAAAGTGCTGTTGACCATTGAGATATATGTCAAGCCTCACAGAAATTTTTTTTTTAATCTGTTGATTTGTCTTTTGTAGATTTAATTTCAATTTTGTGTTGCGCCAACAAAGGCTGTAATGTTGATGGTGAACCAACCCACATGACTTCAAATATAGCTTTTCTTGTTGTTTACTTTGTTTTTATTCACTGTATTGGCAAGTTCAGGCATCAACCACACATGGTTGGACTTAGAACAGACCCCTCCTTTATGTTCACCACATTGTAGAAATCTCAATTTATCTCAGTTGCCCCAGTAACAAGTCCTGCCCAGTCTACTGACAGCACAAAACATGATGAAAGCATGAAAGAAACTTGCAGTTCTTTTCAGTAACCCTAAGCAGGCATTTTCTGGAGTGAGATGTTTATATTGTATAAGTTTAGTGAACTACCTATTTATCAGCAGTTGCATTGAAAAGTTGATTAAAATTGTAAAATGAGTCAAAACTAATCAGGGAAATGGGTTGTTTCTGTTGTTGTTTTAAAGTATATTAAGTTATATTTCTATTGGTTTGTGCATAGTCAAGTTAAGGTAATACACAAGTTAGTCAACATTGTGCCCCAATTGTACCCAGTTAGTCCTGGTCCCTGTGGACCTGCAGCTTCCAGGGAAGCCTGTGCATGCACTTTAGTTTCTCATCTCTAAATGAAGCACCAACATAACCACAAGAAATAAAGTTACATCAGTCTGATAAAGAATTTAAAGCACACAAAACACCCTTCAACACACACACCCATGGCATTCATGCTAAGATAAGAAGTGGAACCACTGTAATAAACATCAGGTTTCTCGACTCTAATGAAGGCTGTTTGTCACAAGGTTATTGTAGTGACTGATGGTTGCCTTTATTGAAAAAAACTTAAATTTGCCTTGATTTTCTTTATATTGACATTTTGGAGTGGAAGCATCTCCTCTTAAACATGAGGACAGCAGCTGTCGCCTGTTTGATGTGGTCATACAGTGGGTGTGTGCAAGTGTGTGTGCCTGCATGGCAAGCAAATGGCTGCCATGTCAGCTTGTACAGAACTGCTCATCCTTTACATCTCTATCCAGCTCTGCTTTCGTCCTGTTTTCTATTTGAAGGGTTGCACCTAAACACACACATACAGGAAAAAATCCACAAACACCGTGGTAGAAATTTAACTTTAGAATGTCATCTTATGCCATAATTATCATCTTTCTTCTTTCTGTTATGTTTGCAGTAAATATTTGTCATTTTTATAAGGCTGCTTACAGTGCTTATAAGGAAATTCAGTCAGTTAGCTCTAAGTCTACAATGGTCTCTTTTACATTTTCTCCCTTGATTATCTGTCTTTCTTGCCCATTTGCTTGCATTTTAAATCGTTTATTCTTTGTCGTTTGCTGGCAGCAAACTCAACTGATTATTTTCACTTGACAAAGAAGCAAGAAAGTATGGAAGCCAAGTGGTAGCATCCCTTCTTGCTGTTTCGCTGTGTTTCACCTGAGGCAGTTGAATTACTTAAAAGGTCCTTAATTAATAACCATTGCAGACTCTTACTCACTGCAGCCTGAGGGCTCTGGACATGTGTTTATCTGTTCATGTGCCCTCGTGGTTTCACTGCTGTTTCCCAGGAGGGTGGAGCAGTAAACATATGGCTTTAGACAATCATTTTATTGATTCATTGATGTCTGCATTATTTGTTTTATTTTAAGTTTTATAGAAATTTAGAAGTGCCTTTCTCTGCATGGAGTCAGTTCTTTGGGTTTTCTCGTACTATCAAGATATCAGCCCACAGTTGAGGTTCATTTGGGTTTTAAGCCATGAGTTCTTACTTTACTCTGTAGTGACGCTGAGATGATTAAAACAAAAAAAATGTAGCTTGCATTAGCAAATAATTTAATGTGGCCGCAGCTAATTACTGATGTTATCATATAATTTACTCTCAAGAAATTCAGCTACAAAATTGTAGAATTTATAATGATGAATTTCTTAAGTTGTGATGGATTCCTCCTAGTCAAGGGCTCCTGAATGCAGCGGCCCTTGTTACGGTAGTTTTTATCCTCTGCATTTGCATTGCAGATCACTGTTGTTGAAGCCAACAAGGGGCTGACACCCCCTTGACATTTTATTGCTCCTGAATGTAAAAAATGAAAGCAGCCTCAAGGGAGCAAAACGCTCTGGTGGTTTCAACCTTTATTGCTTAACATAGTTGCAAGCATTTTATTGGATGGGTCATTTACAACCACATTACCTGAAGGAGTTAAAGAGGGTTGATAATATTATATAGTATAGGCCAGTAGTATAATATTAATAATGATAAATAGTGGAAATTTTGGACAAGATTTATGTGATCATTTTTTACTGCATGTGGTCTAAAAAAAAGCACCAAACTAATTGTCTTCCTGTGAATTATCTGCTCATCCTAGCTCTGTTGTTTTTCCTATAATTCAATTCCACCTCTTGTTTGCAAAATTGCCCTAAGCTTTAGAAGACATCTGGCTGCAGTAAACTCAGTCTCAGAGACTGTAGCTCTGCCTTGCTCACAGTGGCCAGACCTCACCCTCCACTTCCTACACTGGTCATAAAACCCTCATGTTACCCATCACTCTACCCGCACCATAACAATCATGGTGAACTTTTGCCCTCAAGTGTTTTCTCTTTACATTTGGGAACAATCCATTAACATCCTACTAAATGTTTATTAAAAATAAAAAAAATAAATAAATAAAATACATATATATATATATATATATATATATATATATATATATATATATATATATATATATATATATATATATATATATGTGTGTGTATGTATGTATTGTATATGTGTGTGTGTGTGTATATATATATATATATATATATATATATATATATATATATATATATGTATATTTTATTTTTATTTTTTTTTTGTATTTATTTATTTTTTTGTATTTATTTATTTATTTTTATCTCTGACAGGTTGCAGGGGAACAGAAATACCACCCTGAATGCTTCAGCTGTCTGAAATGCAGGACGTTCATCGGTGATGGAGACACATACGCTTTGGTGGAGAGATCCAAACTCTACTGGTAAGCATCTTGTACTACATAATTAAAAAGTAGATGCAAATTATAGCAAAAGTGTGGCAAATGTCTTTTGAAATAATTTAATTACAATCAATAGATTATGCAGCCTGTGGTGCAGCTGCCTCACTCTTACTTACCTAGCTGTTCTTCATTCTAGTTGATGTAACTTTTGCTTTTCTCTACAATAAACTAAGTTATTTTAAATCCCCAGTCCTGAAATCTCTCCAGTAAGCTTCAAAGGGCTCATTGTCAGTGTTCTAGCAAAGATGACAATCAGGAGAATAGATGATGGAAATTCAGAGTAATCACATGCATATTTCCAATTCCAAATGTTCAAACATAAAAGTACACATGAAACCCCCTTTTCTTTTTAAATTTACACCACTATGAATGAGTTGGGTTTAGCAAACTGTTGTTTCTTTACCAGACATTAAATCAGCCTTATCAGAACTAAGCCTTATTACACAGAGATGCACTACTGTGCAAAATCTTTAGGCATTTTCAATTCCTATCCATCATGTAACACATCTTTTCATGCTGCAGGTCATTTAGAAAACTGGAGTCATGAACAAGAAATTATCTGGTTATATCGAAATATAACTTCTTTTTTATTTTCTACACTTTGAATGATGAAATGTTATCATCTCCATATACTTGCACATTGACCTTGCAGTGGGCTTTGTATTTCTTTGTAGATAAGACAAGTTATTACATTTGCAGAGAAAGTACTCTATAGATGCTAGAAGAAAAACTAGCAACCACAGAAAACTGGGTACTGCTTATTCAAAATGAAGCTTCGTCGTTATTTGACAAGTCATTCTTACATTTATCAGCACGTGTTTGGTAAAATAAAGTCTTATTTGTTAGCCAAACTGATGTAACTGATTTGTACTTATTTAAGGTCATCATCAGCTCATGACACTGTTTGCACAGTGTTGTCTCAGCTGCATCTTGTCAACATCATGTGATGCTATAAAAACTGATGTAATGAGAACTTGACTCTTCCACATATGACTGCATGGAAACCTCACAAGGTTTTCCATTTTCTGTAATTCATCTTTCTCTTCTAACTCCTCATCCTCAACTCTTGAATTTTTTTTCTTCTTCTGGTTCCAGTGGTCACTGTTACTATCAGACCATTGTAACTCCAGTGTCCCTACCGGACTCGCCATGCTCTCGGATACCTCATACCGTCACACTGGTGTCTATCCCAGCCTCAGCTGAGGGGAACAATGGACGCAAGGGTAGAGGCTTCTCTGTAGCCATCAACCAGCCGCTCAGCCCAAGCAACGGCTATAGTCCTGAAAATGGCCACACTGTCAGAGTCGCCGAGTGAGTCCAGAAAACATGAGGTTCAGAGTTTGAGTAGTGGTGCATGATGAAAACTAGCAGAGAGCTTGTGTATTTTTAAGTAAACAGTATGTGTAAAAAGTTGCTTATAGAGCTTCTTTTTCCAGGGTGGATGCTGACTGCATCAGCCCAGATGTGAAAAACTCTATTCATGTTGGAGATAGGATCCTGGAAATCAACGGGACACCCATTCACAATGTTCCCCTGGATGAGGTATTCACTGTCACTATTTCTGTCCTTCACAATGAAAGATTATACATTTATTTTGAGGTTTTTTGTCACATTGCTTCTAAAACAATTTTAAAACTCTTCCAACATGCTGTTTCTGTTTTACAGATTCAAACTACACACATCTTTGCACTTCATTCAGTCACAACCTTAAGCCATAAAAAAGATTTCCTCTTATATAGTTTTGGTCTGAACTTGTTTTTTGTCTTCAGATCGACCTGCTGATCCAGGAGACAAGTCGACTGCTGCAGCTCACTCTCGAACACGACCCTCATGCTCAGGGACAGGAGGGAGGCTCCACAGAGGCTGAAGATCAAGTGGGTGGTACCCTGTGCACCCCCCTATCAGACGGTCCCAGCCCCACCCTTCCAATCACCCAGGCACCCAACCCTGACATCAGAAACCTGAAATCCCGCATCATTACGTAAGAAGTGACATTTTAAACTCTTTGCTGCAGCTTCCAAACTCTTTAAAGCAGATTATTGTGTTTAAAACATAGATTTACTTAATTTTACAAGAGTTAGTGTAAATCTAAATCAATGTTGACCATCTGCTGCTCTCCTGTACATCACTTTCACTGCAGGAGGAGTTGCAGCATTGATAAATCGCCAGGATCCAGCAACGCAGCTTCTCCTATCTCCCAGAGGAAGGAGATTAATCGATCAGAGTCCCTCCGAGTTGTCTCCAATCGGACTCACCGCATCTTCCGGCCATCTGATCTCATCCATGGAGAGGTGCTTGGGAAGGGATGCTTTGGACAGGCCATCAAGGTAATCTGATGGGTTCAGATATTCTGTTTTCGCCATCTTGTGTGAATTACAAATGTGTAGCATTTGTCCAGAAGGTGGCAGCATTGAGCTAAATAATGGAAATGTCTAGAAAAGGGAGGATTTGTGACTGTGGTTTCAACATGTTATTTAAAATTCCCATGCAGTCATAAAGATGGTGTAACATTTATGGTTAGTATTGAATCACATATATCTTCCAGCTTGTTGCTCAATGTAGTTTCTTTTGCATCACTGTTTTAGGTGACCCACAGGGAGACAGGGGAGGTGATGGTGATGAAGGAGTTGATTCGGTTTGATGACGAGACACAGAGGACATTCCTGAAAGAGGTGTGTACACACTGATGGTCATAGACATTTCATCTTTCAGCCTGCTAGCCAAATAGCTAGTTTTATTTTTTCATTATTGAAGTTAATCTGGCCTGTGCCTAGACATTAGTACAGCGAACTGCTACAGGCTGTGGCAGATTCAGGGATTAAGTGTGCTGAAAAGTAAAATGTGATATTATATACATGACAATAAGTTAAAGATGTAGTTTAACCCTTTAAAATTAACACTAAGAAAAAAGAAACAAGTGAAAAGCATGTCTTTGCTTATTTCCATATCTTTTGGAATAGAATAAATCTTTTAGCGAGTGGTTGAGATAAAAGTTAAAAACAAAATAGTAATAAAACTGAAACAGCACTGGGATAACAAACACTTTGAGTGTTAAATGCTCAAACCAGCTCATGGAGATGGCTGAGGCATGTATATTTAAACAATTTTAAAAATAAAATTCATGGTAGTCACCGCAGACTTTGCTCTACCAAACGGTAGACCAGGACCATAAAGGGTTCAAAGTTGCACCTGCTTGCAAGAATTTAGGATATGAATAAATTATCAGCCTATTAGTGTGTGCTTTCATATAAAAAGCCTGAAGAACCAGAGGAATGACCATAGCAGTGATGGTTAGACTGGTGTGTTTCACCATGCCGGCTCTCCTACACAAATGTGTCAGTCTGGCTCTGTAATTACCTAAACTGTGAGGATCAGGTGCAACAGAGGAGCATTAGTCATATTTGATCTGAAATACTCCCCACCACCGATATGATGTTTAGTCACACATCACATCAGCAGCATCTATATGGGAGTTCCACTTTCAGTGTGCATATTTATGTGTGACTTCTGCTTTATCATTAGGCATCAGTAGCTCTGAGCCGCTCCTTTATAATTTGTGCAAACAGGAGGGATAAAAGGACAAGCTGTAAAACAAACCCCAACCACAATTAAGCATGATTTTTACTCCCGCTTGCTGATTGTTTGTAGGTGGTCCCAAGTCTCACATTACTGAATCTCTTTACATCTTACTTAGAACAGAAAAGCAAAGGTTTATGTGTTACAGTGAGTTGCCTCGAATGGCCACTCAACCCAACCATCGCAGAGGAGAAATGCAGAACTCATAGTCGCAAATATATCCCTCATACAACAGATAACTGTGAAATTGTACAAATAAGAAAAAGCACAAATTGTGTTTTGTGAACTTTATATATCTTTTGTAGAAGGAAGCTGTTTCTCCCTTTTTTCAAACTGTTTTACTAAACAAAACCAGATGACTTAATTTGATTTTATATGTATTAATGAGAGGGCTATTATCTTGATATTAACTATCTACTGAAACAAAACAAGTTTGGTTGGATTAACATTAGTACTCAGTTGTTTTCTCCATGTTTAACTACTAAGTTGATCATGGTTGCTAAGCAACAGATTTAACTTCATAGTATTTGTACTGTGTCTTATCATAAATTGAGCTGAAGTGTTTAAATTTAAGGATGACAGACTTTGCGGAAGGATGCTGTGACAGTGTAAAAATGTCATCAGGTGAAGGTGATGCGCTGCTTGGATCATCCCAACGTACTCAAGTTCATTGGAGTCCTCTATAAGGACAAGAGACTCAACTTCATCGCAGAGTACATAAAGGGAGGAACCTTGAGGGACATCATCAAGGAAATGGTAAGCAAGCCATGTTTTCAGCACGCACTTTCTACAAGTTTGGAATTAAAAATGTTCACAGTTTTTTAATGAGCAGTTTTGATCATTTGTTGGCTTCAATTGATGTATTAAATTTAAGTTTGATTTCTGTTTGCAGGACAGTAACTATCCATGGAACCAGAGGGTCAGCTTTGCTAAAGACATTGCTTCAGGGATGGTGAGTTCAAAGACAGATTACTGCATGTCCTTTTTATAACAATAAACAAAAGTCACAGTTTTTCCTGCGAGTGCTACAACTGTCTCCCTCTAGTGGTCATGTTGTGAGCTGCAATCCTTGTGCTAATAAACTGCACCAGATTACCACAGGATTAAAATAACACATCTCAATTCTTTGCCCTGATATGAATGCCATCCCCTTAACAGTAGCTACATGGCATGAAATGATACAATGGTGTTCTACCTGGCACGAGTTTTAGATTTACCTACAGCCTCTATTCTCTCACATCTATTTTTCTGTCACTCAGGCATATCTACATTCCATGAACATTATCCATCGAGACCTAAACTCACACAACTGTCTAGTACGAGAGGTAAGAACTTGTTGAGTCACTTCAGATACAAAAACAAAAGAGTGTTGTTTTTTCATAGCTATTCCAAAGAAAAGACAGCTTTATACTTTATACTAGTGTTTTTGTTTTACACTTGTTCATGCTAAGAGAACTTTAAGGTGTAGAGTTGAGGTTTCTAAAGGCTCTTTAGAAAATTAGGTTAATAAATGAATAACATTAATATTTTAAATGTCTTCAAATACTTTAAATGTCATCTCATTTATCAAACTTTCTTTTGTAACAAATTCCACCTAAGCTGATAATGACATTCGATGACATGTTTGATTATTTAGGACAACACAGTGGTGGTGGCTGACTTCGGCTTGGCTCGGCTCATGGTGGATGATAAGCATGGGGAGAAGCTAACGCAGGGAAAACTGTCCGGCCTGAAAAAGCCTGATCGCAGGAAGAGGTACACTGTGGTGGGAAACCCATACTGGATGGCTCCCGAGATGATCCATGGTATGAAATGCAAGAGCAGATAAGTTTTACTATTCCATAGCGCAACTTCCTAATTATTCATTACATTTTCCTTTACTCATTCAGAGAAAATAAGACCTTATTTTTACTTAATGTCCTCTACAGGGAAAAGCTATGATGAAAGAGTTGACATCTTTTCCTTTGGCATAATGCTCTGCGAGGTAAGCAGCCGTTCATAACATAAAATTACATAACCAGTCAGGTAGAATTAAAAAAAAGATTAGTTTAATTAATTAGCCTTAAAGTAATTTGTAAAGTATTCAATGAGCTTTCTTTAGCATAATTTTGGATTAGTCTTACATTTTTAAACAACCCCGCGTTTCATTTGTAAGCTGGACTGTTTTTTAAGAAGTTTTACAGTTTTTTATTATAATTAGAGCTGAAAGTCAGCTTCTACACCACAATCTTTCATTTTTCTTCATTAGTAAAGGGTACAACATGATCTCAGTTGCAGGTTAAACGATTCTGCAGTGATCAATGGTATTTTGGTTATTTATCCTGTCGGCACTGATATAAATATGTGAGCAAAAGACAATTTGGACCTAAATGTTAACTCACTAAAGTATCTCATATATCTCTAAAATTGACAGATGGACCTGCAAATTTAAAAAAAATGTAGCAGATCAGTTTTCCCAGTACCCAGCTGTTGGCACTCGCCAAGTCCTACTGTGTTGGGATGACTTCTGTGGTCTAGTCAGAAATAATAAACTATTTTTTTCTCAGAAACTCATATTTAACAGAAACTGTGGTCCACCACAGCTGAATGCCATCATTTCCTGTTGCATGGTTTTCCCCAGGAGGAATAATGGCATGTGTCATACCAGCGTGCTGAGGGTAACCATGCTGCTTCTGGCAATGGAAAAGGAGTCTGTTTTACAGGGTGTACACATTTAATTTAGCCAGAGCTAAAACCCAGCTGTAATTTCCACTCATCATTTCCACTCCGTGGTGCACAGTGTGTGAGAATCTTGCATTTTGACAGCTTTTTGTGCAATTTGTCACTGCTTTACATTCTGCTTTGATTAAATATGATATCCATTTCATTTGGGAAGGTAACAATATTATTCTGCCAAACCTCAACATTTCTAATAACCTTACAGAACCTTCAGCCTGACCACACACATAATCCTCCTAGTATGGACTCAGCACAATTCAGTATACTTATTCAGAGGCCCCAAACACAACTTCTCCAGATGGTCACCATTATCCAGCGTATATAGGAGGGATTAGAGGGAGCAGAAAAGCTTGTGTGGCAGCTGACAGGCAGACGAGCAATAGTTGTGGTCTGTTGGTGATGATCAGCTTCGGTTTGGAGGGTTTGCTGGTTTGCAACACTGGAAATGACACTTCTGTCCTCATATCTTCTGACTCTTTCTCTCTAATTTTGTTTTCTTGCCCCTTCAGATCATTGGTCGAGTGAATGCAGACCCAGACTACCTCCCAAGAGCGATGGACTTTGGACTAAACATTTCTGGTTTCCTGGAGCACTACTGTCCCCCTGATTGTCCCCCGGCTTTCTTCCCCATGGCCGCTGTTTGCTGCGATCTTGATGCAGACAAACGGTTAGGCATCTTTATCAGATTGGCATGGAGATTTAGGCCTGAAGTTACAGGTTAATTTGGAAGTGGTAAAAGGCTATATTTCTTTAAAAAAGATGCAGCAGTTGTATTACTGAAAAGCATTCTTTACTGAAGGGCTTTGACAGTCAAGAAAAAAGGGATATGTGTATGAAATACAACTAACTTCTATGAAATATTGAAACTATCTTGATAGTTTAGATTAAACTGTCAAAAATAACCTGATTTTATTGAGTTTTGGGATAAAAGTCTAGTTGCCAATACTGAAATGGCCAAAATGATGTTAAACTGACATTATGTTTTTTTCATACTTAGACCTGCTTTCTCCAAACTGGAGGAGTGGCTGGAGAACCTAAAGATGTACTTGGACATTGGTCTGCCTGTGATGTCTGAACTGGACCAGCTGCACAAGGCCTTCTGGGAGCACCACAGCATCACACACACCGAGAATGGCCTGCACACCCACCCCGAGCAGCCAGAGTAGGGCTGACCACTACAGGAGGAATGAGAAGGTGGGGTTTAGCCCAAAGGGACAGAGGGGGTCAAGGCTTCCTGACTTGGGTGGTGTAGCATGGCAGTTGGGGTGACTCTAAATCCCCCTCCATGTTTGAACCAGGTGACATGGTCATAAGCTGGCTCAGGCTTAATGAATAGACTCAGGGGGAAAATGTGGATCTAGAAAGCCACCTGTGTGAGACTCACATTGGATTTGGCTAAGCCTGATGCAAGTGTGGAAAAAGTCATATGCAATCAGACACAAATTTCAAACCATGACTCTTGAATTAAATAGTCTGGCCACACCATTAACAAAACCATCACTATACTTGTCATAGTGTGTAAATGTAGAAAAAGTTATCAAAAAAGTGAAAGAAGTGGACCTTCAGCTGCCTCACTATGGGCTTCTATGATGCATTGTGAGGTTTGTGTTTGCAGATGTTGCTGTGTGTGTGTGTTTGGTTTTTGGTTTCAAGACTGAACTTATGAAAAGGGCAAAGATGAAAGGCTCATTTCATGCCTGAGACACATTTTAGAGCCACTTGTACAAGTGAAGCAAAAACTTTGAAGCTTTAAGTATCTCACTGCATGACTATAAATAATGTTACCGGGTTAAATCCTGCTTTGTCCTCATCTGGTCAAAAACCACTAATCTGCACATGGCGCTGCCCGTCTCCCCTCTTTAATGTGTAGCACTGATTTTACATTAAGGTACACGTCTTAAATTTGGTAAGTTGCCTCTAAATTTTAGGAGCTGTTTGCGTATCTCATTCACTTTGAAATTAAAACACACCAGTGTACATAGTCAGCAACACTGTAAATGTTTTAAATAGTGTAAATGCACAGACATATTTTATATACGTATGCTACATTGCCATATTTTTATTGGCTTGTTTGGAAAGAAAGAGTGAAGGCGATTGAAGTTTAAAAGGCCTTTTTTCTGTAGGTTAAAGGTTTCAGCAATTGAACTGCAGAACAATAAAACGTTTCCAAACCTCAGTTTAATCTCAGCAAAGATTAAATTCTGTCATTTACCTCCATCTGAAAAAAAGCATTTGTCTGTGTTTCACTGGCCATCTTAGAGTTCCATGGGCTGGGAAGTACACTGGAACATATTTATCACCCCAGTTACCCTTTTGAACTAGAGGAATTAAAATATATATACTACAGTTGACTGTTAGCAGAAATTACTACAGCAGTCCTATACTTAACCCTGAACTAAACTTCATCACAACTGTAAACCACTTAATTGATTAAAGATTAATGAGAAAAAAAAACTCTATCATAAGCTCCGAAACTAAACCTACACATTCTGACAAACTCTAATTATGAACCCCCTTCCCCTGTAGACTCCAAGCTGTCTATCCCTTGAGCTGGAATAAATGTGTTCATACTTGATTATTTAATCCAGTTATGTTTTTGAACCCGCTGTCACTCAAGCTCTGTTACTTTTCAATGGCAATCAACCTGTTATTGGTGATTCACTCTATTCTCATGTACTGTACTGTGGTTAAGGTGAATAGCATCACCAGGTACTGCCTCATCATGTCAGCTGTCTGTTCACAAAACAGTTTCTCCTCCTGAGAATGACCCACTATTTGTTTATATGTAAAACAAGCTGCACTGTAAATATCTCTGTATATACCTGTCTGTCGATACATTTGTCTGCAAGCGTCGCCTAAACATGCACACCTCTCTGGTAATAATCTACAACATTGTCACATCTCTGCACCTTCTAACACAAGATTTCTGTCTGTACTCTAAGAATATTTTTTACTTCTTGTAAAATTCTGTTTCCACAAGCTGCATGATGTACAAGCTAGGTCTCTTCAGCTTTTACTCTGGGCTTTTTGTTTTTCTCTGAATATTGTGGGAAAGTTAGGCTGATAAGAAAATGAAAAGGAAAAAAAACAGCATCTGTTTTTCTATATTTACCCTCTGAAATCTTTTTGTATACATTTGAGTACTTTAATTTGCACTAAATGGCAGTTTGATGCCATGTTTGTTAATTTTCTCTTTTGGGCTACTTGTGATAAGAAAATGAATTCTGTCAGTTCAGGGTGATATATGAATGCAAGTCACTGATGGAGCCTTTCAACTGTTAAAAAAAATTATATGGGTTCTGGGAATTTCTTCCTCTTAATAGCAAACTGGACCATGTGAGGATCTGTGACTTGTTTGATTATATAAATTCACTTTAGAGTACAGATCCAAATTTTAGACACACACACACATATATATATATATATATATATATATATATATATATATATATATATATATATATATATATATATATATATATATACACACACATATATACATATATATATGTATATGTATGTATGTATGTATGTGTATGTATATATACATATATATTCAAAACTAAGAGGCTAAAAGTTGCCTGGACTTTGCTTCAGAGAGGAAGTGATGCCCAACCGTTGCCTGCTGCCTACAGACCGGTCCTTTGTAATGATGTCCTGTGCTGTTTCTGACTGCTTTGTAACACGTGATGCCCACAGAGGCTGCAATCACTGCAGGTTTTTCTGATAGTTGAGCACTTAAACTAGCCTCCATCTCTTCTTCTTCAGCATACTCTTTTGGCTCAGGGCTGTAATTTTTCTGGAGCTTTCTCTACAATTCCGTTAATTCAGCAGCTTAATAATAACTTACTTGTACCAGTGAGACTGGAAGAGCATGTAAACTGTCACTAAATTGGTTAACACGAACATATGTCTCTAAAACAAACCCCACCTAATTGATGTGTTTGTATGTGGGCATGATCCGTACACGAGTGGCTTTGCCGTGTTTCCTTCTCCATTCCTGCGTGAGCCATGTCAAGCATGTTAGATGTGTCAGCAAGGGTGTGTTGATGATCTCTGAATGTTGCCGCAGCACTTCTTTGCAAAGGATCGTTACCTCTGAACAATGCTGTGCCTTTGTTGTAAGCTAGCCTTGCCAACGACTCGAAAACATGAACTGATTTCCTTTTTTAATGTATCATAAGCGCAAGCCTGATTCAAGTGTATTGAATATCATAGCTGATACCATGTTGTATAAGATTTCATCTTGTTCTGTATCATATTTATATTTTCCAGATCTTCATTGTCAGTTTTGATATTTTATTATTATATTTCTTTATGGAGTTATTTAACTTTTTTTTTTTTTTTTTTTACACAAGCTGTGAAAACAATTCTGCACTTTATTCCTGAACGTGAACATTTAGAATCTGAGGAGGTGACTGTTTTGTTTTTGTTTTTCTTTTGTCACAGCTGAAAATAAAACTGTTGCTCCTAAAACAAACCCAGTGACTCAAATGATATTTTTTCTTAAAATAGTACACTCATGTGGTCTGTATTCCACTTCATTGTTCACCACCTCCCACTACTGAAACATAAGCTATAAGAGTTTACTGATCGCGCTACTGACTTTATCTGTGGAGAAATTGTGTGGGACACTTAAAAGTGGTAAAAAAAATAAATAAAAAAATAAATAAATAAAAATCAGCTTGAAAAGTTGAAATGTTCACAAACTGACCAGCAGGTGTCATGGTTGTCTGCTGTTTATGTCGTTAAAAATGGGTAACAATCTTTAAAAAAAAAAAAAAAAAAGTTACGTAGTGTTAAAATAATATATCTCAAGTAAACATTCTCAAAGTTAAATCTCTACACCACATTATGACCTACTATTTTCATTTTGCATATCAAACCTAAAATTACTAATGGCACAGCTTTTTGTTATATGTACTATACTGGATTGTAGAAGTGTAATTGTGTGAGGATAATTGTATCTTGTCCGTGACATTGATCAAATTGAATTAATATGGTTAATATGCAAAGTCAAATGTATGAAATGAGAATCAGCTTGAAAATTGAATGAAACATCAAATATGTTATGGTAGTCACCAGAATAAGCAATGGAAAGCTATTGGTTCACTTTTTTTTTCTCAACAGTGTAACATTGTTTTTTGTTGTTTTTGTCTGCTTTTATTTAAGTGTAATCTTTATTAATTGTTTTCACCAACTATTGCTTATGACAGGATGTACATGACTTTAATGTGCCTATATACACATATTCAACAGTACGTTTACTTTCCTTATTACATTTACTGTTTTTGTACATATTCTAAAGCTTGAATCGTTCATACTAAACCAAATTACACTCCAATCATAATATTATTGTTTCATTTCAAATCCATCGTTTTGCAGAGATTAAAGCTTATTGCATTTAAATGTACCGTTCCTGTAACATTTAATAGACTCTTCTTTTTTTTTTTTTTTGTATTTGTTTACTGTCAGCTTTTGGCTGTAATGAAGTGATGCAGCCTTTTTGCCTTACGGATGCACGTGGCCGTACCCCCTTTGCATCCACGTGCGATTGTTTTCATTCTGACGCTGCTGCTGCAGAGCCTGGTGCGTCGTTACGTCACCGGACCAGCAGGCTGGAGGCGGCTCGTCATTTCGAACCACGACCACAAAGAGTGTGTGTTAGTGCTGCAGCCGCTGCCATACAAACACACACTTGTGACAGGAGTAGACGTGTTTGCCGACGACACGACGATACACACAAGCTGACATTTCCCAGCCGCCGAGTTTAGATTTACGGAGGAAATTAAGGAAATACCTGAGAAGAAGAAGGGTTCGCTGGTGCTGGTCCTACCTGAAACTTTGAGATGGAAAATTTGTCCAGCAACAACCGGTTTCGGTCTGCAATGTTCAACCACGGTGAGCGTCTACAACTGTCACATCATGGGAGGTGTTGTGTCACCCGAAGGTGGTTCTGTGTTTTCGGAATGTCATTTCATCCTGTAAATAAATTGTGTTGTTATTGTTTAAACATCATCCACAGTCCTGACCACGGTCACATTTAGCTGCAGGTCATATTTTATACCGGTTTGTAAGCCAACGATGAGATGCAGTTTTCACTAGCAATGCTGCAAATATTCCCCACTCTTACAACACAGTGGGTACAGTTCGTCCCGTTAAAGGAAAATCCGTGAAAAAGCCTGCAGCTTGAGCTATGCACGGGACGATAACTGCACTCTGTAATTCTGCAGCTATGCAAGAGTGGGACCAAAGACTCGCCACACTAAACTATTCCTGGATCACGAAACTGGATCACACCGATACACCAAGGGCTGTTGTGTTTGATGGCTCGACCCATATGGGTATTTACTTGCTTGTCTTTTTCCTTTGCACTACTAGTGGTTTGACGTGTACAGAGGCATATTTGCAAGTAAACCATAGAGAAACCATCTTGTACCCCCCCTCCCCTCCCTTTGGAGTTACATAATGTTACTTTACAGTTTTTATCTTGTAGAACTGTGGATTATGCAATTAAATACCCATTTGTATTATTGGTATAAAAAAAAAACAAAAAAAAAAACAAACGAAGCCCAACAATGGGTTTTCTCAGAAGATAAACTGCATAAATAGGACAGTCATAGATGGGAAAATGATTTTGTCACAGACCAGATTTCCTAAAACTAGTTGGCTTTGCTGTGCTGTCACTATTATAATAGTACAATAAATGTCCCTGGCTGGTTGCATTGAAGAGAATTAGTTACCCGTTTTATGTCCGAACAGTGAGCTGCAAAAACACGAATCTCTCAGAATGCATACAGAATGGAGCTTGGTAAGGCTCACTGTTGACACATGCTGGATAGAAATAAAAATAATAATAAAGGATAAGAATAAGAAAAAAATAATAATAAAATAAATAAATACTGAAAATAGTTAGATTTAGCCACATTTTGGCTTTGTGACAGTGAGCCAATTTTGGCCCAAAAATGTTTGGAGATTTAAGATTAAATCAAGATACTGATTCTGTTCCAGCCGTAAAGTATTTATCAATTCTCACATGTCATTCATGCACCATATTAGAGATGAAAACATTTATAAAACGTTTTTATTGGCCTGTTGGATATCATCCTTGACCTTAGATATTGTCAAGAAAATTTTACCTGCAATAGTCTCATTTCCCAAACAATTTTAGCAGCTTGCTGAGGGTTGTTAGAATTAAGATGATTCTTGAAGGACAACATATGTATATGGGATTTTTGTCTGGTTGTATTTTTCTTGGAAAGCTGAAGTCGAGCAACAGCCAAGCAGCAATTTGTTAATGAATTGAAATTGTTTGAACCCATCAGTGTTACACAGGTTTAGTTTCCTCATGTCAGTTTCTACATTTCTGTGCTTTTGCTTTTTTTCATTGTCTTTATTTATTTATTCATTCATTTATTTTCATGTTATGACAGTTCAGTGCTGTTTATGTATTTCACTAATTACCATACACTTTTATAACCTGGACAAATCACCATACTGTAACCAAAGGCTGCCTTTATGTTGGGAGGGTATAACCCCAGCTAGCAGATCATACTGAGCTCTTAGAACTACACTGGTCTTCAATTCCTGTTGTGTATATGGAAGAAAGGTACTACTTTCTCTGATAGCTGTAAGAACTATGAAGACATTTTGTGGTTCAAACACTCCCACAGGGATGAGAGAGAACCTGATGAGCTTTCTTTTGCTAACAGTTGTTGTCAGTATTAGTGCAAATTTCCTTATGGTTTTCTTTGCATGTAATGCTGATTTCTTATGCTACATTCAAAGAAAGGAATGTTAAAAAATATGCAATAGAAGCTTTCAGCTTTCCTTTTACTATGTTTTGTGCTTGCTTTAGGTATTCACGTGTTATATTGACACAACTTAGACTTATATTTCCATAGTTTATATTAATTCATTGGTTTAACTGGACAATATTAGAAACTGAATTCTCCTAAAGCGTTGTTGCAGAAAAGTAACTGAGAACCCGAGGTTTCACCTTTAACGTCTCTGTTAGATTATTTTCATGGAGCTGCCTCACATTTGACATCTCAGTGATAAGTTCAAATGTTAGTTTTTCCATGTCTAACTTGTTGCTTTTTGCCTGTTTAAGCTTTTTGAAAATTATTGTGATATTGAGCTTTTCAGTCATAAATCAGTGAATAAAAACTTTGTTAACGGGACATGTTAAAATGAAATGTTTAATTTCTTATTATTTCTATTTTTAGTTGAACAGACTTGTTAACTTAAGATACATCCAGAATTCAAAGCAGTCTTTTATGATGAGCACACGACACATTCAATAATCAGAATAATTTCTTTTTTTACAAAAGACAAGTGGACTCTTAAACATCTGAGGCCTGTACTGCAAAGCATGATTAATATGCCCAGATATCTCGCTGTTACCTGGGTTGATTTGCCCAGACATCAGGATCCAAATAAACCGTTCTACAACGCTGATTATCAACCTGATGATTCAAGACAGGTTTTTCTCTTCTTGATCAGTGCATGCTCACCTAAATGGACAGTGTTTGACGCATCTGGTCAATCACAGACATGAAGAAACCCTTTAATGGAGCCTACTTTACCAAAGAAAAGCATACAGTTATCATCCAGGCCTAAAGCAACACTACTGCAACAACCAGGAAGAAATGCTGGCAGAAAATCAACTTTTAATGTGTTCATTTGTGAAACTTTACAAAATTAATTCATTTAACAGTATTTATGGACGGCACTCTCTCACTTTCACTTTATTATGGCACAGACATTTCACACAGAGTTCTTCCCCACTTTCTTCCTTGACTTCATATTTTCCATTCAATCTTTTAGGCTCAGCACCTTTTGTGAGTGTGTTTTGTGTTGGAGATTGCTGCTCTCTGTGACAGCACAAGTCGTTGTGCATTCCATAAACTGAAGGATCTGCTGTTTGACCATTATTCTTAACCTCATTCTTTCAGATGCAACCCCAGTGGAGCTTAACAAACTCAGGAACAAGTACAACCCCATCCTTCAAAGTGGTTAGTTAGAGGCTTTATTTCTTAATCAAAAGGATGCATCTTTACCTAAAATCTATGTTTTCTAAGCGCTTCTCCCATGATCCAACATTAACAGAATAAACAGACCATTTTTTTTCTTTTCAAAAGAGCTGATTGGTCAGAGGGTGGTGATTTTATACTGAATTGTTTATCCTCAAACATGACCTGCTCCAGAGCAGGTTAGTCTTTTAGCAAAAGTTATTGGGGTGAAATACTCTGTTAAGAAGTGAATCAGCATTGTAGTACAAAAAATACAAGATAAGCCCTGAAGTTACCTTAATTAGAGAAAGCACAGCTTGGTTGGACAGGCCTCTGGACTCACTTAAAAACAAAGTGTAAAAGCAACCAGTATTTAGCAGCACAGTGATTGGTGGGGATGGGTGTCGCAGTCCACCGTGGTTAACACTCCTCAGGGAAGAGCCCATGAAGAGATGCTGCCATCCTTGCTATTGTCAATGGCTGCACTGACAGCATCACTTGTGTGGGATATCTTGGCATGTAGGTCAAGAAAGGAACCACATGGAAAAGTCAAAAAGACTAAATATTATAGGATAGCACAGGAATCTAACATTGATCGCACATCTGTGTAATGAGATGTTTTCAGTCCTAAATTTACAGCCATATTTTGAGCGCTGTGATTATGGAAGGTTAAGCAATCAGTCCTTTTTAGCTTGCTTTGTCAACAGTGCACAGTAATGCTTGTTGCCTTGCCACAGTACTTTGGTTTACCAGGAATGATGCATGCTGCTACCAGATCTCTTAAGGCGCATTAGCTGTAAAATGCAGCTCATACATTATATATCATGCACTGTATATGCATGGGACAGCTAAACCACTGCCTATACCTGTGCTTCTGTTCCCATAACTGTTGTAAACTGTGACAGAAGCAATAATGAAATAAGGGTTTACTGGCCTGTGTCTCAGCACAGTCTGCTCTGTAAGCTCAAAGGCAGTGATGGTCCTGAATTTAACTAAGTGATTCGATATTTGTAATGCTGCCAATTAGTTTCTCAGGGTAGATTGGTAGGGGTAAAGACATTTCTGCAGCCTCTTAAGAACAGACAGAATCATTAAATAGGAAAAATTTTGAATAATTTAGACTGTTGTCATTTCTTGACTAATTACTGGAGAATCCAGATTCAGAGATGACACAAAGTGGCTTTATTTACTGTGTTGTCTTAATGCATAGTGCAGGAATTACTTGTTTCCTTAAAAAAGGAAATTGTGACATGAAAATCAATTAGTGCTTTTAGTGTCCACTGAAAACCTTCCTGAAGCCTCTGCACCGATGTACAGCTGTTGTAAAAAATGTTGGTTATTCACAGTCAGCTGTGTTTAAAATCTGGACCAAGCACAAACAACATGGGAAGATTGTAAAAGGCAAACATACTGGTAGACCACAGAGGACGTCAAAGGATCCAGACAGAAAACTTAAAGGAATATGTCTTGTAAACAGAAAATGCTCAGCAAAACAAATGAAGAACAAATAGGTGGAAACTGGAGTCAGTGTCTAACTGAACTTCTTCCAGTTGGCACCAGCTTTCAGTCTTGCAAAGAATACATACTTGGATACCTTTACAACAGGTTTTGTCGCATTTACATGTGTGAACACTGTTGCTTTTCTTGCCTGGCATCTCTTTAATATCACAATTGAAAGTGAGTTCATTATTTGCTGTGTATTATTTCTGTAATGGAGCAAATGTTTGTATCTATTTGATATATTGTAGAAATTCCCATAGAAATATTCAACTTAGCAATATATATTATTTGACTTGATTTGTTGGTCAAAAAATGTAATTAATTCTTTATCCAGGAATTGTTTTATGTGACTTATCCCAGAGAGCTGTTAATGTGATAAGAATCTCATGTCTCCTTTTCTTAAATAGAAATAAAAATAAAAAAAATTGGTGTCAAATCTGCATTTGAGCACAAATAAAGTTGAGCAGCCGTTCCAAATCAGATAACCAGCTTTGCTTTAATTGTTTCACTTGATTTTTTTTTTTTTAGATTAACTGTCTACCTGGCTTTCATAGTTTTGTTTCTCATATATTTCAACAAGCTGACAACATTGTGTTTATATTCCTCCCGCATGCCCGACCTGTGATGGATGTGAATTATGGAAATATCTTCATGCTGACCAATCACCCTCCTCTGACCAGATGATGAGGTAAGAAAATGGGTGACTTGTGATGGAGGTTTTGGCCTGTATTATCTCATAAAAAAAACAACATTTATCTCCTCCTTAATGGCCATTGCTGTTCAGTTTGGTTTCTGCATTTTGTGCATAAGCTTTAAATCATGAGAGCAGTTCAAAAAGTTTTACTTCATCATGTGTTCAAACTGCGCCTGTGATTTCTGCTGTGAATATTCTTAGCATGCGTGACTAATCGTAATATGCTTCAGGGTTTTACTTGACACCACAGAAATCACTGCTTGAGAATAGGTGTGTTCACAAGACCTTGATTTTCATGTTCCTTGTCTTGCAGAGTGAGAATCTGCTTTGTGTGTCAACTTTATATGTGTGTCTGTGACTTTTAGTCAAGTTTTAGTCTCATTTAGAGTAGATGCAGTTGCCTTTAGCCGTGTGCCATAATTTCAGTGATGGTGATCCTTCACCATCACCTTTCTGGTGGTATGGTGACTGTCACCCTACTGTCAAAATTCACCCCTCCCTCCTTTTTACTCTTTTCTGTGTCAGTGTCTGTCTCCTGAGACCCTGCAGCTGTGTTTGGCCCCAACTGAGAGGGGATAAAAGGGGAGTGTTGTTTGTTTTCAGGCCCTAACGGTTCTCAGACTTGTGGAGAGGAGTAGATCTGGGTGTGACAACCCCTGTTCCTTCCTCAGCAGCATTCCAGGCTTATGTGACAAAGCTGCACTGAATGTTGACAAAGGGAACACCTTGTGGGGAGGCTTTCAGCATCTCTCCAAGATCCAGTGGTGGCTGCTGTTGCTGGCCTTTGGCTGGGTGACAGTATTTGCTCATTACTCTCATGATCTCTACCAGATGTCTTAGTCTTCATAATTTTGGTTTGTGCTTTTTAAAGCACACCCCTTGAGAGTTGTTTTTTTTTTTTTTTTTTTTAAATTAAAACTAAGGTGTATTGCTCTTGAAACCCATCACTACAACCAGACTGGCTTGACTGAAGTTCCCTTCCTAGCTGCACCCACACCCATGGCTGTAAACCACAGAGGACTCTGGGATGTGGTGGTGCAATAGGGTGGCTGTCGCTTCCCTTTGTTCGCCTAAAAATCCAAGAAAATGTCACACACATATACTCAAGCACATATACGGATACAATGATGTCACGCTTAATGGGTAGTACCAGAAGAGGACTGTTCTGTCTTGAGAGAGCACACACATCCACTGTGGTACATTCCTTTGTGGCTTTTACTGAACTAGCCATTAGCTTCTTGTGCCTTCAATTGCTACTTGTGTCTGCAGCCAAAGCCTATACTTGGAGTTTATTAGCCCATTAGCTTGCTAGCCTTTGCAGTGGCTGCTGGCTTCCCATTTCCTCCACTCCTCCCATAGCTGTATCTGCTTTTCTCGTTTGCCGTCACTGCTAGCATGTGCACACTCATTGCATTTGCTTAGAAACTGGAATGGCAGAATCTGCAGAAATGCAGTACCACACCCATGGATCCTCTTTGTTTAAGAAACACATTCAGTACATAGTATTGTGAGCAAAACATAAGTAATTAAACCAAAAGAATGGCAAATGATGGGTGTGAGTTCTGATGTCGAAACATTTAGATATCATAAAGTTCACTTCTGTGGTTAACTCTGCTAACAGACAAGTCATCATAGTCTCAGGCAGTCACTCCTGATACTTTTAACCCCAAGTTCTTATGTCACTCAGCTTAAGTAATTTTAGTTATGTGAATCCTTGTGAGCATACCATATACAGTATTATCATTTGCCTTTGCAGTAAATCTATCATGCATTACGTTATTCAATGAATCCACAAGTACTCACAGTATGAGCCCTTTTATTAAGAGAAGGTGGAATATCACTCATCAGTGAAACCTAACCCAGTGTAACATTGCACCAGGTTAAGTATGTGGGTGTTATTTTCTGAGCGTGTAGTGAGAGTTGCTACATGATAGCACAGTTGTGATGCTGACATGGTTTTGAACTGGGGATTTGACTTTGACTTGCAGCCCTCTGGGCTTTTACAGTTTGATGCAAGGGCAAACAATTGGGTTAAGGAGCAGACAACCAGCACTTGCTGAATACAAAGTCACTGTGAGACAATAACAAAGCTATGTTGAAAGCTAAGCACTCCAAAAAGGATTTGTTGTTTTCAATAAATACTGTTACGCTGTCAGCATTCTTTTATGAGACCTATTTTTTCTACAGGAAGAGAAGCTGCACAGATTTTTAGCCATTATTGACAATATAAGGTAATGTAGTGTGTAATTATCTAATCCCATTACAAAGGGCACAATATTTTAATGCAGTAATTGCCTAGAATACTTTTTGTCTCTATGACATTATGAATGTTCAAATTTATTGGAAAAACTATGCAATAGGATTTGCGTGATAACATCCAGTTGGCCTTTCCTTGGAGGCTGTTGATGCCGTTGAAACTAAAGTACATTTAATTGAAAAGCTCATTAACTTAAAATTACATGTATTAAAACATAGTACAGAATTAAAGCATGATTTTATTTGCCCATGTAGTATTTTAATAAAATTCTCCTTCATTAGATAAACATAGATTTATAATTAATATTGGCCAAATTTCATTCCGCTGATTTAGTTTTAGTTTATCACTTGTATTTTGAGTGTTTTGGTGTGTTTGCTGGTTCACTGATATTCTGATTTAAATGAGGTTTGTCATGATAAGGAATTTGTGTTGTGAAGGTTTTAGTGGGTACTTATATGTGGATACATGGATATATTGAAGGTAAAAGGCTAAATATGTAACATTTCGGCATTATTTTATTGATTTTCCAGGGTAGTGGCTCACACTTTCTTCTACTTACCTTCATGTTACATTAGCAAAGCTCTGACACGATGCATTGAAAGTGTCACAGCATGTCAAGTTTATGCATGGTGTATGTTCCTTCTCAAACGATGTGTTGTGTTTGGCTACCAGTAAACGGCTAACTTTGAAATGGCTTTTAGAACTTCTTTGTCGGGTCCTCCTTTGACATCCTCACCTCATGCTCGCTGCTCACTTCCTGTCACTTCTGGACAGGCTCACCGGACCCTCACACTAAAAAGCTCATATCTTTATTACTGCAGATGGCCCATGTCATACTGAGCAAGCTTTCTAGCCTCCAACCTCAGCACTATGCAGAAGATTTGGTCAGAGGGTGACCTTAAACATTCTTGTACACTCATTGAAGTGGTCCCTGCCAATCCCTCCATTGCTATAAATAATCTCAGCCCAGTTCCCATGGCTCCCACTGAGGTCCCTGCACTCAGAAAACAATGTTGGATATGCTCCACCAGAAAAAGCAAAACTCCATTCTGAAAACTGAATGATGAATAGCTTTCTGGATGAAACATGGCAGGTGTTGAGGCAGTTGCAGTTGTTGTGAAAGTGGTGAGATCACCAAGATTAAAGGGAATATTTAGAGCTCTTCTCCAGCTGTTTGAGAAATTTGGAATTGTCATCTAAGATTTTTGTTGACAGGTTTTCCACTTTTCTCAGTGATGAAGTAATAACTGGCTGGTTGGTTTGTCATGCCACTTATGTCTGTTTTCATATTTCGTTTGTCATTCTTATTTCACAGTGACATTGTTCCAAGATCCAGTCCTACCTTTTAACTATGTGCGACAAGCTCACATTCTTTTGGTTTTTCTTTTTTCCCAGTCTGTGGTTTGCAGTCATCTTCAGCTTTTTTAAATCGGCCCAGTGAAAATCTGTTTACCTTAAGAAGACACGCTTATAGTGGATTTTGAGGCATGTGTGTATTTTGTCTTTAAACCACAATGCAGTATTCCTCTAAATTGCAAACAAGAACTGTGTACTTTAACTCAGCAAAACAGTTCCTATAAATGTTTGTTTTCCATTTTTGAACATCATTTCATGTTGATTAGGTCATATTTAAGGTTATTCTTACTTTAAGTCATCATCAGCATATCCAATGACAATAATTGGAATCAACCCTGAAGATATGCTGCATGTTAAATAAAGAACATAAATGCCACTGTAAAGCTTAATTTAGTAAGTTAAATCTACTTTAAGATAAAGCTGATACACCCTTAAAGCCTTAAGTCTGAACTGTGCATTTTCTCTTGCAGTATCTTCTTATAGTGAAGTGGCATACAGTTCAAACAGCATATCATCCAAAGTGATGTTTGTTAGGATGGTGATCTTCCTGGCCCGAGAGTCAGGATGTCTTGATCTAATCTTCGTGCTTCTGGGAACAAAGTCAAAACGTTTACTTTAACAGCACGCACTATGAAGACAGTTATGCACAGGGAAGATAACAACTAAAATTGTCCTAAAATGTTGGTGTCATAATACATAGACAGCAAAATACAAATTGATGCTATCTAAAAGATAAAAATGAATAAGATTGATTGGAATTTGACCGTTTTTTTTTTTTTGTTTTTTTTTAGGGTTTCTCTTTGGAAGTGTCATTCAAACTATGGCCTCTGAAGTATTTTATATCTCAAATCATCATTTAAGACTTCTAGTGCAGTTATTTATTATCATATTCCACACAACCTAACCAGTACCACTATATGTTTAAAAGCTTTTTGGTCATTTTTGGTGCTAATGATTTATATTTTCTTTCAATCAAGCTTAAATGTCCATATACTGTTGTTTTATCAATGCACAGAGATGGGACCAGCTATTTCCTCAGTTACTGCTGCTTTCATTCCCTTTAAAAAAAAAAAAAGAAAACACGAAAAGAAAAAAAAAACACTTCCAGATGCTCCCACCAGGATCCAAGACAGTGAGAGGAAATTCCAGACAAGCCAAAAGGAAGAGCAGTAGAGATGGTGGAGATCATCTTGTGGGTAGGGTTGTAGTAAAAGATGGTTAATGTCCCTGGAAAACTCTTTCCCTATCTTGATGTAATCTTCAAGTTCAAGTATTTGGGGTTGATTTTGAAATAACTTTAGAAAAGTGGAACAGGGAAACCAGATTTACTCACTGTACTCCTCAGTTTTAACTATCAACATCAAACCAGCAGGCACACACAAATACTCACAGACAAAACAAAGCCCTTGGATACATATATATAAATAAAGCATGGAATTTGATGACATGTTGTGACATGATAGATGGATGTCAGAGTTTATGGAATGTAACAGAAATTAAAATTTAACAAACACTTTATTGGAACGTAAAACTTGTATGATCAAATAACTGAGACTCAAGCTGTCTCAGTTATTTAACCAGTCATGGTCGTGATTTTAAATTACATTTTGTGAATTTTTCTCCCTAAATTCATCTTAAGTTCATGGATGTCAGACATCTGAATCAAGAGACCCTAACAGAGTGACACTATACAACCAAGTAGCTGCCCCTCAGTGTGTGGAAAGTGTCAAAAATTAAACCCAAATGTGTTCACAGTAGACTAAGACCAGGTGCGTTTTTATTGTGGAAGGTTTCTTCCCTAAACATTTGCCCTGTGTGTGTGTGTGTGTGTGTGTGTGTGTGTGTGTGTGTGTGTGTGTGTGTGTGTGTGTGTGTGTGTGTGTGTGTGTGTGTGTGTGTGTGTGTGTGTGAGTGAGGAAGAGACGGAGAGAGAGAGAGACAGTGAGAGAGAGAGCAGGGGCACATGTGTGATTTTGTCCACATCACTTCACAGCCAGCTCTTTTGAAACCAGACACTAAAACCATAACCACAGCACTGACACACCACCATTCAGTAAATATTTACAACTCTTTGTGTGGTTTTATGGGAATAGTTCTGTAAGTCAATACCCACTGCTATTTTTGCTCTGGAAACATTTATTATATTTGGTATTCACTGTTGTGAAGCAGCAGGGATTTCATTACCTGTGAATTTAGCAACATGCACAAACAGTAGCAGCATGGAAAATCAAATCAGTGATGAGATTCAACCATGATCCAGTCAGCTTTTTCCACTCAGTGATGTTATTATATGATAAAATCTGGTTTATCTTTGCGAATGTTAGTAATTGTGATAGTAATTGTGACAAATAGTTTGTTAAACTTGTCAATTTTACATGTATTTTAAGAATGACTGCAAGGAACTGTGGAATATTGAAACTATTGTTGTAATCTCTGCAGCCATATGAGATGTTGCTTGTCTGTTAAATTATTGCACCAAAAGAAACACACCATGTCACATCAGCCCCTGTATTCAAGGGCCCTATGATTTATAGTAGAATTTGCTCATAAAAGCTGAATTTTTCTGCTTTTCCTACTGAACTAAGAGTTTTCCATGGTGTCTGAGCCAAGTGAACAAGAAAGGCAGGACGAAAGTGAAAGCGCTGCTACCTCCTGTTTCTGTGACACCATCTGCACTTGTCGGATTCAATCCTCCCTCATAAAGTCAGTGAGTTTTTGACCAACAGAAACACAAAGTTGTTCAAGAAATGAAGACAAATTACCCTTAGTGGCTCTACAAAAAATAAAGAAACTGCCTCTGTTTTTAATGAAGTCTTTCAAACAATGAGGAGTTTTGTCAGAAAATAAGAGCATCCTCCATCAGATTCACTTGCCTTTAGTGTTTGACCTGCATCTAGAGCATGTTGAAAAGAAGATCCATGGAAAAGTATCAGTTTATGTTGACTACATTATTTGTAGGTGAGACCACCACATATTAGAAATGAAAAATATATTTTACTTTTAAAAAAATATGTTTTATAAATGGAAAAAAATTGTTAATGGTGCTGAGCTCAAATGTTTGAGCGAGAAAGGCTATAAAAACCACAGATCCTCCATGCATGTGTCATAGGTTCAAACCCTGAAGCCTTTTGCTGCAGGTTATGCCGTTTGTCTCTGATCCCCTTTCTTGTTGAGCAGCTGTGTCATAAAAGCCTCTGGAGCGAAAACAATATTTTTAAAATGATATTTTCCCATTGAACTGTTGAAATTGTATACCCCACCACATGAGTAGACACAGTCCTCCGAGAAAAAAAATCAGGTTGCACAGTAAAACATAGAATTCAGGGGCAAAATAAAATAAAACATGGTATCTGGGACAAAACAAACTAACAATAGATATTATTGGACCCTAATACTCGTGTTTTTTGTGTAGTCATTGGCCTGATGCATTTGTAGGTGATTGAACAAATTAGTTGTACTGCATTCACCAGCTGATGGCAAAGTTTGCACATTGTATTAATCTATTCTTCTTCACAATCTTTACTTAATCCAACACATGCTCATTGTACTAACGTAGCGTGGCCATTTTTGTAAACTACTTTACAGATTGGAAAGATAATGTGATGATGTTTTTAGTGCTGGGATTTTGTCACAGCTTCACAACTGTGGATATGGCATTGATTTGCATTTTGTTAACAGACTTGGGTTGTTTTTGTGATCAGCGTTTTCCTGGAAATCTTGGAATCAACTGATTAAAACAGTAGTAGTATTCAGAAGACTGGAATTTGGAGCTGAAATGTCTGAAGTGTGCGTCTGTGAGGATTGGTATCGTACAAACAGGGTGAACAGAGCATGTGTGTCTCATTGAGGGATGAAAGGAGAAACTCGTGGCTCCTGCCTCCCTCAATCTCCTGAGGCTGCCTCCATTTCCCCTGTACCTCTCCCTTTTAAGTGCTCCCTTCTTTTCAAACTTTTTTTTTTCTTGCCCTTTGTCTTCCGGTGTACGGAGGAGCATTTATGTCTAAAATAGTCTGTCTCACTTGAAGGAGTTACTCTCTTGGGCTTTGGGCTTTCTCTCTTTAACCTCCATATAAACATACTCGCATACCTGTGGTATGTTGACCTCCCCATTATTCGGGCTTGCTAGCCACACCAAGATCCTTCTTTATACCAATCTTTCCTAAAGTTTCTCCATCTTCAATGCCAGAGAGGTTTCTGAACCTAAAATGAAGCCCTGGAAGGTTTTGAATTCTTACTTTATTAGGAGATCTTTAGACCATAACTGCTGTAACAAGCCTACAGTAAATTAAAACAGTGCTTTAGGTTGCTTAAAGGCTTTGGCTAGTGCTATAACAAAGACAGGTACACTTAAATTTCCAAATTTAAAAGCACTTGCAATAAATCTACAAATAATGACCAAGATTCAACCAAAGTTGCAAAAATATAGCCTTCGAAACCCCTGATTAGCAGTGTAGCCCAGCAAGAAACCATATACTCATTTACTTCTGCTCTGTGTGAGGTAACATTAATTACACGTATCTACCTTGTCATATGTGCCTGTGTGTAACTGTGTTTCTATGATCTTCAAAAGTTAAGAGGACCCAGGGAGCACCCATTACCGACTGCTTTATGTAGCTGACCTTATGAGCAGTTAATGACTTCCTTATTTTTACTATGAAAAACCTCTTCAAGCCTCTTTTTAGACGCCTGGTCACTGAAAACATCCGGTTGTCATAGTACTGCTTTCACTGTTTTTCCTAGTGTCAGGTTCTGAGGTTGTTAAAATTGCAGTTTTATTGAACGTCTGTAGAAATCTTTATTCTGAAAACGGGTTGCAAAGTGTTACAACTTGACGCACTGCAAAAACAACAGATCAAGTGCAAATCTGGAATCAGTGCTACCACTTAGAGAGGTGTGGAAGACAACATGAAGACAAGGTCGGGAAATGAAATGAAAAAGATGGTGAAGTAAGTTGTCAGCTGGCACTTTAAAGGGTCCTCTGTCCAGACCAAACCAAAAGTAAGATAGCAGTGGGGAACTGCCTCAAAGTTGTAGTGTAACTGGGTTATTACTGATGACTGCATCATTACCACAGCAACTCAGGCAGACAGCTTGGCGATGCCTGGACACACAACTGATCTGATGAATTGCAAGCAAAAGTGCCATTGAGGTGATTTTACTTGATTTTCAAATTTGAAACGGATTATAATTTCTCTCAATCTAATTATACAGTATTGTCAGATCAGAATTTTTTTTAAAGGTAGTGTTGATATCCAGTGTTAGTTTCCTTCTACTTTTGCCTTTTGGTTGTTTTTTTTTTGCCCAAAACATCAGCAAACAACTCTTTTTTTTTGTGTGTGTGTGTGTGTTTTTAATGTGTTGCCTTCCACTTGGAAGTGCTGGTGTCACTCTGAGGGCACATTCACGTCAGCGTTTTTTATTCAAATCCGAGTCTGTTTGTTAGGAAAGTCCGCTTCATTGTGAATGCACCAAACGAATTCCGATTTGAACCAAAGAAGCGGCCCTGGTCAGCAAATAAACGCCGTTCTTGGTCCTTTTCGAGCAGAGCAAATACAGGAAGCTGGCCACAACAACAACAAAAAAAAGCAACTTCCTGCATTTGGTGTAGCTTTGCATTGTGGGTAAATACAAAGCGATCATCTTCTGCCATCTCTGCTGTTCATACTGTGAACATTGTTGCAGCGTATTTCTGCAGTACACTTGCATAAGACAAAATAAAAACCCAAAACAGAGATAGTTTCGTGCTCCATGTGTAAAGCTTGGTACATACTCCACTCCACTGCAAGAACAAGAAAAAAGTTCAAAATGACGTCATTTTCTCCTCAAGGCCTCAAGAATAAGAAAAAAGTTCTTGCTTCTTGTGGAGTATGTAACAAGCTTAACTCGCAACAGAGTTTTCTTCTTTACGTGAGTCTTGTCGTTTCTTTTGCTAGATACTAGTGCAGCGCCACCTTTGGTAAGAATGAGAATATATTATTATTATAATGGTTTGGCTCATTTCACCAAAATGCAGCATTAACATGATCTTGTTCCGCATGGATACACCCCCCTACAACTGAGCCGAGTGCCCAATGGGACTGAGTTTAGCAGGCTATCCTGATGTGATTGCACCCTAAAATGGCCATTAAGTGTGATGTGATGAGTGTAACAAAATTTTGAGTTTTCAGACTGAAATACATTTATTGAATTTTGATCAAAGTTTAACTGCAAATCGTGGGCAAATACAATTTGCATTTGATTTTTTTTCTTTTTTTTTTTTTTTTTTAAACATCTGTACAGACGGCCTAATTTCACCCTAGATACAATCCGGTTCTGTCCATGAACAAATCTGCAGTGACAGCCTGAACAGGGCTAAAAATGCACAGAATTTAAAGTGCTCCAAATACCTCCTCAGGCTCTTGCAGTCTCTAGCTGTTGGCAGAACATAAGCACTCAGTGTCCTTGCCCTTCCACTCCACCTGTTAACCCCAGCAGACCACCAGTCGCCCTCTTGTGCTGCCTGCCTGTGATATTTATGTATGTCAAGAATGCGACTGATTTAAGGAGCACTTTGAAGGACGTGGAATGTGTTTAAGTTGTGATGACTTTGGACATCAGATTATTTACAGCACTTAGAGCGCATTTAGCAACTGATGTTTAAAATATGAGATCTCACACCATTGACGGAGCAGAGAATAACTCCTCCTTTCAGTTATTAAGATGTCAGCCATGTCACTCAACATTGCAATTATATATGGGCAGGGAAGCAAGTAAAAGTGTAGTTCAGGTATTGTAAAAGTTAAATAGCGCTCTGTGACTTGGTTTCAGATCTCGGTTCTTATATTTTTAGACTTGTTGTCTGACCTCTTTGAAAATCTTTTTATTTTCAGTTGGCCAGCAGAGAAGAAGACGAGAAATCACCTTAAATCAGAATATGTTTATCTTTTTATTGATCTAATTAGGTAGTCTTTCAAGAGAGGAAGTTTTTAGAGTAAATCGCTCTTAAATTGCAGTTTTCTTTTTGTTTTGGCCTTAAGACAAGAATTAGATTGATCTGTTTTATCTACAATTACGTTTGTGGTCTTTTCCACTTGGTGGCTTTTCTTGCCACATTGTTTTCAGTAGGAAAACTACAGCTTGAGCATCTTGGGAAAAGATATTGTGGGATTGAATAACATCTCAAGACAATGCAGACCACTTCATGGTGCTTTTAAGAAAGTTAACTTTACACAGAAACATCAGTAGGAATTTCTGGTTGAAACACAGAACCATGAAGAGTACATTTCTTTCATGGTAAAAGACATCCTGTGACATGATGGAAGATTGGCATGGCTAAAGCACATCTCAGAAACCTGTCAGGAGCTGTTAATCTTTGGAGCAGTTCAGGCCAGTTTACAGCTGATTTACAGCTAGTTCTTGTTAGTGCCGGAGCTGCGTTACACTAGCTCTATCTGAATACCTTTCTGTTTTTCAGACAAAAGCCCAGTTTCCTCACTCTAAATGAACCGCAAGGTTACAGTGCAGCACCGTCTCTCTTGCATTTCTGCCCAGTTTCCCTGGCATTCGTGCCCAATTGGTGCCCCTTTTTCTGCTCTATTATCATCTGATGGCAATGTTGATGTTTTGTAGAAGAAACTGTAACATGTGATTTAGTTTATTTAATGTGGAATTGAACCTTTTCTCATAAACCCAGAAGAATGACTAACTTTAGTATGTTGAGATTGTAGAACAAAAGGCTTGTTTTTTTGTTTTGTTTAGTCTTGTTTTGTTTTGTTCGTTGTTGTTGTTTTTTTGTAATTAACAGCTTGGATCATCCAGGGCCAGACCAAAACTCAAGCTGCTGATTTAGGAGTCTTATGTTTGCTGGTGTCTGGACTATTAATAGAGCTTGCCTGAGAATTCGGACTAAGGTCAGCAATCAGATTCCTGCTTCCAACTGATGGAGAGGAACAAGAGGGAAAAGTCCCCCCTGGAATTGTGCATTTTTCACATTTCTAATCTTATATGTAAACTTTCAGTCATGCTGGCTGCCTGGTCTTTGAGTCTGGGGTAACCACTCCTTCAGATTTCCCCACAGAAAAGTGCCAACTGTTGTCCTGCTGCCTACATGAACTACTTTTTACTGTGATTCACACAAAGTGTTTTATCCATCAACACTCTCCTTAACACCCTCTGCAACGGATGTTTTTTTTTTGTTTTGTTTTTTTTTTAAGGTTAAATGATTACAGTATGAAAGATTTGGATTTATTTCTTGAAAAACTGCCTAATATATGACTTAAAGATTATTTACTTTTAACAGAGCAATTTGGTCTGGTTACATGTGTACAGAGTGTATCACATAAGTTTTATTTTCCTTCATAAATGAAAACAACCCATTTCTGTAATTTAGGCTGTTATGTATGTATGTATGTATATATATATATATATATATATATATATATAATATATATATATATATATTTATATATATATATATATATAATATATATATATATATATATATATATATATATATATATATATATATATATATATATATAATGTATGTATGTGTGTGTGTGTGGGGGGGGGGGGGGGGGTTAGACTTTTGATTTCATTATGCATTGGAAACTGCCTCTCAGTTATACACTGGATGTATTTAGTCAATATTTATTTTATAAGCAACAGCTGAGGGGATATATGCTGCTTTCAACACTAGTTATGATCAGAGCATCTGGTGGGCAGGCCAGCTGCTATAAATTGTGTGCAGACTACTCATTGGTGGAACAATGCAGTGGATACGTTCTCATGTTTGCTTTCTGGTGTTGATGCAGAAGTTTAATGTTTTTTTTACTGTGTACAGTACAAAACATATTCTTATTCAGCTGATATATTTTATTTTTTTCAGGGAGCCATGCACTGAAATTGGGTTCAGACTCTGCTTGTTAAACTTGACACCCTATTTTTTTAGGATTGTAATAAGAGAATTCTTTAAATGTCCATCCATCCATCTTCTGCCGCTTATCCGGGGTCGGGTCGCGGGGGCAGCAGCCTAAGCAGGGAAGCCCAGATTTCCCTCTCCCCAGCTACATTTACCAACTCTGCGGGGGGGATCCCGAGGCGTTCCCAGGCCAGCCGAGAGATATAATCCCTCCAGCATGTCCTGGGTCTTCCCTGGGGTCTCCTCCCAGAGGGACGTGCCTGGAACACCTCACCAGGGGAGGCGTCCAGGAGGCATCCTGACCAGATGCCCGAGCCACCTCATCTGGTTCCTCTCGATGCGGAGGAGCAGCGACTCTACTCTGAGCCCCTCCCGGATGACCGAGCTCCTCACCCTATCTCTAAGGGTGAGCTCGGCATTCTTTAAATGTTCCTATAATACAATGACAGAGGTTATGCCAGGTGGTGCCTTCTGCCAAAGGTGCCTTCTGCAGTTTGACTGTATCAACGCTACCAGTTTAGGCTAGATCCACACTGGGACAATGCTAATTTTTGTTGTTCAACCACACTTATTTTAGGAAATGTGTGCATCCACTCAAAGCCATTAAAGATGCTGCGGTATATATGCCAGGCCTATCAGTGGTGCTTTAACATATGAGCTAAAAAAGTTGAGTTTGGGCCTGTTTGGACAAGCTTTCCCATTGGTTTTAATGTGAAAGTGTGTTCAAATTTTGACTGGTAGTATAACTTATTTCTGTTTGTATATAACATGTGCATTTGAGGTTTCTAAATATTCCAACCAAACAAAGCTTAACTATTACATTTGTTCAAAATAAATCAAATCTATCTAATCTATAAAATGTTAATTTCTTCCATTAATGAAAGATTAACAGTCTCAATGGCTATTAAATCATTATTATTGCATTGACCATTTTCATAGGAATAAATATGTAATGATGTTTTAAAATCATTTAAATTTTCTTCATTAACCAGATATGGCTCATCGACAACTGTTACTGGCAAAACTTCGCTGCTGTGTAAACTATGGCAGAATTGTCAGCAGTCTGACCACTCACTCACACAGATAAATAGACACCCAAGCGTCAGATAACAAACGCACACTGAAACATCTGGAGTTCCCAGATTAATGCTGAGACACACTAACCTGACTGTCACACCCAGATTTAAACAAATAACAGCACCACAGTCACAGATGGTCTGTAGAGCACAGTATAACCGTGCCACATTAAAGCCTCTGATGCACTGACACCCAGTCTGTACATTATGACCCACACAGATTACAATCAACTCAAAGCCTACACTGCTAATCGGTGAAATCAGACTAAGTTTATCTAACTGTCTTTGATTGAATAATTATCCGTGTTTGTCTTTAAAATCATAAAATAAAATGTTCATCACTGTAAAATCGGTTTAGTTTGTTTACTTTGTCTTGCATAAATCTGCTTTTTTTGGTTTCAAGAGATTATATTGTTAACATCTGGTGGATGTCTGCTGCTCCTGTCACAAACGCACATTGGACCAGACTTTGAGTGAGCTGAATAAATACCCAGTTATTTTTATGGTTATTATAAGCAAGTAGAACTTCTAAATGAGCCAAGTAAAACTAAGGAAGTAAAAGATAATACTTTACTTGTAAGCTAATAATTTTTTTCCCCTTTTTGGATGAAGCCTGTAAAGGATACATTGAATCAAGCCAAAAAGAGAGAGAGAGAAAAACACAACAAAAAAACCCCATGGATAGCTATGAGATGTCATTTTATCCTTGACCTGTAATATCTTATCTCTGCATGGGTGCCTACACTGCTCAGAGCTTTTTGCCCCCTTTTCTTTCTACCATCATATTATTGTTGGTAATGCCGCCATACTTTCCCCTCACCCACACCCTTCTCACCACATCACTGTCACATTGAACCATGGTGGCTCAGATGGCACTGTTCCCAGTGGCCATGAAGAGCCAAGGCAAACACACAGTGACACACACATACACACACACCAGGTTTTTAGCCAGGTCACTAACAGCAGTTTCTTCCCTGGATAAAAAGACTCCATAATATTAGCTTAATTTCTATACCTGGTTTTAAAAAAAACAAAAAAAAAAAACTAGTCGAAACGGGTCAGCACAAGACCGACAGACTGCTTATGTCTTATCCATTTGTCTTTGATCAGCGTTTTCTGCTTGAAACTGGTTCTCGCGATTATGTCCACTAGACAGAGGCTGCACACTCGATATTGCTGTGTATGGAGTAAGCGTGTGCAAGGCAGTTACTCTTCCATGTGGGAACTCTATATATTTCTGTTCCATACCAAAAGATCTGAATACATGTACTGTTACACACCTAATATTTATAAATTTATGTATTGATGCTGGGCAGCGATTAAAATGTTTTATTTGCGATTAATCACATGAAATTTGATGATTAATCACACTGGTATGCACAAAAATGTTCTTTTCCTTCAAAGTTACCACGATAAGAAGAAAATGTAAAGCTGAAACAAACAGCTTTTAATGGCTGTTTTTTGTTTTGTGCATAAAACCTGTTTTACATTTTTACCACAATCATAGACGCATCAGTTATATGCAACTATCAGATGGCTCACAACGCTGTTGTGTTTTTTGATCTTATGAGGATGTGGCGCACATCTTGGTGTGTCTTTACAAACTTTCACTGCCCATAAGACATCTGGTCTCCGTAGTAAATCGTTTCTGGTCCTATTTAATTTTCCCCTGCACGCCATTGTTGTTTCCGCATTGTGTAAATGCTTTTTTTGTTTCAAATACGCAAATGAAAAGGTTTTGCATAAATGTTGTGTAAATAGGGTGGGGGCCATTCTGAGCCAAATTAGATTGTGTATTATCACAACTACTTACCACCAGCATCCTTTCTTTTTTGCTCTTGTTTTTGTTATTTTCTTTTATTCGTGAGTATGTGGCAGAAAACATTTAGATCGCTGGTATAGAAAAAGTTGCTGAATATTTTTGAATAATGTGTGAAATAGACATAACAGTACAATAATGGTCTAGTGTGATTTATTACCTTTAAAAATGTTTAGTTTATATATGTTTATATATACTTTATCTACAGTTTCCTCCATGTGTATTCCCCCTATTGGATTGAACCTACATAAACCTAAGATTTTGTTCTATTGACCAATAATTTATCCTACATGGTGCAGTTTTAATTAAGAAAAATACATGGTCAAGTATACGATCCACACTGATGTAGTCAGTAGTTCTCTTCCTTGATGCTTCTCTGTCCTTATGCTAAAAGGTAAAAAAAAAAACTAAAAACTGATTTAGAGATGCAGCATTCTTCAGAGGGCAACAGCAGTACTCATGTCACTGCTGTGTGCACATTTTTTCTTTAAGTGGTTTATTGATGATTTAAAAGTGTAGAGTTAGTTAATATTTGGTGTCTATTAAAGTTTTGCCCAGATTTATTTGCTTTTTAACTTTATAATGTAATGAATTACTTCATAACAAGTTTTGACTATCTATGTGTAATTAAGAAGGCCAGCTTTAAGTAAATAATATTACCCCGTGTTGCTGAATATATCCAAACACACAAACCAGGAAAGCAGTTACCCATCATAAATAAAAGCAACCCAGTCGTGAAAATCTTTTCTGCAGCTTTGAACCTATGTAGCATTTAAGCTAATTGTCCCACAAAAGGACATTGAAAGTCTCTTATTTTCTTTCTTTTTGAGAAAATCACAGGCTGTGTACTCTGTGCTCTGGCATTTACAACTTGAGAAAAAACTGTAAAAAAAAATGTGTAAAAAGTGCTGTCAATCGAATCAAGGGTAGACTCTCCTTTGTTTGTTGCCATGTTTCACTGTTATAATATATATATATATATATATATATATATATATATATATATATATATATATATATATATAAAATGTAATGTAATATAATATTTCTGCAATGGACTGGCCACCTGTCCAGCATGTACCCTGCCAGAATGAATTAATACATCATCAGGTGCCCAGAGGTACCTGATAAAAGGTGTGATGTGTTATGTCTGTGGTGTCCTCTTTGTCTCACAACATGATCTCTGATCTGTGTTACCTCTTTGATTTTTCTGGCCAATGCTTATTTATTCCACAATGTTTTATAGCTCATCTCTTTCATGAATTTTTGGTTGTGCCTGATGATCTTTTAGTCTCATTTTCTCTTTCAAGCCAGTCTCTCCATTTTTCTGCTCTGTATTATGACTGCTCATTTTGCAGTGTCACCAGCAGTCAAGCCCAATGTGTACGTGCAGTCTTACGTTATTAATGTCCGGCTGTAACACCGTGCAACTCTGCTGCAGCTGAAGATACGAAAGGTTTATCTGCACAGACCTGGAGCAGCTTACGGTTGACTGACATCCTCTGCTGGGTTGCGTGTGTGCTTGTGTGTGTATGTCATTGCCATCTGCAGAATGGTAAGTGTAGCATGTCGTCTGCATTGTGATGAGAAATTAAACAGGCTTGGCAATACAAGTCATACCCTCAGTGTAGAATCAGACATCTGCTTTTTTAGTGGATCTTTTATCTAATCATTGTGTCCTCTGAAACACTGTCTTTTAATAAATGTGCTAATGACTATCTTTCCTCACTATCTGCTCTACCTGTAATGTGCTTCTCTTGATGATGTCCTGGTGGCAGTGTTGCAGAAGTCATAGAGCTGTACGATGCAGGTGCTTTTTCACCACCCGACAGACAGTTGTGCAGTAGACAGAACAGACAAACCAGAGAGATGAATCAAACATGTGCTAGAGAAATGGATATATCCCATGTGAAGGGTGGCATGCTTGTTAGTTTGCACAACATATGTTTGAATGTCTGTACTGAAGCCACTGGCATCGTATAAGTCAGCTAGCAAAACATTGTGCTTGTGTTGAGCTTTCAAAGATTTTTGTTTGTGTGTTTTTGGGCATCAAGATTAGAGAGAAGAGGATTACATCCGGGAGGAGAACAGATGGAAGGGGAAAGAGGAAGGGAACAATTTTGTGTAGTTCGCATCAGAGCCCATGCCAGTCAGGCACCACCAAACCTACTAGTGCTATCTGTTGAGGGTACGATTTCAAGAATAACACTGAACTCTTTAAAATGACCAGGAATCCTGTCATTTTACATGTAAATGCAGTAAAGTGTCATCTCGACTTCACACAAAAAGTCAGGAAATTGTTATTTGATAAACTACTTATTTGGTTTTATCAGTGATTTCTCTTAATAAAACGTATACAGCTGAGAAATTAGTTTATTTCCATTTCAAATAGTGACACACTTGCAGCGAAAACACATTTGAGTGATGAGCAGCAGAGTTTATTCTGTGGGTTGTGTCCATGAAAAACTCTTCCAAGACCAGAAAACTTGTTATTGACTCTTGTTTGAACTTATGGTACCCCAGGTGCTGAAAATGAGACATCTTATGAACTGCACTTGTGAATCTGGATCCTGGAGAGAAATTTGTGTCTTTATTATTCAATCAAAAAAGTTAGATTTGAAACCAAAAATGATTTTTGAGAGTTAAAAAAAAAAAAAAAAAAAAAAGAGTGAGAATCCAATTTTTTTTGTAGGGATAGAAACTGATTAGGTTCCAATTAAAAAAATATATATTTGAGAAAGCATACTTCTCCAACTTCAATCAAAACTAATGTTTTCTTCAATCAAAACTAATGTTTGTAATGTTTGCAGGGCCTGCGCTGGTGAATGAGAGCAGAGTTTCTATTGGTTGGTTTCACCTGGCTTTGTCGCCAGCTGCGCCTTCTGCGTTTCACCCGTTTCTCTCTTGCTGCCCTGCAGCAGTTCTTCAGACGAATACCGTGCATTTCCACATTTAGTTAACAAGTGCTACTATCATGTCAACTTGCTACTGAGAGTCATGTAGGTCTGTACAGGTTGTGTGTGTGACAGAAGGAAAGGCAGGTGAAACCAACCAATAGAAACCCTGCTCTTATTCACCAGCGCAGGCCCCACCCATCAAATCCAGTTAAATTTGCAACCAAAACTTTAGAAGTTGCAAGCAAAGAGGACTGATTTGCAAACAAAACTTTGTAACTTGTAACCAAATGTTTTTAACTGTAAAGAGAAAAGGACTTAATTTTATGCACAATGGTTGTAGTTTTTGACTAACAAACATTAGTTTTGATTGAAGAAAACTGTAGTTTTGATTGAAAACATTAGTTTTGATTGAAGTTGGAGAAGTATGCTTTCTCAAATATATATTTTTTTTAATTGGAACCTAATTAATTTCTATCTCTACAAAAAAATTTGATTCTCACTTTTTTTTTTTTTTTTTCTTGCTCTCAAAAATCATTTTTGGTTTCAAATCTAACTTTTTTGATTGAATAATAAAGACACAAATTTCTCTCCATATCCTACAGGTAAACATGCCTCTAAGCATGCCACATTTGACTTATCTGGATTGGGCCTATACCACAGCTGTTGTACCACAAAATCAAGTTATAGCATTGTTTGGAGTTTGGCCTAGTGTCATCTCCAAATTCCAAGTTCAATATATCAGAGGTTGTTCGGGGAAGTTTGTGAAGTGGGCACACCGAGAAAACAAACTCACAAGAAAACTGTTTTCATCGCCCTGTGATCAATTAGGAATGATAGGCAGTCTTCCACAGATTTGCAGTCAAGGTTTGTTGGACTAATCAACAACTCTCTACTCAGACAATCTGGAAATGAATAAGCACAGCCAATCTCGAGTCTCATATGACTGCCAAGAGGCCTGTCATAATGAATAAATTGTTAAATTGCCAAAAATGTCTTGTTTAGTCAGGCTTCTGTCATCCAACCCAATAAAGGACACCAAACAAGAGACAATGGCAGAAAATCAGCTGTTTTTCATTGACACAACCCACATACTCAGCTCTACTGGTTTTCCCACAAAGGCGTTTTTCTGAAAAATCTTGACCCGTTTAAAAAAAATAAATAAATAGATTTCCTGAAAGGAGATGATTTGTATCCAAAAAGTATTCATTCATTCATTCTTTCATTTTCTGAACCGCTTAATCCAATTCAGGGTCGCGGGGAAGCTGGAGCCTATCCCAGCTGGCTTTGGGCGACAGGCAGGGTACACCCTGGACAGCTCACCTGTCCATCGCAGCCAAAAAGTATTGTTACAACAAAGAAATAATCCATCAAACTTAAATTCCCTTCCTTCTGTGACTTTTATATCAATGTGACTTTATTTTAAAAGGTTGAAGCTCAAATAGAGTAATTTATTGTCGTTCTGCACTTCTCAAAGAAACTGTATCGAGAAGAATCAAGCCAGTGGCCAAAGCATGTCTGATATCACAGTACTATGAGTTGTGTAAAAAGAAAAAAAAAAAATTGAGATTCTGCAACCTTTAATTTTCTAATCAAATCATGTCATTGTGGCCCTATTAGCTTAAAAGACATTTTCTTAAAGTCACTTGGACGGTGACTTTCATCATGTAATGCTGCAGTTATAAGTCAGGATTTTATCACAGCAAAGTGACAGTGTGGGAATCCTTAAGCAGCTGAGTTGACACAGACTACTGACACGTCCAGCCATCCATCTGACAGACGTAGCTAAAACAAAATCCAAACTGAAAGCATGTTTACTGACAATTTAGCTGTTTTGCTTAATAGAAACTCACGTTTTACTGTTTTTGTAGGTAGATGCAAAAAGATGGATCTTAGAGGTGCCCTTTAGCACTAGTTGGGTGTGTACACATGCAGGAGTGATTTATTTGAAGCTGCATTATCTGGATGCACCTACTTCACCTGAGAGAGCTTCAGTCTTGTGCAAGTTGGTTTGGCCTAACTCTTTCACATGCATACTAAGCAGCTACAGCAGCAAGAAGCTAATCTGCTGTATATTTATCTCTTTAATTACCCAAAGTTTATTTATAAAAGTTGACACACCAAAGGATTTTTAAATGGTAGATTTAAAAAAAAAAAAATGCTGCTTTTGTTGGAAAGAGGTTTGTACAGAGGATGACTCCCTCACATGCTCAGGCTTTCTCTGCTCAATAAGGCCTTTACTTGTTCTCACTTCAAGAAATCTTATTCTGTGTACTGATGTTAACAATATTATAAAAGCTATACTGTATCAGGAGGGTGCAGTGTGCACTGACTGTTTCTTTGATCATTTTAGTTTAATTAAACGCCAATTCAAAATCAAAGTTATTTCAGGGCACTTGGAAAAAAAAGTTCAGTAAGTCTGAATCCAGTAAATTGTACTGTATTAATATTATCTGCAATGGACTGTTTAAACCCAGCCAGGAGATTACTTTGCCTCTTACCTGGTAGTTGGTGGATTGGGTTCCAGATTAATATTATACTTAAAGCTGGATTTGTACTCATGCAGCGTTTTGTAAGGGTGGTCATTGATCTCATGCTTTTATGCGTCTTTTATGTTGCCATGGTTGTTAAGTTCAGAGTTCACTTAACATAAGTTTCAGATGCTGTTTGGTGGTAATGCATCGCTTTAAAGTTGTTTGCAACTGCGCAAACACACTCAACACACTCATACAGCCTTTCTTCAAATGTTTGCACCATCTCCACAGTTGTTCTCCTTGTGGTCATTTTCTTCAGTTTTTTCTTCTTCTTCCTGTTCCTCTGCTTCTCTGGTATGTTTCTTTCACTGGTTGCGTATCAGCTATAGAGGTCTACATCACCCTTATGGTTTCCAGTAGTATTGCTCCATTTGCTGCGTCAAGCAACAGATCCCAAAAACAGACTAAATTACACAAAAACGACACAGGAGACAGACAAAAATGTCTGTCTGGCTGCATAGCTGTCTTTTGCTTTGAGATGGGCTGTCAGGTAAACCATTAAATCTATATTTCACATAATGTAATGAACAGTCAACCTCCACCACTGCCACCCTCAGGGAGTTGCAGACTTTGGTTTCTTAATTTACTGCTCAAAAGGTAGAGATTCTGGAAATAGTTTTCCACTTTGTGTTTGTTTCTATTCAGTTGCCACCTTTGGGAAAGCAGGAAACCCAGTCCAGACACTGATGTAATTTCTCTTATTCAATCTGTTGAGGACACAATGCAGCTGTGTTTCAGCAGATATGGGGCTCCAACTTCAGACTTCAGTAGATTTGTGATAAGCAGGAGCCAAAAATCACACGAGGTGGTTTTGTGTTCGTGTAATGTGGGAGTGAGACAGGCTGGAATTCAGCATAGCAGAAGCAGGGCCACACAGCAACCCAGTCACTTCCTTATACTGGGTAAATGGAGTGCAGCTCCCAGCAGATGTTGAGCTTGTTTGTCGCCTTCTGTCCCACAGGTGATTTGCTCTGCTCTGTTTGAGCGTAACATACCAGTACTTTTATTTAACACCAGAAAGTTATGCAGTTTGATCTGGTGGTTTTTCATGATTCAGCAGTAGTTTTCTCAGCTATCTGAGAGCCAGTTCCTGTTTCTCATTTTAAAAAATGGCTGAGACTAAACAGTACAACTCATTAAAATGTCCAGGTTTCTGCCAAAGGTAGCAGAATAAAGGGCATTTACTCAGTTCAAGGGAAGCCAAGCTTTTAGTTGTTGCTTTTGAAGTGCAATTGCATTAGTGTGTGTGTGACTGTGTGTGTGTTTGTACAGTATGTTGCTAATTTAGATAAGCTCCATATGTGCTTTTGTTTTACACATTGTTTCTTTTTTTAGCCAGGTTACATTACACCATCCATGGTACTGCTAATGAGGCAGATCAACATTTTGGGGGGCTGTGAGAATAGAAAATGCAGAACTGTTAAAACATCCAAAAATTTAGAAAATAATTAATATTTTCATGATTTTCTTTGGCTGCACAGTGGCGTAGTGGTTAGCACTGTGGCCTCCCAGCAAGAAGGTTTCTGGTACGATCCTCGGCTGGGGGGAGGCTTGGACAGTGGCCTTTCTGTGGGGAGTTTGCATGTATGTGTGGGTTCTCTCTGGGTACTCTGGCTTCCTTCCACCATCCAAAGACATTTGTGCAAAGCAGTAAATAGAGTAAAAATGTGATTTGTTGAGTTTAGATGTCTTTTGGTCAAGTGATTTTGGACAAGCTGGATATCACACCCTCCGCATACAGGTATTAGTTAGGGTTAGTGTACATGCCAGATAACCAAGTGTTATTGTCTAAATGTAAACAATTCCTGAAGTCTAAAGATTTTCAGCTATGTTCCTCTCAAACCTTTAAACTTTTGGGTTCAAGCTGATTTGTGGTATGTGTTGTTGTTAAAATTACTAAAACAATGGAAAACTTAGCCTGGAATCTGAGAAGGTATTTCCCTTCTTTAAACACACATACACGCACACACACACACACACACTTCATATCACATCACATCACAAAAGCCTTTGTTACACCAAGCCACCTTTTTATGGGGGAAAAAACAAAGTGAGAAAATACTTGAGTTCATTTCCAACAGGAATCTCTCTGCTTCAGATAAAAATCCTTAATTGAATGGAGGAGGAAATGTAGGAAGTGCAAGTTCAGCCAATCCAGCATCTCTGAGTTCTTCACTATTGTTGAACAATATTTATGTTCCTGCCAAGATGGTGGTATCTGCTTCAAATGGAAGCAAGTGTGTAGCGCATGTTTATTTTACTGCTAGGGGATTTTATCCAGTTTTTTAGACGCCATGGGAGAAAATGTAGGTCAAAATTCCAATTTTCTGAGTATTTACCACATATTTGCTCTCTTCCTTGCAAAACACAGGATTGCATTGTGTCGTCAGAATGTTTGGATACATGAAGCTCTCTGGACAAGACAAAATCTGAACTATTCATGCTTGGAAAATAAGTTCAGTGTTGTAGCACTATCATAGTGTAAAGTTAACATTTATGTTTGCATTTCCATCTTTTAAAGTGGAACTATTATGTGCATTTCAGTCTAATTTATTTTTATTTCTGAGACCAAAAGGGCTTGGATTGACCGAGTTATTGTCACAAATCGCTTTATTTACTTCAGACCGACCCTCTCCGTAGGCTGTCAGATCAGCCTGTGGGCAAATTGAGTGGATTGAGACTCTTCCGCATTAAGTCCCGCCTCCCGCCACTGCACTACATCGGGAGCGCGCACCGCAACTGCTTTCGCCGTCATTGTAACATCTCATAAACAGAAGGATTAGGCTAATATGAACTCAATAAAAAAAACAAAATACAATGTCAACACATAGCATACAGCCCTACATGTTGGAACCTGAATCAGACCCTGAAAACGAAGTGGAAAACAGCAACCCACAGCAACGAATGCAGCAGGATGTCTCTCTTTGGTAAACTCACCAGCTATCGTTCGAAATAACTATCCAACGTTTTCCACCCGCCTGATGTATTTGTACATGCCCTTGTTAACCAGTAGAAGGTAACCAATCACTGAACCTTATCCCCCGGGACGTCACAAGGATTTCCAAGTAGAAAAAACTCTCTAAAACGACACGTTTTTCGTCGCCATGGAAACCGGACGGAGAGAGTGCTGGAACTCAAACTCAAACTCAAATGAGTTTGAGTTTGAATCTGCAGATGAGGATTCAACACTGTAACACTGTAGAAAGCTCAGAAAACTCGAAATACCATAATAGGACCCCTTTAAAGATTAAAATGTGTCAATCCATGCTGATACTACTTCAAACATCCTTAGTCCTAGTCCTCAAGGGCCAGTGTCCTGCAAGTTGTAGAGGTTTCCCTGCTGCAGTACTCTTGACTCAAATCAATGGTTAAGTCTGAATCTCAAGTACCAGGATTGAGCATCCCTGAACTGTCTCAACTGTAAATCTTCAGTGAAGTCACACTGTTTCCCATCATGAGCAGCAGGTGGCACTGCCCTCCCTCCACTGCTCATTCTGCTTCCTCTGTATAGCACATAGTATATATTAGAAAACTGTGCATCATGCTAACTGTGTGTGACTCATCTTTTGACATCCAAGCCCAGTGGCTCTCCCAAACTCCTGCTAGTCTTGGATCAGATGACTTTGGAGTGTAAACAGGGACAGACATTGGATTATGATGGGCAATTTGACCTCTACAGTAGCTCATTGCTGTCTGACTTGTATGTGGATTGTGTAGCTATTTATTCTGTACATTCAGGCCAGTGTACCAGTGAGTAAAGGCATCCCCTGGGCACAGTCAGCCCTTTCAGACAGTCCATGATAATCACCCTCATGTTGTGATCCAGCCAGAAAGGATTAAAGCAGACCTGCTCTCATCTTCTCACACACCATCTTTCTTTACAGGAAGTTGTATCTCCTGACCGATACCCTCTCATCCAGGCCAATTCTGAGCACATGTCTCATTAAATGGAGGTTTAAGTGAAATTTGCCCACTGTGTGGTTTGTTGAACTGGCATGTCTGTTGACCTGATGCTATTTGTGTTGCTCTCTGTCTACTACTTATGATACTTATTATAGTAGTATAAGTTGGCACACCTTCAGTTAGAGCTATTAAGATTGGGATCATGTTGCATTTTGTTCTCCCTCCTGTAAACAAAACATTAATTCTCAGCTGAATTCAGCTCTTGTTTTGGTTGCTCCCCATTAGAAAGCTTAAAGAAAGATTAAATCTTAGCCTAGAGACAGGCTGAGCTTTTCAAAGCGGATACACTCACCAGTATTTGTTATGTAGTGTCAGACTTTGCTTTATTGCTGAGTCTGTCGTACAGTCTTGTACTTCTTAATCATTTTATGGGTTATTTTTTGTTTTTTGTCTGTTTTTTCCTTACAAATTACCTCAAATTTCACTTTCAAGTTTAACTTCTCAGAAACCAAACACTTCTGCGCAAAACCTGATGCACTGACTTAATCACTAAATCTTTTTTCTAACAATAAGGGAGATTTGTCAGGTTTGCAAGCAGACATTGATCCAGCGTAATGAAAATTGTTATGCTGTGGCCCGCTTAATTGTGTATGCATGCATGTAGTGAGAGAGAAAGTAAGTGTGTATTAGACTGAAAAGATTATTTGTGGCATGTAGGCCACAACTCAACCCCCCTTTCCATAACGACACACTCAAAGTCACACACACACACACACACACACACACACACACTCCTCTTGTGCTGCTTTGGCCCTGGCACTGCCAGCTGGGTGGTCTGTAATGGATGTGACAACAGCCATTGTAAGGGGTTATGTGCACTCTGCTGTTTTATCTTCTACATTAAACCCCACATCTATTTTTCAGTTGTTTCAAGCTACATTATTTTATGATGTGACTGTCATATAAACGGGTCTATTATTGTATCATTTCAGAAATGCACTACATGCACTTTTCACTGAAATTTATCCAGAAATATTTGTGTTTGTATGTGCTGATCTCATATTTGTAGTTTTAGGAATGAGGGCATGAGAAGCTTGTATCAAGACAATACAGCAAATGTTGCTCTCCCTGCAGATCTGCACCTCTTCTCAAGCCAGAATGGCTGTGCACATACAGTATATACTGCTGCTGCTCATCTGCATACAAGCTGCCAATTGGTCCAAACGGAAAAGTAGGGTGGAGCTCTTCTGACACTCCAGATTCAGTAGAGATTGAAGCTGCACCTGCTTGAAGCAAGATGCCTCCAGACTAAATGCAAATGGATGAAGGGGGAAAAAAAACATCAGAAAAGGGAACTTAATGGTGTGGCAAGGAAAATAGATGTAATTTTTAAATCTGGAGTTCCAAAAACTATAGGAGCAACTTTCTGAGGAACCGTCGAAGGCCTTTTCGCTTAATTCTGCCGTGTTGGTTAAACTAAAGAATTTCACGTTGGATCTGAAAGAATAATATGGCAACAAATTCAGAAACTAATAGTGACACAGAGGTATGTTTGTTCCTTTTTTGTGTTTAAACTAGAATGAAGTGTGTCAATTTAGTGTTTTCTTTCTGAATAGTGTAGTATAGTGTTGCTGCAGGTTTTTCACTGTTCACACTGTATGCATGTGTTTAAGTTTAGATTTTCCTTATAAAGCTACACACAAGCTAAACAAACACATGAACTCGTGTGAGCAGGCTTTTCTCTGCTGTATGTATGTTAGATATTGAAAATGCGAAAGTATTGATCAGGTATGACAGCTTAATGCAGTCAGAGTGCTTGTAAGATGTGCCTCTGGTGAGGAGGGTATTGCTTATTGTTTGCATTATTCGGGTATTGCTATCACTTTTCCTATTTTGATTTGCAGTAAATTACACACTGTGGTAAGACTCAGATTTAATTACATTTTCTTTTGCACTGAAGATGCAAAGTTGTGGTCACATAAACATTTGCATGAGCTCTATGACTGTGAAAGTGAATTAAGGAGGGATTATTTCTGTATTTCTGCATCTCTTTGTTCTGAGCCAACTTCACACAGAGCGCTGCTATAACTATCCAAACAACCACAGCATTCACACAGAGTGCACATGGCTCGTTTCACCACCTGCTATTGGCCTCATCACAAGGAAAGACCTTACTGGCATTTGCATTTTAAAGAGGAATGCACACAAGAGTTGTGTTCCTTGTGTAAATGCCTTCAAAAAAATCACATTTGTTTTCACTAATTTTAAAGCAAAGGAAAAATGTCAACAGAGGTATTACATCACTAAATATAAGGTAACGCTTGCAGCCATAATTTTAATCACCCTGTCCCACACTACATCAGCATACACTCTTGTAAGTATTGCTGCCAACAGGAGCTTAACTTGCAAAGCAAACATTATTTACCAGTCTAGCAAAGTTTTAAAAGGTAATTATTGTAGTTGGATTATAAACGACGCTGTCGAATGCATTTCCTGCCGAGTTGAAATGTGCTTTCATCATAGAAGGTCAATAAGAACATGCTCTATAGTTTCTTTATGACTTATTTTGATTGCATTTCCCATGTCATGCAGGAAGCATTTGAAGAGGGCTATCCCCTGAGAGCTGTATTCAATGTAGCAAATATTCATCTATCAGCACGATGTCGGTCAAACCCACTGCTACCATCCAACAGTAACAAAGCAACACTTTCAGCCACACAACTTGTTTATTTTCAGCTAGGTTTCGTATCCTTCAATTGTCTCTCGGGGCTGTCTATATATCCATGAGGATTTTGGTCCTAGATATTTTTCATACAGTGGTTTCCTTGAAAACCTTTAACTACAAAGAGTATTGTCTTCCTCAGTAGTTGTGCAGCAGCCTATTACTTGTCTCCAAGACTGCTTATTAAACTTAATCAAAATGATTAACTTTATTGCAGTGGACTGTATATAAAACAAACAGTTCTGCGGGCAAATTCTTGCTTTTGCTCCACTTTACTCATTTCATACAACGAGCAGGACATTCCAGGCCAATGTGTAATCAGCAGCAAATGAAATAGTTCTGCATTGCCCATGTTGAGGCTTCAATACAATCTAAGTGCATTTTTATCAGTATTGCAGGAAATGCCAAACAAGCCACTGCTGAAGTAAGATGTTTTACTGCCAAAAGTTTAATGTTTCTGTCCGCATACCATTGTTTAATTTCCCTTGTCTCATTTATTTGGCTACATAGACAGTATTGATAAATTATTTAAACTTATGAAAGGAAGTCTTTAAAGCATTTTCGAGTAATGTGAGGAAGTGTTTAAAGCCAAATATATTTCAGATGACTTACTGTGTATAAAGGCTTATTTGTCATAAATTATTTCCAAGTATTTCCAGAGGCCCGCATGATAAGGCTGGATTTTCTGTTATCTGGGTAACCTCTAGTTTAACACCCGGTATTCTTTATTACGAAGCTGGTTCATGTATTTGCAGGGTAAATTACCATGGTAACTAATGCTCAATAACTAACCTGCTCCAGAGCAGTAAAAGCACAACCACAGATCAACGAGTGTAAAACCACCTCCTGACCAATTAGTTCAGTTGGAAAAGCAAGAAGAGGGCTTAACCTAAAAAGCACTTAATTAAATATATAAAATGAAAGCATGGGACTGAGGAAACTCTACCCAGATGTCTGGGCTGTAACAAAGTGATCAGAGTACTGTCCATTTATATTGTCCAGTGAATTAATATGGTATTAATCTGCAGAATTTATGTATTAACAGAGTCGTTTCTTCCAGCATTCATTTCTGGCTTTTGCTGCAGCAGTTGTGTTGCTTTTGGCCTGGATGTTGTTTAAATTTTTTGTTTTTTGAAGATTAAATTTTCCTCCATGGTGAGATATGCTGCTCTGCAGGGTTTCTCCATGTCTGCCATTGGTTACACACTCCAAAAACCTCCCATTTTATTATAGCGAGCTCCAAGAAAGACTGGAAAACCCCAGGTTGAATTACTGAGTTGATACCCAGCTTTGTTGTACCACTTGTCCAGATCCTGAATATCTTGGTAAGGTAACAGAAAGATACCCATGATATGTTCATCACACTGTGTCCTACAGGCATCAGGTGTGTGTTTTTCATCAGGGTTGGATTTTTTTCACTTTCAAGATGAACCTGAAGCTTATTCATTCAGTTTTATCTCTGTCAAACTCTGCATGGCACCTCAAGCAGCTTGAGTTGAACCAATCCTCAGCTAGTTATGGAAATCTTAATTAGTTCAAGTCTCAGCAGAGATAGTTTCCCATAGCAGTCTGTGTTTTAGCTTATTGCAAATGAGTGAAATTAATGTCAGCGCCCATTGGGATTTGTTCTAGTTATAGGAGATTGTTTCCATATCATCAGCTGTTAAACAGAAACACAAAGGGAGGAGACATTTCTGTAAATCTTGCAAGTTAAACTGTTTGAGGTCTGGGTCTTTAATTTATTGACTCTCTTTCTCTATTTTTAACCTCTATATTTGTTCTTCTTTTATCTTTTTTGCTTTTCAATGGAGTGCTTTGGGCTTTGTGTTTGTGTAGTTCACCAGAGTTGGGATGATCTATATTTTCCCCAGTCACTCATGTATTTCATAAGTATATTGATTGATCTTCTTAATGCACCACATCCTGACTTTGTTTATTATTTACTCAGCTCTAGAAGTGGTCATGCTTTTTGAATTGGTCAAGCTGACTTATGAGAAACACCTGATTGGAGGATTTTTGAAGACGGATTTTCTTGAATTTTGCATTATAGCTTTTGAGTCATATTTTTATCTGGCTCTTTGTAAAGGTGGACTTTATAGATATTTTAAAGAGTGGAAATATTGGATATGATCAAATATTGTCTGTATTAAACCTAATTCCAGAAATTTAACAAAAAAGGGAATGATAAGAATCAGTTTCATACATACAAAATCAGTTATGAGATGGATTACTATATGTCCATTTTCTGCTTTATGTTCCTGCTGATTGAAACTGATTAAATGTGGAGGCCATGGCAGTGAGAATGTGTTTCTTGTGTCTGAAATGGAAAAAGCTGTATTTTCCATTACATTTCTTTCTCATAAAAACTTTTGCATGTTTAGATGAACAACGTCATTGACCGGTAGTCTGACTGAGTGGGAGAGAAAAAAAAGCTGCGTGTCTTTTTGGTTTTTGGCTGCATTAGAGCCCCATACAAAGCTGGTTTGAAAAACTTGGAGGAAAGTGAATTCTCAATGTGCACACAGTAACGCTTTCCTCATCGCGGGGCTTTAAAGGTGGTGCAACCTGATAGTGAGTGGTTAGAGAAGCTCTAAAGGTCATGTTCAGAAATGCTACAGAAAGAAAGTAGAAAAGATGGAATAAAAGTAAAAACTTGTTCTTCCTGAAGGATAGATGCAACTTTTAACTTAATCATCTGAGGAAGTCATGATTGCGCTGTATAAAGTTTTCTCCTTCTATAAAAGGCATTACACTCCGTGGAGTGGTTAGTTAATATTTTGGAGTGAGCTGCTGCATAAATCTGATTTATGAATGAAGAAATCTCATAAATCCTTAATTGAAGAGAAATTAGTAAGAAATGAATTCCTTTTTTAGTTTGATCAGGGAACTTATTCACATTACCAGGAGCAATGTTAAGCTAAATGGAGACTTCATAAGTTTGCCATATTTATCTTATGCTCTGGTTGATAGAGTTTAGTTGACTTTATATTATTTCTTGCCATGCTAAATAACCAACCTTATTTCATTATGTTGTATGTGTCACAAAAGACTGGAGGATTTAATAGTTAATCTATTAGTCAATATATACTCTGAAAATATGTATCACTTTCCTGATGATTTTCTCACATAAATGTAAATGTGAATGATCCAGAATCACAGTCATAGATGCGAATCGCTTTTTGTTTCCATTGGATCATGCATGATAAACCGCTGTGCTGCTTCAAGTGTTTCTAGACTCGTTTTTTGAGGGTTGGTGTGTAGCCTTTGAATGTTGACGTGGGTCTCGTCAATGCGGCTGATCCCTTCCCTGAGGCACTGAGTGGCTCAATGGAGCTAAAGGACACTGTGTCCTCTGGGATGGAGTGGTATAAAAGCTGTAGCCGCTGGTCTCTGCTGTCTGCTGGAGTTGATGTGAAGAGCAGTAAACACTGCAGTGAAAAGAAGAGGCTTTAGGCTCTGTAAAAGGCACAACAGGTGAGGCTCTAGATGAGAGATGACACTCTGCATGCAGGATGGGTGAATGCAACTGTTTAAACCAGTTTTCTGAGGATGAACTTTAATCTCCCTTTGTATTAGCATGGGTTGTGATGTTCATAAGAAATGTCAGCTAATATTTCTGGAAGCAGCTTTGGTTTCAGTTCTTGTTACAGCTTTTTATCACATTCATGCAAATGGAAGATTTTTTAAATACAGTATGTTTATTCCAGAGTAGTGAGACTGACCATTTCAGTGATCTTATGTGGGTCACAGAACCCTCCATGTAAAACATTGATCTTAGTGATTTAGTTGTAGAACAGGAAAGGTCAATTTCCATGTTGCCCTTAAGCTGCTTCCCCAGAATAATTAAATGTGTTTGTCATGAATGTTCAGAAACTTTTTAGAAATTAAATATATACTAGAATTATTTTAAGGCATTTTGACGCTTTTAAAATCTTTATGAAAATGGAACAAAATTAAATTTTCTTTATTTTTTCTGTCCTCTTTTTTTTTTTTTTTTTTTTTTTAAGTGTTTTTTCAGTCATTATTTCATATGGTGCCAGAACACATTTAGTCTGTTTAGACGAAAGTGACTTTTACTTTGGTGTTTTCATCAAACTGTTTGTGACTTTTTGAATTGTGTAATTCCCAGTCTTTTTATGCTAACGCCAGTATTGTTGGGAGTGATTTAGTCATGGTGGTCTTTGAAGACTGAACAGGAAAACTCTACTGGACCTCTTCCCAAGATGTAGAAATCTATATAAACAATCTCTTCTAAATGCCATTACGTAGTATTCATTCATCTTTTTTATTACTGAACCACAGTTGTCTCACCTCTTCTGTAGTTATACCATTTCTTTGTGAAATGGTATGTTCTTTTATATGTTCTTTCTTTGACTTTATTTGTCTCATCTGAACTTAGTGGACTTCTTTTTTCCTACCCTTCCTAACATGATTCCCTCTGCTCATTACCCTCTTGTTTAACCTCTACATGCACACCCTTCTGTCAGGAGATTGCAGAGTGCAGTGTAGCCCCAGTAGCAATGGAGGACAGTGACCATGAGCCTTCCTCTTCTTCAGATGAGAAAGACTCCTGCCCAGCCTCTCCTAATCATAGCAGGCATGCTGCACAGGTATCACCAAAATCCCTAAATCACAATTATTCCCATCAGTCATCAGCTAATTTGGACTTTGACTTCTTCTTTGTTGTAACGTGAGTCTTTTTATTCAGATAAAAGTTGCTAGTTTTCCCCCTAATCTTATGTATAGTAAATAAATAAAACATAAAGCAGTGTCACAGTATGGACCTGTTGCTAAATTAAATAGCCTTGTTGCTTTCTAAACAGCACTGCATTATTTATCCAGCTAGTCTTTCACCTGGGACTACCACCTGTGGTAACTGGAGTCCATAATATACACAACAGTGTACTCTTGAACTGTGGACATTGTTACAGTAAAGCTTAACTCTTATGTTTTTATCTTTAAAAATGAGCTAATGACAAACTTTTTCTTTTTTTTTTTTTTTTACTGTGATTGCTCTTTAGTAATAATCTTAAAATACAACTTATTTGCCTCAATATTTATGAAGTTGTCAGAGGCTATATAAAGCATGTAATTGAAAATACAAATGCACACCCCAGTGCTTTGGGAAAAACATTATACCATATTTGGTTTAATGTCATTGTTGTTAATGCTCACCTCGAACATAATCAATGTTCAATACTGGTGATGAAAGTAATTACCAGCAGCACAAGCCTTTGCACGTAGCCTCTCTTTAGCATAGTTAAAGGTTCGTGTTCTGTTTTTTTAAAACCAGTTTAGCTGATTTTTCTCTGCTGAATGGTAGTTTGAAAAGTGAATGAGAACATTTTTATTCAATAAAATCAGCATGTTTATGTGTCTGTTTTAAAAAATTAAAAGTGACCAATTTCAACTATTTTAAGCATTACTTAAATAATGTGTCTTCTGACTCTCCACATCTTCCCGTCGACACTGGCACTCTCCCTCTCCTTTATCTGTATTTCTCCATCCCCTTTATTTTTCATTGTCCTCCTCACCCTCTTCAGCATTCAAGCCATTCAGATGATTCAGAGATGGAGAACATAATGCAAGACCCTCAGCAAGGTCACCTCCACCACCATCATGGCCATGAAGTTTGTGATGCAGTCAGAGAGGCAGAGGGCCAAGATCGCCCCCATACCCCATCTTATCTGCGGCCCCCTGTGGCGGGTAGGGCCCAGTCAGATTCAGGTTCAGACCCCGGCTTGCCGCAGTCCAGAAGCGTGGAGTTTGACTTGCCCTCCCCTATTAGTCCACCTAGGCCGAGAAGCCCCTGGGCTCTTTTTGATCCATACGACAATAATGAGGTAATAAAAGGAGGTGAAGGAACCCAGAGAGGATAAACAAACTCCTTTGGTTGAGTTCTGCTTTTTAAACTGTGTGCTTTAACATGTTCCTCTGACTGATTTATACGGAAGTATCATGGCAGGAATGCTTTTTTTATTTTACACTTGTGTTGTTGATTTTCCTGTGGTGCCAAATCATTAGTGTGATTTTGAAGATATCTCGAGTGTCGCCATCTCCATGGACAGTATAATGCATGACCCAGATGACATTTTTCCCTCTCTGTGTTTGCGTTTAGGACCAAGACAAGGAATATGTGGGTTTTGCAACACTGCCAAACCAGGTGCACCGCAAATCAGTCAAGAAAGGATTTGACTTTACTCTCATGGTGGCAGGTAAAATCTCAGTTTGCACATTAGAAGACATTTGATCCTAAGCCCACCCTTTACTTTTGCTAATCACAAGGTCTTAAGCCTCACTGTTTTTCCCTTTGTTGTTCTTTGTTTGAAGGTGAGTCTGGCCTGGGAAAGTCCACCCTGGTCAACAGCCTGTTTCTCACAGATTTATACAAAGATAGGAAACTTCTCAATGCTGAAGGTGAGCAAACCACCTCATTTCTCTTTTACCCATTTGAGTTTTTTGGTGTAATGATATATATTTGAAGATGAGACCTATTTCTGTCTTCCTCTAGAGAGAATTACACAAACTGTGGAAATCACCAAACACACAGTGGATATTGAGGAGAAAGGTGTCAAACTAAAGCTTACTATTGTAGACACGCCTGGATTTGGGGATGCTGTGAACAACACTGAATGGTACATTTTAAACAGCTTTGAGGAGTAAATGTACTTCAGACCACACAGTTCTGTGAATATTTACAGACAGATAGCTTCATTATATCTCAGCTTGGTTTATAAGTCATGTGGCATCTGCATCACTCCACACACTGAGCATTCCTTTGTGTTTCTGCTCTAGCTGGAAGTCAGTGGCTGATTACATCGACCAGCAGTTTGAGCAGTACTTCAGGGATGAGAGTGGCCTCAACCGCAAAAACATCCAGGACAACCGTGTACACTGCTGCCTCTATTTCATTTCACCCTTTGGTCATGGGTATGACAAAGCTGCATTTTTCCTCCAGAGATTAGTTACCCTGCCTGCTCTCCTTTCCCTCAGAGATCAAGATGTAAACCTTTCTGCTGCAGTGTGTGATGTCTGCAGCAGCATTTGTGTCCTGACCAGAAAGCCAGGAAAGGCTTGTTTTACAATTACATCATGTTTCTCCTAAAAAGATCAGTTTAATCATCTTACTTATGTTAGTTCACAGCATTTGTCCTCTGTAATTGACATCACCGCTGAGATCTAGTTTAGCAGCATGCGCTTGCGGTGCACTCAGCATGATGAATTGTTAATGCAGCAGCTCTTGCTCTGAGTTAAAACAGTTTTCAGCTGCCTTTAGGTGAATTTGCATCTGCTGCAATGCTTTCACCCTAATCACTTGTTTGTGCTGAGTGCTGATGTGGTACTTTTCAGCACATTCGTGCACATTACTGTTCCACATGGCTGTGCTCATCATGGAACAAATCCACCAGAAAACTTGAGGTAGAGCAGCGGCACCCTCTGCTGGTTAATTTCCATTGTTACTTATCAGGTAGCACATTAGCAAATCCTCTCCATCTGTACTTGTGGCTCTAAATGTTTAATAAAACAGGATAAGGATGTTTTACTTAATATAAACATATATTATAAAACATATACAATGCTTTTTATGTTCATTTATCACAGTTGTATAATGTTTATTTTGTGTGTTTGTCTTTAATGAGAGGAGTTTTTCCCTTTTTCAGCCTTCGGCCTTTAGATGTGGAATTTATGAAGGCTCTGCACGAGAAGGTTAACATTGTCCCCATCTTGGCCAAAGCAGACACACTCACTCCGAATGAGGTCAAGAAAAAGAAAATTAAGGCAAGGGAATCCGTGGACTGGCCCTACATGTGTTTCACCACATAACATTAACTGTTATCAAGTTGTTGTCCTCCTCTCAATCTGGTTCTGCAGATCAGAGAGGAGATTGAGCAGTACGGCATCAAGATATATCAGTTTCCTGACTGTGACTCTGATGAGGATGAGGACTTTAAGCAGCAAGATCTAGAGCTGAAGGTGAGGAAGAGAGACTCCAGGTTTCTTTTCTTATCTGTGTTTGTCATGGAGTTTGAGGGTTACTATACAAACACTGAGATAATTTAGAAATCTGTTATTCAACAAAATAATTTAATTTAAACACTAAAAAACATGATGATTAAAGCCACCACACATCTTTAATGTTTAATCCTTTAATAAAAAACTCAAGATTCAAGATTCATTTTACTGTCCGAAGACAAAAATCAAAACTGAAGTACACGAAAGGCACAAAAATTTCCACAAAGAAGTTAACCTAAATATGATGTACATAGAAAGGCACTTATTACTAGATTTATTATTAGATTCTTGGTCGTTCGAAAAGTAAGAAGAGGATACAATTTATGGTTAAGTAAATTTTCTAAATAATCTTTTTGAGAAAAAAAACCCCCAAAACATTTGATGAAATAATCCAATTAGTGAGTGTAGTGATAGATATGTGACCTTGGAGGCTTGACAGTCTTGGTGACCCAACCTTTGTTCACCCCTCTCACATCATGAACTTGCAACAAGGCTGGAGGAGACATCAGTGTATCCGTTTATGTCTCCCTTTTTATATCTTGCATAAGAGCTGAGAAACAGAAGAAATGAAGCAATAAATGTGATGAGGAAAGACTTTGAAGACTGAAACGACTGAAAAAGGAATGTTGATCAACTATAAACACTGCAGGGGTCGATATTAATCTAGAGCCATCTACAATTTGTCATTCAAGTGCTTTTGAAATATCGCTTTAATTTTATGATCTTCTCTGTTCTGCTTTTAAGGAAAGCATTCCTTTTGCTGTCATTGGCAGCAACACAGTGGTGGAGGCTAAAGGGAAGAGAGTGCGAGGCCGTCTCTACCCCTGGGGCATCGTAGAAGGTAGCTCACCAATTTAAATGGTGGAGTGGAACTCAAAAATTGTCCTTTTAGGTTATATGTATCATGCTGCAAACATTTTGTTTTGATTTACAAACATAAGTTGACAATTTATAGATCATTTTTACATTTTGGATCAGCCTGTTTGGCCTTGTTGATTCATTGTTGGTTTAGCTGAGTCTAATTGTTCCCTGCTGTGTGGGTTGCAGTGGAAAACTCGGCACACTGTGATTTTGTGAAGCTCAGGAACATGCTCGTTCGCACACACATGCAGGACCTTAAAGACGTGACCCGGGAGACTCACTACGAAAACTACAGAGCTCAGTGCATCCAGAGCATGACCCGCATGGTGGTGAAAGAGCGCAATCGCAAGTATGATCACACTGAAGCAGCAACAGTTGCTTTCCATGTTTTTTCTGTATTCATCTCACTTTTTCTTATTTTCTCTGTTGAAATGAGTTATTGCTGTTTAAACAGGCTTAGCAGCTTGAAAAAGCACATCACGGCGATAGAAAAAAAACTTGTGGATATAAACTGTTTCTGTTTAATTGACATCTCTGCAGTAAACTAACCAGGGAGAGTGGCACAGACTTCCCCATTCCCATGGTGCCTGGAGTGACAGAGAGCGAGACTGAAAAGCTCATCCGAGAGAAAGATGAGGAGGTACGAAACGCTGACAATGACCCGGAGTTGCATCACGACCAAGAACACGAGTCTAACCACCACTCTGAGCAGCACGAGCTCTTAGACTCTCAGCCCAGCCAAGATGCACACTCGGCTCAGAAAGCTGAGGAAACTCTCTGAGTGACTTCATCTCACAGATCCTTTGTACCCTTTTTTTTTTCTTCAAGTGCACTGAAGTCCCAACTTTTTATATATGAAAATATGAGATGGTGCATTCATGTAATCAACTTGTATTTAGACTCTTTGAACAGTGAGTTAGAAAAAAGTTTCAATACTATGTTACGTTTCAAACACGACCAATTTCAAGCCCCGACACCAGAGACAGCAGAATGCTGACATGTGAAAAAGAAAGAACCCTTTTTTAAAATTTCTAAGGTTTTTCATATTACTAAATAATTATATTTTACAGTCATTTGAAAAAAAAATTAAACCAATTGGGGCGATGGGAGAAAAGCGCACCCCATCATTCAGTTTCTTGTAGAGCCACTTATAGCATAGGGAAAAAGTAGATTGCATATGTGGATTTTATTTAATATGTCATATAGGAACAGATACATTTACCTCCAATTTAAAACCTGCTAAGGGCATGATTTTTTTTTCTCATATGATGATTCATAAAACCTTAAATTAAAAGATGGACCTTCTTTGTCACATGTCTGTAATTGTAACATCATATACAGCATCGTGTCATTCTGATTTAAGAAGAAGCTTTTATTGCAAGTTCACCATTGACATTTAGGCTTTGGTATTACTACTGATTTCCCAACTTGATTAAGTTCTCATTCACAATTCGATTTCCGATTTAATTCAGTATCAGTTCAGTCAGGCAGATTTCTGATGGGTTACCGGTGCTCTGAACGAAATACAATCCATACAAAATGGAAAAACCAACTACCAACTAAAGATTTTGTAAGGCATGTGTTTCACACAGTATGAATCCAATGGTTGGATTATTATAAATAGAATAAATGTTTTAGGCAACATATTGTTGGTACTATTTTGAAGTGATGCCTTCTTCACAAATTCCTATCATTTTAACTCTGCATATGTGAGCCTAATGCCTGATAATACGATTGTTTACATTTTATTTTAATGAAGCCCAACTGAACAAAACTAAAAAGCTACTTCTGGTTCATTTTGTTGAAAGATTGTCAGAATAAAGAATAAATGTCTGATCATACGGTCATCTAGAACTCATAATGTGTCACCAGCAATATGTTTTCAAGTCCCTCTTCCTTCCCCGCTTATCCTATAAACCAATTCATTTATTTAAATAAAGAGATTATTTTCCTCAATTGTTTTTTATTTCATTTCCTGTGTTTCAAAAAATTGAAATTGCATGTGGGATTAAAGTTATGCACACAAATGCAGCAATAAATTCACACATTTTACTAAATAAAGGAATCGCATTCCTGTAGCTGCAGATGTTCAGATGTACGTGCTAATATTCTGGAAAGCTGCTCATATATGATATATGCTGTCACATAGCTAAAGAGGCAGGTTGAGGAGATGCCGCTTCCCTCCAGCTGTTCAGCACAGGTCACATGATCAAAGCAGAACACATGATGTCCCCGTGTTATTGATCACTTTTCTGTGCAGTCATGTGTAAATAACTAACCTTGATTAAACCCGCTCAGCCAGCTGACATGCCCAGTTTTCACTCTGCTGTTCAAGTCAAAGTTCATCCCGTGACTTATTTATGTCACTAACATCTCCCTCATCTCTCCTTGCAGTTACGGAGGATGCAGGAGATGCTGCAGAGGATTCAGGATCACTTGATCACTCAAAAAGACGGCTATTAACATAGGAGTCCGGCCACACTGTGTACATAAAACAGCCAGGAATCCTTTATTCGAGTCATGAACATTGACATTCCCAGGATGTCCACCCAGCCACCGCCCAGCCTCATCAACAGCATGTTTCACATGGACCCGGTGAGGAGGGGATAGATGTAGTGGCATTTGAAACGGCTCCCTTTATTCTCTCCAGAACTTCTGACATTAATGGCACCACTTCTGCAGAACACCTGGTCCTCTGCACTCTGCTGTTTGCTTGAATCTAAGTCACATATCAGAACTGTACTTTAGTCACATGATCACAGTTGTAAGGTTGATGAGGTTTACATCAAAGTAATAGTGTCCTGCTAATATTTTAAGCACACTTTTCTGATGTGTTCATTTTTTAATTTCTTTGTAAGTCAACAAGCATGAATGCTGTATTAATTTAATTTTTTTCTTTCACACCTAAGAACTGGTCTACTTATTTTATGTTCTTGATTTTGTGTCATCACACACTACGACACTGCTTGACTTCTTATGGATTATATGGATGTACACTTTCTTTTCCCCAAGTTTATTGTTGGTTAACCCTGTTTCATCTTTATGTATATTTTGTTTTACGAGTGTTTGCATATCTATTATAATTGCCACCTCTGATGCCTGACTTTATGGATGTTAGAGGCTCTGCTTTAAATTGGCCAGTGTTAGTAGAAATTGCTTACTGATAGTCAACTTATATAATATATATGTTTAACAATGACAAAGAAGTCTTTATAAGAAGTCCGTATAATTTTTGGGTCGTTCCCCAGTATAGTTGTTACGACGTAGGCCTGGAACTTAAGACGAGACCCTCGATTTGCAGTGAGTGTCCAGGGGCAGGGTTACACCAACTGACACAGGTGTATTTATTTGCGCATGCTTTTTTTTATTTTTTTTTATTTTATTTTACTAAATGACATCAGATCAGTGACCATGATGTTATGAGCTTAATTGTAAAAAATTATGGATTGATACTTAAAAGCGTGTTTTTGGATTAAGAGCAATGATCAACATTAGTGAGACTATGAATCATTTGCCAGTTTTTGTATGTAATAGAAAATATTGGGGTTTTTTTTTTTTGTTTGTTTGTTTTTGTTTTTGATTTGATTGTGTTTCAAAAAAGAACATTCCTTGAACTTCTCTCAAAAAGTTGGGACATCTTGTTTTTGGTTTTGTTTTATATTAAATCTGACTTTTGTTATTCTACATCTTTGAGTATATTTATGTAATGAATTTCTAAATCAAAATAATGAAGAGAAAACATGTATAAATTCTAATATTGTAATAAAATACAAGCATAACTTCATGCTTATCATTTAAAGAATTTTACTTTGTTACGCAAATAGCACGCTTGTTTTTAATATGTAAATTGTGAGTGTCACAAATTTTTTTTAGTCTTTTTTACTTTTAACATGTTAGACAGGATAGCTGACATTTAGAGTTTCATGGATATCTGATCTGAAGCCAGGTGTGGCCTTTTTATCTTTGCAAACACAAAATATGTTAAAAAGGTAAATGTTGTTTTGGCTTTTTTTTTTTTTTTTTTTTTTTTTTTTTTTTTAAAAGCTCTGAATCTGTTTTGTTTTTTGTTTTTTTTCCTACAGGCCAGGGTAATCTTGGGATAATCATAAATTCCTGAATAGAGGTTACTGGTCTTATTCTTGGAGACGTTTCATCTTTAATCCAAAAGGCCTCTTTAGTCCTGAATGGCAGGGAGTTTTATAAGCTTTTAAGCTCTTGAGATCAAGTGTATGACACTGACCCATTTCCAAGTTCTGTGGTTCATTTGTAATTCTAAGTTACTGTAGAATTAGTCAAAATTATAACTATTCTTAACAGTAAATTGTTTTTTAATGTCCAGTATCACTGAAAATACTTAAAGAAAAATCTATAAATAATAGTAAATGCAAAATGTACGCCAGGTACAATTCTTTCTTGGTTGCATCTTGCACCTGACTGCTGGTATTTTCTGCTGTTTACTTATTTCTAAATGTTAAAGCTCTCAAAGCTTCCAGAGGCCTGTACTACAGCGCTGGATTTTCTCTTATTGAGGTAACTACAGGGTTAAGCCGGGGTTTTCCAAACTATGATGCTGGTTAACTTTTTGCCACCATGGTAATTTACGCCGAACAGCTAACCTGCAGGTTATGTCCCGGATAAGAGCTCAACAAACATAAAAGGCACCACCTCCTGAGCAGTCCGTTCTCTTGGAAAATGACCTGCATATTTAGTCAATGTTGGTGCGCAGGGGGTGAAAGGAGCACTTTGGAGAAAAAGTTTTTAGCAATCAGTGCATCATTTTAATCAAGACATCACTGACTGCTTTGCAGCATGTTTTTGTGCTTATTCTTCACTTGTTCGCCAGTCCATTTCTCTCATCTACAGTTTCATCTGAAATAATAGGGTTGATTATAATGGTCTTACGTGGCATAACTGCAGAACCTTGAGTTTATGGTTCTTCACTTATGTGTAGAAAAAACAGAGAAGGCACTGAAGTTTCTTTTCTAAGCATACTGAGAAGTTTGCTGACTGACTAACGGCATGAGGGTGGACTTAGTGAAGGACAAAAACAGCTGAATAGTAGCTGGCACGCCCCAAGACACAAGCACTGTGGCTTGTCTTTACAGCAGCTGGAATAAAAGTGATTACCATCGCAGCTGGCAAACATCACAGACTTTGTCATAAAAAAATTCAGATTTTTTTTGTTTTTAACCTGTTGTCACCAACTTTCTTACATTATTTGGTTAATTTTAAAATAATCAAATTGTCCAAATATCTTTGCTTTCTTTGTCTAAAGGGATGAAAAAAGGCAACTTAAGGCATTTGTAAACATAGTACAATTTATTAATTATATTTTATAATTTTTTATTTGACATAGTCTCCCAAGTGTTTACATAATACAGTTAGATCTATATGCAGCCCAACATTTACAGGCTATATACACCTTGAACTTTCTCCATAGGGAAAACACACAAGTATACTGTTGCTTCTTCAAGTATATTTTTCCCTGTTAACTTTTTATACATCAGTTTTTTCTGCAATACATTTTCAAAATTTACCTAGGAGTTGTTGCATACAATTCATGATTAGGAGAACAGTTGTTTTACTTTTGCACTATAAACAAAAGAGTCCCTGCTATTTATTAAATTGCATTAAAACAAAATACAAAACAAATTAAAAAGGGAGAATGCTTTGAGAAGTGGGCAAATCTGATAGTAACACAGCACTGTACATGGTCCCAGGGGGAAAAGGCTAGATTATAAAGTTTACATTAAACAAGTTATTCATCAGGTGAAACAAGCAACAGTACAGTTTAAAATAGCAAATCACTTAAATGTTACACTTTATATACACTTGGTAATAATGTGATCTCATTTTCAAAAACTGCTTCAACTTCTGTGGAGTACGCTACTCTGATTCCTCTCACAGATCAGTACATTCAGATTCATTAAGGAGAGCCCAGCGTTTCTGCCAAGTGCTGTTAAACTGCAGGTCTGTTGGCCAATGAGACAATAGAAATGTTCACAGTGCTAGCTCTGGAAAAGAATGGTCTTGAATTTACTCATGAATAGAATTTGTGCCAATCTGCACCAAACCCACCTTAAAATAACTTCAAATCTTTGCCATTACCTTACACATTCCTATAGTAACGAGAACATTCATACGAACATCAGAGAGCACATCCGGTTTGTTGTTTTCAGAGAAATCACTGAATTAACACAGTCACAACATGCATTTGCAGCATGCACACACATCTGCAGTACAACACGGCATTAACACATCCTTTAAACTATTGTATGGACCTTTTTATTTATGTTTAAAAAATAAACTTAGTTGAATTTTTATTTCCAAATGATCTCTTAAGTGTTGTGTTTACAGGCCATGTAGCTGTAGAAACAGCACCTGTTTAGCCAAGATATGTATAGTAGCAGCTGTCGAAAACAATAATTGTTGTTTTACTTAATTGTGTTTGTGCTCAGTGTGCAATCCCTTGTATGCTTAAATGAAAAAATATATATGTAAGTAAATGAAATTTGATTGTCAAACCAAACCCTGACAGAACTGCAGAAATTTTACCAAAGTAGTCATCATGGTATTGATACCCATCAGTTTTATATGCAACATGTTACATTGACCACAAATTAAGCAGATGGGGGCGCTATTGCTCTAAGTACCAACACTGACGACTGCAGCTTCTGTGTAGGGGGAAAGTTCAGTCCATGATTTTGCTGCAGCCTGACAGCATGTGCTGCTGCTGGAGGGGAGGAGCTGCTCTAAATCACATTCTCAGTGTGCTGGATATGGTGGCCCAGCTCTCTGATCCTACACTGCCAGCACTCCATAAAGGCAGCGCCACATCTTCCTGCTAAGGTCATGTGAAAATAACTACTGCTTCAATATTTGCAACAATGGATTGCAAATGAAGGTTTTACATTTTCATGTGTCACAGGCAACGTTGTGACGACCATATGCAGCTTAGTCTATCCAAAAAATTCAGGATCAGGGTCCCAGGAAACTGGTAGAATGTTGTCCTGGCTTTTATTTTTGCTGGAAAGCTTCTGAATCTTAGTCTCACTTCTAAAATCCTCCAGCAGCGCTCTCCTGCCTGATCTGAGCCACGGAGTTCTCTCTGTTTGTGCAGCATCTTCGTCTGCAGCCCAGTGGTTGCGACGACAGTGTTCAGGCCAACTTCAGAGTGCTGATGGGGAAGGAGGGCATCGTCACCATTGTCACAGGGTTAATGACTGTCTGACTCATCAGCTGTGGGTGATGTGCCATCATTTGGGTGCTTACTGTTGTCTGCTTGCCAACAATGGTGGCGGCTGCTTGGGCAGGGGAAGTGCCGTTCACCTGAGGGTGGGCATGGTTTAATGTGTGAGTGATATGACCCACTACGGCTGGCTGAGTGACGGCCACCGACTGAGGATAAAGAGTGGGTAGATGCTGGCTCAAATGAGCCACTGGGTGCACAGTGATGTGGCCAATGGGCTGCTGACTAGGAGTTAACTGCACAGAGCTTGTGGTAGAGGGAGCCAGGTGAGCAACATGTTTGGAAACCCCTCCATGGATGACATGGTTCACTGTTTGGATTACTGAGGGGTGGGACACTGACGCGTGGGCGATAACAGTAGGATGCAGAGTGGGCGTGGTTACCATCTGTGTGTGGGTGGGGAGAGAAGGTTGACATGCAGTGCTGGATGTAGTGACCACCACTGCAGATGGAGCTGCTGGTTTGGACAATGGCTGTGGAGGAGTTACTGGGGGTGGCTGTGGCTGCTGAAGAGGGGCTATGCTTTGGATGGAGATGTGTGGGGTGATGATGGTGGTAGTGGTGGCAGGTGTCAGGGATGGAGTCTGATTCTGTGTCATACTCTCAGGTTTTGTAGTGTGAGGCACAGTGGGTAAGGCAGGTGGTGTTTTCTGTGCATCTATGTCTTCATCCATGTCTTCGTCCATAATGTCTTCCCCCTCTGAAATGTAACAAAAGCATTATTAGATGCATTACCATCTAATAATGGTAATGCATCAAATATAGTGCACTTATTTTCCTATTGATGTTCTAACAGTTCAGACAGTCTCTTTCCACCTACCGGATGCTGTTGAAGTTGAAGCCTGGTCCTCCTCTGGCTGTACTGTCTGTCGGAGGACACGATCAATCTCGATAACGTCCATCCACTGGCTCAGCTCGTTCTTCAGCTCCGCTAGTCGCTGCTGGGTGGCAATCTTTTCTCTGGCCAATCGCTCCATGTCATGCTCGTACTCCTTCTCTTTGCGTTTCAGTGTCTGAAAGAAATCAAGCAGGAAAATATTTCTTGGTTTGTTCACCGAGGCTAGAACTCATGTAATGACTGCAGCTTAACTTGTATGGGGAAAAAAACGTGCTGCTAAATGTCATGAAACTATATATGCAGGACCATGTGTGGAAAAATTATGTATATTTTTGTGCTGATCTGTTTAAACAGGGTGAACTACCATCAGTAAAGAAACCATTTTCTTTAAGTCTTAGGTACTTAACTTATAACTATCATTTACAGACTTTATTTTACATTAGAATTTTTCTCATTATGATAGTAATGAAAAAAAATCAATTGAAGATGTACACCAGGTTTTTTTATTCAGAATTATTGACTTAAAATGAAGCTAAATACCAGCCTGTGTACGTGGGGCCGAAAAGAAAAAAAACTAACTCCAGTCTCAGAGGAGGAGACGAAGGAGGAGGAGGAGAGATAGAAGAAACAAGTATGTAAAGTAGGAGGCGCTTCCTAGCAGTGGCTCCATGTGACCCAATTTTCCCTTTACCAGCTGACTGAGCTGGACTTTCCTGTACATGACAAGGGGAAAGGTTTGAGGAAGTATGAGAACTCAACCAAATCTTAACAAAATGTACTAGTGGTAAGAACCCCTAACACATGAGCAATTCTCTGCAACTAAAAAAGACTACCGGTACATGAACAACAGCAGAACAGTAATGTTATTAAGTTAGAAATCAAACACCACGATTACATAAAATATTAATTACTTGGCAAGTACAGCTTGGAATCTATCCAGAACACTCTGACCTCAGAGAGAGAGGCTTAGGGAAGGGACACTGAAACCTGATGAGTCAAAACCATAAAGCCATTCTCCCAAAGAGTGGACTTCCGGACCGCGTTCATGCTGCTGGGTTCACAGTTTGGCAGCTTGTATGAAGTCAACTTGTGTGTGATATTATTAAAAAGCACATTTTTAAGTTTAAAACAGAAATGTTGTGTCTGGTTTAAAATGTGAGGTCTCTGCTTGTGTGCTCCACATGCACATCTATGTTACAACATACAGAAATAGCTAAACGGGACAAAGGCGGGACGGGCGTGATTTGGCACCTGTCTCCGTCTGGTTCTTATCCAGGATTAGAAATGCATGGGGCAAGTGGTCTGGGCTGTTGCTGCTTCCCACTGAGCATGTTGTCAGGCACTCACATACACACTAACACTTAGAATAAGTCCTGTTATCACCTACTTAATCTAACTTCTTTACTTTTTTGGAAATATGCTACATTTGATCTCCTAACAACATATAATAATTGTAATAATGATGAAAATAAATTTTACTTTATTAATCCTGATAGGGAAATTCAGCTCTGCATTTGACCTATCTCTGGATTTACTTGCGAGCCGTGGGCTGCCATGTTTCTGCACCCAGGGAGCAGTTAGGAGGGGTTAAGTGCTCTCTTCTAGGGCCCATAGTGGTTTACCTTTGTTGGCAAGAGTCCACAGTGAGACAAGCCAGAACAATTACTCTGTTGATCGTTAGTATGTGCTTCTTATTAGATGTTCTCTTACATCTGGATACAGATGTGTGACTACAGCTCTACACATCAGTCTGAATGCAGGAATATACCAAAATGCCCCCATCTTATGTTGTCAGGGAAACAACTGCAAACCTCCCTATGGTTTCCTTGGCAACCTAATGAGCATGCACGAGGCTTCAAATGATGTTTTCTGACAGCATGTCAACATTTAACCAGGAATTTTAAAAGCAAGTCTGGCTGAAACGAACGTGAGATACTGACAAACAAGGTTTAAGTGCTTCCTTTTCACCAGCATGCGGGCTTGTGCGACTGGTGCCACAACAGTGCGTGCTTCAAACTATGACTCATAGAGAGAGAATGAGAGAGAGAAGAAATGCTTCACAAACACGGCAACCCACTGAACTCTCTTAACAATTGTGATGGTGGGCAGGGCTGACACTGTGGTTATCTCTTTTAGAGACAGCTAGTCAGAGATTAACCACATAAACCTGATAACTAAGTCGGCAGCAGATGGATCACACATGACTTCGTCACCCTGCTAATCATGTCACCAGGTTGGTAGTCCACAAGATGCCAAGTAGTTCTTGATTCTTTTAAACATGAACATATTCCCCAGAGCAACCAAACCCCCTCCTTCAACCGAGACAAGGCCTCACCACAGCTTTGTTTGTGTGTGAAAACCTAGATTAGTAAAGAGAGAGGCTGAACGTGTGTGTGTGTGTGTTTCAGCAAGCAAGGTAAACAGTGCTCAAGCGCCATCACAAGCAATGCGAGTGCCGAGCACATGGCCCCTCAGAACAGGGGAGGGAGGGCGGCAGATAGCTGGGGATTGAAAGGGAGCAATACAAGCTGTACTCTGACTCACTTCTGCAGCAGCAGGCAGCACAAGGCTGGATTTTCTTAAAGGGCCAGGAGCACAGGAGCCACGTTGCAGGCATGCTGCTCAGCCTGGCTGGCTGATCAGGCTTCTGCAGAGGTCTTGTGACACCATGGTAATCATAAACCCTTGTCTTGCTGTGCCTTTTAGCTGAAATTGAGAATTTCACGTGGTGCCTAACTTCAACAATTAAAGTCTTGTCTGTAGAAAAGAATGCAGACTTTTGCACACGATTCTATGTGCATTAGCTTTTCTAAGTCATAGCTGGCCTCATTACTTTATCTTAGTTGAAAACTAACTGGATAAGACTTAATGTAGCAGAAGCTTGCTTGTGAAATTGTGAACAGAATAAAAACCACAGCTACAATATTTTAAAATTGAATTAAAAATGGACATGTGGACATTAAATCTTAACATAAGAAACCAGCTCAATTTTTTAAGGCAAAGTTTTAAAAAAAATCAACACATTTAAGTCTTATATTTCAAATAATGTTGCAACATGTTTTAGACTGGCAATTAAGGACAAGCAGCGGAGAAACGAGTTCAGTCAGAGAGGGAAATAAGGCGCGAGTGGCGTAAACTGAGCCTTGTGTTTACCACACCATGCTCCCACCCCGCTGCTGCTGCTAAGCCTGGTGGTACAGCAAGTCCTGCCTGTTGCAGTGCTGGGCGGGGGGGGGGTTGACGTCACGCGGCTCAGGCTAGCCATGTGCTTGCCTCTCATGTGGCCTTAAAAGCTCAGATGGGCAGGGTAGAAGGAAGGAGGGGGGGGGAGTAGAGAGGACGAGCGCTAATGCATCAGGATTTATTCTACAGTCTCGGCTTTCTGCACCACAGACTGAAGGAAAAAGGCCTTTATGTTGCAATAATCATCACATTTAAAGTAAAAGCCAAATCATGTTGAATTAATGAGAGAACAGTCGCAATCAAGACCCAAACTAATCTGATTGTATAACGCTCCTTGTTATAGTTGCTGAGTCATTTTCAGCCAATATGTCATAAGGAAGTAGAGCTACGTTGCTGCTGGCCAAGTCTGTGACCCCGGGGGAAAACTAATAAAGTCCAACCAGGATTTCCACAGAATTCCTTTTCAAAGGAACCTTGCTCATCTACAAATAACGCTTGAGATAGCAACTAAAATACAGCGCTGGTCTCAACGCAAAGAACCACCTCTGTGTTTTGTGTGCAAGCTTAGTCTCTTCCAGTCAAGAGGAGAGCAAGTGCTGGAACAGGGAGGGAGGTAGGTGACACACGTATGCACCAGATATAGTAAAATACTGCTGCGTGCACGTGTTTAGGACTTTTCTCCATTTCTCCTGAAAAAAAACTCAGACTGGGTCAATTAAAAAAAAGCTTTATATGACAAGCAGGATGTACAAAATTCAGAAGAATCCGTTTAATTTTCCTTACTCTATAGCATTAAAAATAATCATCCCTGCCCATCTAAGCTGTTGACAGTAGGAAAATACAGGAAGGTCAATTTGCCAGTTGAGCACAACACACACAGCAGGTTGCTAAATCACAGAGAGGGGCATAGGGAGGGAGACTGGGTGATGAGATGTGCATCCATGCTGTCCTAGTTTCCTTTCAGCATCCACAGGCAGCGAGAACTAACCAGACTGCTGCTTCTCAGAGCATCCAATCAGCAGCAGATTGCCCTCTTTGATGTTAAGAGTGATAAACCTGCGTAATATGACATATTAACAACTAAAGGGCTGATAAAGAGCCCTGATAAAGAGCAAAACAGCACCAGCTGTTCTCACAAACAAATTTGTTCCTAAATCCTACTTGAAAACATTTTACAAAAATTGCTACTTTCATCAGTATATTTTTAGAAAAACATCTTAGTGCGGATAAGAAACAGAATCAGTGTTTCTGTTGTTTTCTGCTTTTCTATTCATTAAAATACACCAATAAAACTACAGTAATATTTCAGTCAGATTTTCAAAATACCTTCTATTAAAGTACGAAACATTGTGTTATTTCATATAAGTAGCATGATACTGCAGATCCTCTCCAAATGTTACAATTTCCCTGAAGGGAAAGAAACTATTTTTATCTATTTCCTTAATCCAAGAAGTTACAGTCAAGACGGATTTGATTCTGTTGATAGGCTTCCTAAATAACACACAAGCCTGATCCGTTCCCCTTAACCACAACGATATCACCACATAAATGTCCAAGTCACCAGTGACTACCAAATCTACCTGCTGAATGTTGTCTTTAAAACTATTTTGAATTTACTACTACTTTTTATTCTAATGATTAGTTCTATTAACAAATTTAAAATAAATAAAGTTATAATAAATAAAGTTAAAGGTTATTTACTGGCCTCCTGGTTAATAACTCCTACCAGACTGAGCTGTATTCATCCGATGTACCCTCCACAGACGAATCACATCTTAAAATGATGCCACAGCAGATGGAAATTCGCTTTACAAACTGCAGAAGGTGCATTAGGCTATGTAATGAAATTCTACAACGTACCACTTTCCCCTTTAGCCTCGATGCCACTAAGATGTGCTTCTTGACGTGCTCATGAGACCAGGCTGCAAGTTACTATGCAAATTCAGGATAAATAAATGACCCATTGGTATATAAATCCAATTTTATATTGATTGATGCTCACCGTCTCATTATTTAGAAATTAGGTAAAAACTTCAAAAATAAGGAAAATCAGGCTTTTTTATTATTATTATTATTATTCATTATTGTTATAATTATCATCATTGTTATTATTATCATCATTGTTTGTACTATTATTAATCTTTTTGTCATTACATTTGTCATTTCTCCTCATCTGTGTGTGTCTGTTTGCACAGGACCAAGAAATATTTACCTATTATGGGCATTTTTGGTGTTTATCTATGCAAAGTAGAGCCAGTTGGTTTGTCAACTTATAAGAGATCTAAAAGGAGAGATAAGAATGATTCTGTGGTCTACAAACCTAACATGTTTATGAATCTGAAGAAGAGTTTGCGTAAATTTAAAAAAATAAAATAAAATCATAAGATGATACTGTTGAACAAGGCTGAATGTTACAGAGATTAAAATAGCAAGCATATAAACCTGTATGTAGTAATCTCATTAACTTTTTTGTCTTCTTATTGACAAATGTGTGCAGACTTCAAAACATTAGAATAAGTCTACAGCCGCCTCTGTGCTGCTGCAGATCTCACTTGACACATCCCCTATTAAATATAATCAGCACTTTCCAGAACAAGCTGCAGTCGCAAATGTATCTTCTGCTTGTTGGGTAGAGGCTGAAATTCCTCACACCCTCCTCCTAATGAATTCTGTTGCTCTTCAGTGCTGACAAACATCCCTTTTGATTCAAATATAATCAATCTGAAACCACAATCAATCATTCCTATGAAAGAAAAAAGAAAAAAGGGGGTGTTTTTTTTCTAAATGTGCGAGAGGAAACCCAAAATATCTAAGATGTACTCATCACTATTGCTTCAGATTCAGACTTAGTGTAGAAAATCCTGAAATAACCATTCTACTGCAAAGCAGAAGGTTTTTGTTCAACCGCACCCCATGTGGATAACTCCAGCTGAAAAAGGTCTGTGATAATCGTCCTGTGAGATTGAATTTTATTCTAAAATATAGATACAGCAAATACATGCAGTCTAGAGGATGAATTAGCTCCATGACTCAGAGTATATAGACTTACCTGAATGTATCTCAGTGCACTTCGCAGGACACTCAGATTGGAGGTTTTCTTCTCGTCGATGTTTGGAATGTTCTTTTTCAGAGTCTCAAAGCACTCCTTCAGGTGCGCTCGTCTGACACACACACAAAGCACACACATTTAGACTTTGCATGAAAATATATATCATTATATTAACTAAAAGCCAATGTTGCTTCTAATCATTTAAGCTAAACTTTTGGGCTTAAGGCAACTTCAGAACCAGTTTCAGAATAAATAAATTGAACTATTATACAAAGAGATGGGTTCTACTCACCTGTTCTTTTCAAGCTTGTTATGAACTTCTCTTGTGCCCGCCCTGGAAGAGCACCAGCCAGAGCAGAGTAAGGATTTAATGTCCAAAAGGGCAACATGACAAGAGTATTCTAAATCAACCTGACTATTTCTTTATTTTTTTCTGGTAGATAATTCTGTCAAGCATGTCCCAATGAAAGCTTTGTTTTATTATTAGAAATGAATAACAAGCATCTTCCATTACTTTTTTGCATTTTATGAACTGGTACTTTGACAAAAACACCAAAAGTCAACTTAAAACTATAAGCGAGCAGGTCTAAACTTACCCCCCAGGTCTCTTCTTATTGTCTAGCTGGCGCTCTTCATCAGGAGGACTGCCACGGCTGATGGGTCCATTCTGTGTGGGAGCCGGTTGAAGCACAGGGCCTGAGTGGGGGAGTAAGGCATGCTGCTGTGGGGCCGAGGCTATTGAGCCGGGGTATCGCTGAACCAGCTGCTGGTTCAGTTTAGTGTTGTTAGTCTGGGTGATGAGCTGTGGGCGTTGGTGGTGGTGGTTCTGTATTGGCTGCCTGTGGTTAGTGGTGACCATAGAGGCGAGCTGCTCTGTTCTGGGTTGTGGAGAGCACAGCAGAGTGGTAGCACTTTGCTCCTGAGGGAAGTGAGGGTCTCTTTTTGGAGAAGCCAGTGGAGGAGCAGCTGGCGGAGAAAGGGTGGTAACAGGCAAAGTGGGTGAGCCGGTAGGGTTGGGACTGACCACAGGGATAGGAATGACAGTAACAGGCATGGGAGGGGGAGGTAGAGAGGGTGGTATGGGTGTCGGGCGGTACTCAGTGCGGATCTCCTCTGCTTTAGAAACATTGTTTATGTGGATTGTTGAGTTGAAATTCCCATCAAAGTACCTCCACTCTGTCTTCTGCTGCTGACGCAGCTTCTCCTTTAGTTCATCCTCTGAGGAAGAAGCATACATACCATCCATGTTCATCATTTCAAATAAAAATGGCAAAATCTCCATTAAGAGAAAAATGATCAATAAAACAAAAAATAATTTAGTACCAAAACAGCAGAACATGGATGAGATCTCACTTTTTACTGATGAAATTTTTCACTTGGAACATGCGGAGAATAATGTCAGTGGCACAAAGCAGGTCTCTTAAAAATATATATTATTATAATGAAAATAATAACAGCAATATTCATAATAACGCCAAATTCCCTCCAATAAGAGTAATGACTACTCTTTCATTAGAAAGCATATTAGTCCTCCTTGTTCATTTTAATGTGTTCATCTTCTGAGTTTGGAAGCTGAAAGTTTTTCTTGTTCTAACTTGTAGTAAGAGTATGTAATTACGTTTAACAATTGGCTGCACACTCAAACAAAAAGGAGCTTGTCGCCTTAAAGGATGTAAATCATGTTCTAATGTAATCCCAGTCGCAGTCCACTAACCAAGTTCTGGAGAGGTATGTACAGGTCAGCTCAACATCTATTAACAAAGCTTGAGCCCCTTCTAAGTACGCAGATATTTTTTAAACTTATTTTGTAAAAGCGAGCACTTTTTATGCCAAGGATATCAAATTTTTCATGTTAAACCACCACAAGTTACTGCCTGTAAAAACTGAAGACTCTTTAGTCTCATGGTGCTTTCCAGTCATGTTTAGGACATCCTCTCCATAGTACATGGAGGCTATCAGGAGGGGCTGTGGTTGCCATGACAGCTGTGATGTTCACAGAGGTGTCATATGAAAGTTGTTGTCATTAGCATCATTATAATATACATCTGGGCACTGCAGCCAGTGATCACAAAAAAACCCAACAAATAAAAAGAGAGTTATTTAGATGGATGGAAACACATCTCAAAGACTAAGGTTCCAACAAGGAATTTACCAATTCTGAATTTTTAAGCATTGAGCTTTATGAATATCATGCAGTGTATCTTATGAATATGACTTGTAAAACAAAGGTTTTGTTGTAACTTTTACTTTCACAATGTCATATAGTCTGACGTCATCCACAAAGATATGGTCATTTTTTTAAGGATGGACGTTGGTATTTTGACCTGTTTGAACTAAACTTTTTGCTAAGCTCAGTCATTTTTAATATATGCTGCGAAGTACTTTACCCTTTCTCCTTTATATATAAAAAAAAAAAGTGTAGAGTTTTGCAGCTTTCCGAGAGTGTGACACTGAAAAACACCATGAAAGGAGGAGGCAAGAGGTTCCTCTCTTAAAAAAGATAAAGAACTTGGGGAAACATTATAATTGCACTACTATTATGTCACTTTTTTTTTACGTGTATACACTTCATATGACCCTGGAAAAACATATTTTCCACACTAATAAGAGACAGAAAGAACACGATGTTCCAATAAATGTGCCGGCCAGCTTGCCTTCTGGTTATGAACAGACTGATCCTTTATATTATCTTGACACAAAAACACAGGTGTGTCTTTTAAAGCTGTAAAACCTCTACAACACTCAGAAAAAGCAGAGGGTTTTCTATAGGCGTTATATAACTGCAGCAGTACATAGAGAAACACTGGCCTACTTTCTTCCACACAGTGACCTGCTCTACAGTAGCAGAGAGGGAGGAGGAGGAGGAGGAGGAAGAGGAGGAGGGCAGACTGCTTTTCCAATGCAGCAAGGGAGGAGAAACTGAGAGGATAACAGCAAGAGCTCTCACTCTGATCTGGTTCTGACTACATCAAATGGCTTTATAATGACAACAGTAAAAGAGCCGCAATATGTGCAAATAGTTGCATGAGGCTGGAACAGTGCAGCTCTCCAACTGAATTCTCGTTATTGAAACTTAGCAGCTTTCATAATGACATGCATTCAATATGCATAAAAATGTGGACGATGATAAGATGAGCTTGCAACTTCAACTGCATGAGAAAAACTGGCTAAGAATTTTTGTTACAAAAGTTCATTCAGAGCTTAAAGATGATCTTGTTCCAGCTCGGTTGTGTTTGATTAAAATAAACTGTGAATGAGTTTTCCCTGCATCATTGCCATAATTCTTCTACATGTTATTAAACTCAACTGCTCGGGCTAAAAAGCAATATGTACTTTCATATCCTCTCTAATGGCTTCATTATAAATCTGACCATTTCTTTGCAACATCCAACATTTGCCATATTCGTCACGTGTTTAGACGCAAAATAAAAGTCTATGTTAAAGACCAAGTTAAGTCCAAGTTAAAGACAACAATAGAAGTGAGGAAATAATTATTATTACTTAAAAAAATAAAACAATTCATTTTGATTGCATATGTTTAGCTTTATTTTATGCAGCTTTACTGTAAGTGCTGCTTGTTTACTTTTATGAGCTTTTTGTTTGTTTGTGCTGATGTATCTGTTGAAGGAGATAGCTAGTTTTCAGACAGTAGTGACTCATCTGTTTCATAAACAACCTCTGGGAGGGGTTGCCCGGCACGCACGTGGAGAAAGAGGCGGGGCTACCCTGCTGCTAACACATTGGGGCGTGGCTTGTTAATAGCGCGTCATCGACCTCCACGGTCGTCTGAAAGGATATGGAGTTAGTCCCGTTTTTATTCCCCTCCCTTTCTTTTCTTTTTCTAAAAAGGTAGAAGTAGAACGAAACACGCAGCCACATGATGTTATAGTTCAGCTACGCTTAATATTTTAGCCCCTGGGGATGATTGAGGTGAACAGATGTATGTAAAAGCAGTCACTTGATCCCAGGTGGACGCTGTCAGCTCATAATATAAAAGGAGTCTGACATTCCCAACGCCACCGCCCTTTATCCCCTCCATGTTTTGCTGTTTTAATTATAAATGTTCTTGTAGCGCGTGCATCTCTTCATAAAAATAAGGAAAGGTTGACAGACAGCAAGTCAAATAATGCGGGAACTTTACAGTGACGCCGTGTTGCACGTTTGACTGTGCAGCAGGTTTCAATGCAGTAACCCCCTGACACTGCAGCAAAAATCATGCCTGTACCTCTGATATTTTACTCTGCTGCAGTTCACATTACCATACAACTAATGTATGAAACTAACCAACCTAACAAAATCCACATAGTGCGCCTAAACAGAAAGATAATTATGAAAGTAAAACTAAATCGCAAGACTAGACATTTCTTGCGGTCATATGATCGTATTTTGGTTAAAATGGCCTGAACGTAGAGACGGGTTCATGCTGGTTCATGTAAGATAGACACAGTTAATAATAAATAACAAAATATGTATATTACAGCTTTGCATTTCACCGAAGGTCTGAGCATGTTACATTTTCTTTCTTACACCAGTCTAGGGGGGGAGAAATATGTGTAACCAATTAGAAACTTACCACGTGCTTTCTGTTGTTGTTGGGCTTGCAATTCCAGAAATTTGGCAGCTTCAAGGAGCGTTTCGATGCTCATTTCTGTCCCGTAAGTTAGGAAATAAAGTGTCAGGATTATTCGGAGAGAAGCTGCACAGTGAATGCGATATGCGACTGTGTACTATACAGTGCGAGGAGAGGTTTCCCAGTCCAAAGCTGGGGGAAAAAAAGAAGAGTAATCGGACCCCCCCCCCCTCCTCAGCAGAAACTCAACCACTTACGTAGGGGAGTTACAAACAAGATGGCGCTCAAAGTAGTAGGAACAAATACGGTTTTTGAATCACACAGCATCGGAGTCCGCCCACAGACACTTTACCCTCCCTCGCTGAATATGTGAGAGAAAAACAAGACACGGATCACGACTCGGACGAAGTCTCGCGTGACGCAAACAACGCCGCGCGACTGCTGTTGATAAAGTTAGAAGTTGGCAGCCAGCCAACAAATGCCGTTTATATGTAGTTTATTTATATCACATATTAGTTTACACTGGTGTTATGGTAAGGATACAGGAGATTTTTTTTTTTTGCTATACGAAGAACAACTTAATAAAAATGTAAAAATAAATAAATAAATAAATTTTAAAAAAAATTAAAAATTGGATTTATTTTGACAAGCTTTTAGGCTACATTAGTCCCGCTAATCCATCATGTCCATTTCCCCTTTTGAACGTCACTGACAATACTGTCCATGACTATATCTCAACTAACACAAATAAAAAAAATATCCCTGTCCATAATCTAATTGTTATCCAAAGATACATACTCAGCTTCAAGCTAGTATTCAAGTTTGCATGCAGTTCCCATCAGTAGGTGTCGTGTCAGCTTTCTGTTCACAATAAAAATACTCTCACACAAACACAGTCAAAGTCCAGACATGATCGAGGAATTCAAGCAGGAATTGTCATTTCTGCTCATGCCAACAGGGATTTTTCACGTACGCACACGCACAGCGCTGGATATTGAGGTATTTTCCGGCCATTCACTCGACTTTACTGAGGAAATATGTCAGCTACGACCAACTATAATTACAGTGTACAAAAATACTACGAATTCTCCAAAACAGGAAGAAGACTTCCTAAATTATACAAACTGTATATATTAATACATACAAATAATGGCAACAGACTGGGCTCGATTGTTAATCCCAAATATAAATAAAGAATAATCACAAGGAATAATCACGGGAAACACTGACGCTCTCATGTGGACATTCAGTGGTACTGCATCATCCCAAATTACCCTCTAACTAATAGGATTTGTCACAGTATTGATTCGGTGTAAAAAAGGGTTAAAATGCAAGAATAAGATGCAAAGATCTTATAAAAATGATGAATTTATTCCAGATTTTTTTTACAACTTTGAGAACAAAGTATTAAAGTAATCTGTATAATACCTAAAAATGCTAAATAAGGCAATTTGATTGGCTAATTCTACTGCCAAAAATTTCCAGTAGTTGTATAGTTTACAAAAAACACAATTGAAAGTCCCTAAAATGAATACTTCACTGAATACTGTATGAACAAACAATATTAAAAAAAAAAGGTCCCTTCCCTCTAAACATTAAACCTTTGAAACAGATTTTAAAAGTGTGTTCCTCAGGTAAGTGCGCAGCTGGTTCATCAGGTCTTTGTTCTGACCCTCGATCCAGTGCATCTCAATTACCACATCGCTCCCCTCCAGCATCACATTCAGCAGACATTTAAACAGGAAGTTTTGAACGACACTGGGGCTCTGAGGGCGTATGGAGGGTGTTTCACCAGCTGCAGCCGGCATTTCCTTCAGATCCGTTTGCTGACCTGTTTCTGCACAGATGGAGGATTCCATGTCCACATCCTCACTTGTTAGGCTTTCTGAAACCTCTTCTTTTCCCCCAGATTCATTCTTTTCATCTTTAACTAGCTCATGTGAAGACAAAGTCTTCTTGTCATCATCCTGACTGCTGACTAATGTGGAGGCCGGGGGATTTTGGGAGGGAGTGGGTGTGCCAGGAGAAGCTGTAACCACACTGGGTTGAGAACTGGTTCCAGGACACTGAGGAGCCCTAGGAAGCTCTCTCAGCTGACGTTTCTGTTCCCGTCTCTTCTGCCGTCCATGGATCCATGTGTTCTCAACAGCGGTCAGAAAGAGGCTCTGCTCCTGCTTTCCGCAAGGAACCCGTTTATGCAAAACCTGCAGAACAACACCAGACCTTATAATCAGTACAACAAATATGTGCCACACTAACCCAAAATTTGCAGCAAATCATTTCACAAAATTCAATAAATTTGGCACACACTTGAGCTGGACAAACAGGTTGTACTGATGACTTATTTCACATAGTCTAGCCAATTAAATAATCCACACAAGATACATGTTGGTGTTAAATAGGGCTGAATCATTAATAGTGTTTTTTTTTTTGTTTGTTTTTTTTTTTTTTTTACCTCCTGTGGGCTCACCATCTGCGGGAGGAGCCGTAGGGGTCGGGTGCAATGTGAGCTGGGCGGCAGCAAGGGGCGGGGACCCTGGCGGTCCGATCCCCGGCTGCAGAAGCTGGCTCTAGGGACGTGGAACGTCACCTCTCTGGTGGGGAAGGAGCCTGAGCTTGTGCGCGAGGTTGAGCGGTTCCGACTAGATATAGTTGGACTCACCTCGACGCATGGCTTGGGCTCTGGAACCAGTACCCTCGAGAGGGGCTGGACCTTCTTCCACTCTGGAGTTGCTCATGGTGAGAGGCGCCGAGCAGGTGTGGGCATTCTCATCAGCCCCCAGCTTGGTGCCTGCACGTTGGGGTTTACCCCGGTGGATGAAAGGGTAGTTTCCCTCCGCCTCCGGGTGGGGGGACGGGTCCTGACTGTTGTCTGTGCTTATGCACCGAACAGCAGTTCAGAGTACCCACCCTTTCTGGGGTCCTTGGAGGGAGTGCTGGAGGGTGCTCCTTCTGGGGACTCCATTGTTCTGCTGGGGGACTTCAATGCTCACGTGGGCAATGACAGTGAGACCTGGAGGGGAGTGATTGGGAGGCATGGTCCCCCCCCTCTGAACCCAAATGGTGTTTTGTTATTGGACTTCTGTGCTCGTCATGGATTGTCTATAACGAACACCATGTTCCAGCATAAGAGTGTCCATATGTACACCTGGCATCAGGATTCCCTGGGCCGCAGTTCAATGATCGACTTTGTAGTCGTATCGTCGGACCTGCAGCCACATGCCTTGGACACTCGGGTGAAGAGGGGGTCGGAGCTGTCAACTGATCACCACCTGGTGGTGAGTTGGCTCAGATGGTGGGGGAGGAAGCCGGTCAGAGCTGGCAGGCCCAAACGTGTTGTGAGGGTCTGCTGGGAACGTCTGGCTGAGTCCCCTGTCAGAGCGAGCTTCAACTCCCACCTTCAGCAGAGCTTCGAACATGTCCCGGGTGAGGCGGGGGACATTGAGTCCGAATGGGCTGTGTTCCGTGCCTCTATTGCTGAGGCGGCCAGCCGGAGCTGTGGCTGCAAGGTCGTTGGTGCCTGTCGTGGCGGTAATCCCAGGACTCGTTGGTGGACACCAGCAGTGAGGGATGCCGTCAAGCTGAAGAAGGAGTCCTATCGGGCCTTCTTGGCCTGTGGGACTCTGGAGGCAGCTGATGGGTACCGACGGGCTAAGCGGCATGCGGCTTCGGCCGTTGCCGAGGCAAAAACTCGGGCATGGGAGGAGTTCGGCGAGGCCATGGAGAAAGACTTCCGGACGGCTTCGAGGAGATTCTGGTCCACCATCCGGCGGCTCAGGGGGGGGAAGCAGTGCTCCATCAATACTGTGTACAGTGGAGATGGGGTGCTGCTGACCTCAACTCGGGACGTTGTGGGTCGGTGGAGGGAATACTTCGAAGACCTCCTCAATCCTACCAACACGTCTTCCCATGAGGGAGCAGAGCTGGTGGACTCAGGGGTGGACTCTCCTATCTCTGGGGCTGAAGTCGCTGAGGTGGTCAAAAAGCTCCTTGGCGGCAAGGCTCCGGGGGAGGATGAGATCCGCCCGGAGTTCCTTAAGGCTCTGGATGCTGTGGGGCTGTCCTGGCTGACATGCCTCTGCAGCATCGCGTGGACATCGGGGGCAGTACCGCTGGATTGGCAGACTGGGGTGGTGGTCCCCCTTTTTAAGAAGGGGGACCGGAGGGTGTGTTCCAATTACAGGGGAATCACACTCCTCAGCCTCCCTGGGAAGGTCTATTCAGGGGTCCTGGAGAGGAGGGTCCGCCGGATAGTCGAATCCCGGATTGAGGAGGAGCAGTGTGGTTTTCGTCCTGGTCGCGGAACAGTGGACCAGCTCTATACCCTCTCTGGGGTCCTGGAGGGGGCATGGGAGTTTGCCCAACCAGTCTACATGTGCTTTGTGGACCTGGAGAAGGCATTCGACAGTGTCCCCCGGGGGCTCCTGTGGGGGGTACTCCGGGAGTATGGGGTACCGGACCCCCTTGTACGAGCTGTCCGGTCCCTGTACGACAGGTGTCAGAGCTTGGTCCGCATTGCCGGTAGTAAGTCGGATTCGTTTCCGGTGAGGGTTGGACTCCGCCAAGGCTGCCCTTTATCACCGATTCTGTTCATAACTTATATGGACAGAATTTCTAGGCGCAGCCGAGGGGTTGAGGGGATCTGACTTGGTGGCCTCAGGATTGGGTCCCTGCTTTTTGCGGATGACGTAGTCCTGTTGGCTTCATCTGGTCGTGATCTCCAGCTCTCGCTTGAGCGATTCGCGGCCGAGTGTGAAGCGGCTGGGATGAGAATCAGCACCTCAAAATCTGAGACCATGGTCCTCAGCCGGAATAGGGTGGATTGCCCTCTCCGGGTCGGGAGTCAGGTCCTGCCTCAAGTGGAGGAGTTTAAATATCTTGGGGTCTTGTTCACGAGTGAGGGAAGGATGGAGCGTGAGATCGACAGACGGATCGGTGCGGCGTCTGCAGTAATGCGGGCTCTGCGCCGGTCTGTCGTGGTGAAGAAGGAGCTGAGCCAGAAGGCGAAGCTCTCGATTTATCAGTCGATCTACGTTCCTACCCTCACCTATGGTCATGAGCTGTGGGTCGTAACCTAAAGAACGAGATCTCGTATACAGGCGGCTGAAATGAGTTTCCTCCGCAGGGTGGCCGGGCTCTCCCTTAGAGATAGGGTGAGGAGCTCAGTCATCCGGGAGGGGCTCAGAGTAGAGCCGCTGCTCCTTCGCATCGAGAGGAACCAGTTGAGGTGGCTCGGGCATCTGGTCAGGATGCCTCCTGGACGCCTCCCTGGTGAGGTGTTCCAGGCACGTCCCTCGGGGAGGAGACCCCGGGGAAGACCCAGGACACGCTGGAGGGATTACATCTCTCGGCTGGCCTGGGAACGCCTCGGGATCCCCCCCGCAGAGTTGGCAAATGTGGCTGGGGAGAGGGAAGTCTGGGCTTCCCTGCTTAGGCTGCTGCCCCCGCGACCCGACCCCGGATAAGCGGCAGAAGATGGATGGATGGATGGAGTTTTTTTTTTGTTGTTTTTTTTTTGTAATGAAACCATGATTTAGGACATAATTAGCAAATGGTGAAGAGCACGTTTACATGTCACCTGACCCAAGTTCCACCTGAAGCATCTACGATTTTACAAATCCATTTCTTTCAGACATATCTCCAGTCGTCTGTCTTACTAGTCATCTTTTTGAAAGTTTAAAAGAAAAGTCACCAGACATGATTCTGCGTTACATCCGTTTTGCATCATGTTCCATGACCCACACTTGATTATCATCCTCTCACAGTTGGTGAGAGGGAGAGGAGGCAGCCACAGAGCAGAGAGGACAGAGTATCTGGGTCTTTGTGCAAAAGTGCCAAGAGTGTACAAGTTGCTATCGCTCCTCATATTCTCGGGTGCAACCCTCTCAAATATTACATTGAGATGGTTCAACACAAGACAAACAGGCTACATGTTCATATTCAACATGAGAACTATACTCCACTGTGGAATCACATCTTCACACCTCATCACAGACCAGATTCCATAAATCACTGAAAAGCTGAGAATAAAAAAACAACAGAGGACAGAAAACAGTCCAACTTCTGAAATGTCCTGATGAAGTAAATAAAAACGGTTTTACTGAGTTGAGCCACTAAATATGTATGGGCTTTAGATCTGTTCAGATTAAGGTTGCGATTTCTCTCTCTTATTTTCAGGTGGTTGAAGCCACATATTGTCCAATATGCATTCTCTGCTGGTTGGCGTGTGCGCACCTGCTGTGTGTGGTGTTGGGCTGAAACTGCTGTGTGCGTTACAGAAATTATGTATGGAGAAATGAGGAGCTATGGTGAAAGTCAGATCAATAACATCAGTCTGTTTAGATTTACTACAGAGACTCAATAGAAAACTGTTCAAGAGGAAACTTCAGGTTGATTCTTGCAGTTGTAAAGTGAAGCTGTTGCCATGTGATAAGGCCTACAAGTAATACAAACCATCAGTTTTACTTCACGATGCAAGCAAGATTAATAGGTGTTAATCGGTGCTAATGCAGCCAAAAGGCTCACCCGCAGCTCAGTGAGAGTTTTCTCCAGCAGAGTGGTGACGCCGTCTACAGGGCTGCAAGAAGTGCAGCCTGCAACCGAGGCCTTGGCTTGGAGCTCCTTCAGTCCTGCCTCTGGTACGGTGAACGACAGTGGTTTCTGTGACTTCTCCAGTTTACGCTTTTTACTGGGAGGAGACTGACACAAAACAGGTAGAGAGAGTTGCATCACAATCTGCACAGGACATTATTCTTCACATGAAAAACGGTTCAAATGATTAAACCTTTAACTTGGTTTCCCCTCATAGATGTCAGACAAATCAACAACAGCAAGTGCTGCCATTTGTGCTGCTGCACTCTTTGGGACTCTGCCGCCAACAAGTCAGTATACAATACATATATGTCAATCTCTTACATAATCTCAGTAATATTCTGTCATAATCTAATGATATGTAGAATTTTCTAACAGCAACCTTTTGATAATACTGAGGAAAAGGTAGCTTTCTTGCTCCTAACCAATCATATGTTATTATTTTGTATCTTTGCTCCACTTAAAATACAGTTTGGTTTGGTTTTTCTTGTTTAAATCTCTTTTATGTCCACAGTCAACATGTAAAACTCGAACGGTCGCAATGCTTTTTGCAATCAAATGACACAACTCAAAAGATAAGCTCATCCACTAAAATAGGCCATTTTAGATCAGAATGAATGTTTAAATTATTTAAGATTAAAATGTAAGATCTATAAATATCTCATTGGAAATAAAACACCAGCTATTGACAGTGTATTGAGTGTATACATAAACATCAACTTAAAAATCAGTGCAATTAAATTTTCTAGCAGACATTACTCTTTATAGTAACCATACCACTTTCATGCCACGCATTTATTTTTTCATTCATTTGTAGCTCATCATTTCATGCTGTGCTTGACCAGAGAATGATGCATAAGATTTGAATAAAATCAACACTGGATAAAATCTCCCATTTTACTGGAAGATTCACAGAGACAAGAAAGTTTTGAATGAACAAATAAAGTTAAATCATCAGTGTTGTGATGCACTGGAAATGTGGCTGAGTTTGAAGGTTTAGTTGAGCACACCAACCCAAAGTTAGGATAAACTTGCATCATGTTGCACTTTTTTGGTCACGTTAAAGCAAAGCTGCCAGCAGGGGGCAGCATGTACTCAGTAAAGGCTGTGTCACACCTTTCTTTTCAATTTTAAAAACTTTAATAATCATTAATATGTTTACGAACAAAATCAACAGTAAATCACTTTATTATTCACATCAGAACACTTTTGTTCTTATAAGCCTCATTACCTTACTACAAACTGACCAAGGGCCAACCAGATGTACTGAAAACCTGTGCAAAATATTTTGTTCTCCTTTGTTTTCACGACCACAACATTTCATGCAAATACGAATAAAAACTTGCTAATAATTCCTGACACTAAATGTCTGAATCTGGGACCGGTGTAAAGAGGATTAATGTTTGTTCTCCACCACAAGAGAGTGCTCTAACAACACAAACACCACCTGAACCTGTGGTAAAGCAAGCAGCTTCTTTGTAATCGCTAATGTCAACCTGTAATGGCAGTGGAGGTCATTATTCAGACCACACCTGACTCTTCAGTGGTGGTCCGCGATGCATCCACAGCAGCAGCTATGTGGATGTGGTACTCATGAGTCACCGCAGTCAGCCTGTAATTGAGGAGGCAGCAGGGGTCTGCAGCAGTGAGGAAGCAGACAGCATGGCCGACTGACCTACAAACACCAGAGTGGAGGAGCAGACTGTGACCTTCACACTGCTGCACTGATCTGAAGTCAGCTTCCAGTTCCTGCTTTACCTGAGCTTGATAGAAAACTTCATTTTCAATGTTTTATTTATTTTCTTGTTTAATTTGTCACAGATTAAATTAGCTAAAATCTCTGAACATCTTCTTTATACTGCTTTATTTAGGGTCTAATGAAAAAAAGAAAAAAAATTAAAGCTCACTTTGAGAGGGAAGATTGTTAATGAGTCATCTATAGATTTTTAGTCAGAGTAATTTTCCATCTACATGCATATGGAGAGGAGATGGACACTTCTAATTAATGAGATGACAATGGATGCTGCCTTGTTTGGCTGCTTGTTCTGAGGATTTTTTTCTTGTTATTGTTGGTCCTCAACATATTTTCCTCTTCCCTTCATGCTCTGCAAGCAATGCATTTAATTCAACAAGGAGAGGAAATCAATAAAATCCATCAATCCAAACATGCACTGCAAATCCTTGACACAGATTTTTCTGCTCAAACAAACACACACACACTTCAACACAAAGCATGAAAAACCTACGTGTACATTTATATGTACACTCATCTCCACTGAACTACATCCTCTTTGGACTGTGCTGCTCTCTCACTCCATTATTAATCCCACTTACCCACTCTCACCTCACAGACATTCACTGAGCATAGAAGACACTCTTGGACCCAATTTAAAAAAACCAGACACTGTAAAGTTGAACAACAGATGCCCCTTGCTGGCATAATCCAAGTTTACCTCATGGGTTAATGTACACTCCTTACAAAAAAAATACACATGCACACAAAATGGAGAAACAAATACTGCAGACATCACCTCCAGGCAAACACTGGAAACCATATTCTGATCAGCTCTCTCCTCCCAACCCCCATTTTCTTTCAGTCCCAAACCTCTGCCTGTGCTGTGGATCTTCTGATCCCATCTACCACAGACCTATACAAGGAGCAATGAGTTTCAGGGCTCCAATGTCTTTTCTGCAAACATGGCTTTTGATTCTTTTTGCTTGTGCATTCACTTCTTTCTCTTATTTCAAACATTTAATCACTCAAGAAATCAAAGATGATGCCTATGTGTTTTTTTTAGTTCTTTTTGGCAATCTCTTAAAAATGACACTGAAGGTAAATATAAAACCCATTTTATGTTGTTTACCTTGTACAACAAACAAGCCAATGCATGAAAGCATGATAACCTCAACAATTCATTTGTGAGATTATAAGATATAAAAGAACCATGTTCATTTTGAGAAAGATGTGAAAGGGTGAAAGAATCTAAGAATATGCTCAACTATGCAACATGCAGTACTGCCAGGGTGCATTGACAGCTCTTTGGACTACGCAGAGATACGCAGACATAAAGAGATGCTCAGGTGCCTTTCCAGAACACATGTGATACTGAGGAGACAAGAGACATCCTTAATAACTGGGATTTGTATCCTTAAAGATAAAGAAACAAATTTGTTAATAACATGATTGCATATTTCAACAGGTGAACGGCATTAGATGATCCTCCACAAGAGTCTTGTCTCAACAATTAACTAAGCTAAAGGAAAATGTAAACCATTTTTCTTCATTTCTTTCTTAATTCAAACAGAAATAACTCATGAATATAAGTATTCAACTTATGCTGTATGTGCAAACTATTCATACATACATACTGTACCAATATTTATACTATTTCCATGTTCCGTTGCATTTGTGCAACATGGCACGTTCAAACTTTTCTTCCATCTTAGATGACATTAAGTTAAACTTGGTGACTTCAGATGTTTTAACTGCCTCACTAGTATTGCTAGTAATAATAGTTAGCTGGCTGCAGAGGTCATATAGTGGTTAAATAGGTAACAGCTACATGCCTGTCACATATGTTATGGTCTATATATAACATTAATGAGCCTGCCAACCACATACATAAATGATCATTGGAACATGCATACAGTCAGAATTGGGCTGCAGACCGTGCAAAGAATCATACAAGCAGAAACTTGTGTCAAATAACCACACACACAATCACACAGTAAATACACGTGCTTGGGGGTCTGTCTGGTAATGATAGTAAGCATCTCCAGAGCGTGAATAACCGGGGGTCTGCACGAGCATGGAGGAGGAGTGAGGGTAAGAGGGAGAAATGTAGGCCAATCCTTCTGCTCAACTGCTTTTGTCCAGAAAAACCCAAAACAGAGAGGACGTCAGCAAACAGCCATCATCTCCTCCAACTGCAGTCGTTTCTTTGATTTAGTCCAACATCACAGCAGCCTCAGTTCTTGTTCTCTCTCTATGCCACTTGTTATTTTTGTTTATTTATGACTCTTCTTGTATAAACAGGTCAGTGACGTAGTGTTAGGGTAGTCTTGCCCTGGCAACTGTAGCCTGGTTACAGCATGCTATAAATCCCATAAACATCTCCCATGAGGAAGGAGTAAGTGCACATAATGGACCAGGGCAGGAGGGAGAATGGCCCTCTCCTCAATGGATCCTGAGGTGGTGTATTATTGAGAAGGATGTCTGTGGATCTGAAGGCAAGTCGGAATGGCTACGGTTACATGGTGTTTTTTTTAATTTGGAATTAATAATTCAGAATTGACGTATTCTTCTACGAGTTTACATGGAAATAATAATCCCAAATGAAGGTTTACATGAAACACGTCCTCACTTAATTCCTCTTTAGAGCGGTGGGTTGGGAATGGTTCTGATTGGACAGAGGGGTGCACATGATGTATGACGTATACCGGAAATGAACAAAGTTGGCTCCCTGCTTCTCGTCTTTTCAGTCGTATCTTGTAAAGACTACAATATAAGTACCAGTTTCGTCGCTATTTTTATTATAATTTTGAAGTACCAGCTCAACATGGGCATACTGCTTCACTTTTTGCAGCAACTGAGAAGGAGAAGAAATTTACCGAACACGGGAGGGAAAACAACGCGTGTCATCGGGACAGGAAATGGTAACGAGCATGCGCAGAATGACCGGAATTAACTTAGAATTAAAGTTTACACGACAGAAGAATTAAATAGATTGTAATTAAAATGCAAATAAACCAGTCACTTACATCAGAATTAAGTTTAATTTCTAACAGAAATTTACATTAGGATTTAAGTGTTTACATGGGCATTTTTCATCAGATTAAAGCGGAACTAACTTTTATTTGGAATTAAACAGGAATTAAAACTCCCATGTTAACGTAACAAATGTCTCAAATTCTGTTCTGTTATCTTCTTTTGTTACCATCCCCTAAAGACACAAAGCAATCTGGACATCTCATTAACAGAAACTTACTGGAACAGCCACATCGTCATAGAAACTCCAGGCCAGAGCCCACCGCATTGTCCGTCCCTGGTAGAATTCAGTGTGGGTCACTTTAGGCACCTGAGCAAAAAGGAAATAGAAAGCGAAGAATGATCAGAAACAAATACTCACTGTGCTCACAATGAAAGCGTTCCATGTAAAGCTGCAGCTGTGATCAACTAAATGTTCCATACTTAATGTACTGGAGCTAATGAAATATGCACGTGTATTCAGACCAGCTGACTGATTCATATTGATCCAGTTTAAAAAATGAAAGCTTATGGTTAGTGAAGTATACCTTATCAGGAAACGTCCAATTCACAAACTGACTGCTGAGATAAGAACCAATAAGCTGTAGAAGGGGAGTTTTGATGTCGATCATGCAACTGGACTATAAGGATCGTAAGCATCTACATAAGCTATGTTTAAGCCATTTGCTGTCAAGTATATACAAGCTTGTCCATCACTCCCACCAAAAAAGTTACCCTCAACATTATTTTGCAGGCACTAAGTCAGAGCATTCCAGACTCCATCCACCCATAATTGCTGTTCTGGTTTGGACATCACCCATCTCACGATGTTAAAGTAAGGCTTCAATTTTAGATAGTTTGGCTGTTTGTTTGCAAAGATATGAGTCCACGTGCGCTGGCAATGCTGTCATAATTCCAGTCTAGATCTGCTGGTGTCTCTTTTTGCCAATTTCTAAACAAATACATGCAAGTTTAACCAAGATCAAGAAAAAATCTGTTCTTTTGTTTGTTAAAACCCTTTTCAGATAAACCCCCGGGCTCACAACAGTTCCAAACCCTTTGTGTTTTTAAACCCATAGAAGTCAGGTCACACCAAGGAGGATGATAGAGGAATGGATGATAAAGGAATTAGCATATTAACTTGAGCAGGTTTCTTTTTACGCAGGCACGAAGCATCAGTCACCATCCTGGATGTAAGCCAAGACTGCACTTTCTCTGATGAGCAGCAACTGCAGTCTCTAACCTGTTCCAGAGGTTTAAGGGCTGGCAGGTGCAGACAGGGTGGGCACCCCCTGTTCTGCTCTGGACATGTGAGGAAAGAGGCTGGCGCAGGACCAGAAGCCTGAAGCAGTGAGGAGTCATGTGCTGGGTTATTTGTTAGGCTAATGATGCTAATGCATGTTAGCTACAGAGAGCCATGTGATTCAGTCATGCACTGCTGACAGAAAGTGGCTCATTCATGGCTCATTTGTGACACTGCTTTATTGGCTTATTAGAAAAGGCTGATCTGCTCCTATCACAGTGCAGATACCATCAGTGCACAGAGGAGTGGTAGGTTGACATAAGTGTGAAGATTATTTTATTAAGATGTTATCATTGCCTATACTGGGCTGTGTGTTCCTACATTCTATTCTATTCTACAGTCATTTAGCAGACGCTTTTATCCAAAGTGACTTACATACCCTGATGTGCCAATCGGGGGCAACTTGGCGTACAGTGTCTTGCCAAAGAACACTTTGGCACATAGCCACATGAATAAACTCAGATCAGAAGCAAGTTTGTGAATGAATTTGCAGGTTTGACTTTGTTCTGGATCTCAGTAAATGCTCACCTCTTGCTTCTTCAGCTCTTCTTTCAAAGGCGTCAGGCTACATTTCTTCCCCAACATGCAACTGTACCACCTGCAGAAAGAAGAAACCATATCAACCAACTGTGTGTGTGTGTGTGTGTGTGTGTGTGTGTGTGTGTGTGTGTGTGTGTGTGTGTGTGTGTGTGTTCATGTGTGTTCATGTGTGACTGGGTTAGGAAATCATAACCCAGACCTGAACTACAAAGAAGAGATCAAACAAGCAGAGGTGGGCTTTAGGGAGTAACACAAAGGCAAACTGAAAACAAGGCAGACAGGAAAACATCCAGGCGTGCACGGTCCTGCAGGGCAGGAAAAGTCGTCTCATGGTGGAGGCCTAATCAATAACCTTTGCTGTGGAATAAAGATAGGAGATTGGTCTAATCAATGAGTGGCAGAGTCCAGCTGGGGCAGATGGAGAAGAAAGACGAGGACATTAGGGAGTGCCAGTCTGGCTGGTTATGCTGTGTCCTCTAGGCTAAAAAGCAAAGACACCAACCAGTTGTTTTTTTTTAAAATCTCTTCACAGTTCAAAAGACAGCATCTGCGATGTTTAAAGTACATTACTGCCTGTGAAGAAGGTAACTTCCACATCCGAGAAGAAATCATCAATGTTCATCATTATAAAAAACATGTGGAGCAGCAGGTCTTCTCAGGGCAAGACTCGCTTATTTCAGAAAATCAATGTTAAACAACACTGTACCGTTAGTGCACGGCTTCACTCTAAACTGGCCGGGGTTTACCTGCTAATTGTGGCAGCATAGTGTACACCTTTATCTTTTGTCCTTTTCGCTTCTTTACTTCTTTTTCTGAACTGGCCACCGGATGACTTTTTTTTTTTACTTTCTTTTCCATCCTTCCACATTTGACTCACCTAATGAGAACTTAATTGCTCTGAGCTAAACCCATCTTCTGCTTTTGCATACATGCGCTGTTTGTTTTACAAGTTGCAACAAGAAAAACCTTAACTTTCCAAATTTTATATTTAAGTATAAGTACATAAAACCAAAATTTTATTGAAATACAATTTAAGTAGTGTGTGACTAGGCCTGCTGCCTATGATCACATTTTATTCAGCATAATAACAGGTTTTTGATAAAGATGCATAATATATTGTAAACTCCTGTCCTGGTTTAAACATCTCTGACCGTAGTTTCCTTTATCGTCTGCCTCTGAGTTTTATTCCAGAGTAACCACTCTCTTAAAACCTGTCTTAATAAAAATGACATCTTACAAACTGTTTTACTTGTCATTGACTCTTATGTAGGGGAAGTGTGATGCCCAGAGGGTAAAGGAGCTGGGAGAGCAACATGTCAAAACCACAGATGACACAATGAAATATTGATCAGGTCTAATATTCACAGATGTTCCCCACTTTTCATCACAGAGGGGAGTGGTACACAGATGAGATTCCTGAATACCACACTAACCTCCACCAGCAGCTCTTATGTGCAGCTGCATCAGTTTCCATATTCAGTCTTCCCTCTTCACACTTCAGAAGCACAAACGTTATTATGACTTTAGCGCCAGAGAGGGTGGTTTTGATAAACACCATGATGAATTAGACATATTACATCAACTCTAACTGCAGTTTTGAGTGTTTGGCTGCATATCACATTCACTGCTGTCTGACAGTAATTACTCCTTTGTGGGGAATTAGGAGCAGGGCAGGGTGATGGGGTGTCTCACTGGGCCAATCATAAGGCATGGCAGTGTTTCCATGGACACCTGGTAGCTCTGGACTCCCAGCATGCTTTTGGGAGTGACAGCCAGCTCTGCTTGGTTTGGCCTGGAGCTTCAAATCTGTTATTTATATGTGTTCCTTCTGACCATCGCTGATCACTGTACGGTCTAATGCAAGAGCAGGCAGGTGTTAACATCAGTCCTGTTAGGACACTTTTCTCTCCACCGAAGAAATGTGAAATCACTCACTGCAACACATGCGCACTCCACTCCCTGTTGCAGCCCAAGCAGGTGTGGCATGTCTAATCAGTTTTACTGGCCCCACTCTACCCAGGTCTCACTTGGCTGCCCCAGTGACAGCCCTGCTAACGGGGGAGGGTAAAATGACGGCCGCTGGAGAGCCCTCCACCCACCTACTCCAACACAGCTGCTCCCTGTGGGCTCCCGGATGAAGCACAGGGTGGGTGTGTGCCAAAACCATTACAGCAACTGTGGGTGACATCTCCATCACTGAGCCACAACCCATTTCCTCTCGACAGATCCCCTTCACTGGAGCTCGTAGTGGCAATTTACAGCTCTCCAGGCCCCTCCATAACCATCGAAACTGCAGCACACATCAGCTAATTTACCGTATTTTCACGACCATAAGGCGCACATAAAAGTCTTAGATTTTCTTCAAAATGTGCGGCGCGCCCTATAGTGCAGTGCGCCCTTTGTGTGCGTGTTGTTGTTGTAATCGGATGTAGTAGAGAACACACTACAGGGTGAAGCGTGGGCGTTGATCGCATATAAAAGAACAGGTATGTGCGTTATGCAGAACACCTTTTTCTAACAATCCTGAAAATGGCAAAAAGACATGCTTATGAAGCACAGTTTAAACTGAAGGCCATCAACTACGCCAAGCAACGTAGAAATCGAGCAGCCGAGAGAGAATTTAAGATTAATGAATCGATGGTTCACAAGTGGAGGAAGATGGAAAACGAGCTCCGACAGGTAAAGAAGACGCAGCTGAGTTTCCGTGGACATAAGGCAAGGTGGCCCGAGTTGGAGGACAGACGCTTGGGCTAACGTGTCTGCTGGCACTGTTGTCCGCACTTTCGCAAAAGCCGGCATGATTTCAGAGGAGCCGCACGGCACGGTAAGTGACTCTGACAGTGAAGAAAGTGAACCTCGCATGTTTGCTGGAGATTTAGCGCAGCTGTTCAATTCAGAAACAGAGGATGAGGACTTTGATGGGTTTGACTGATGATGATTACCAGTAAAAAAATGTGAGTACCAAACTCAGTTTTGGTCCCGGTCTATTTTTAAATACGCACACTTGTGTGCTTGTTTTATCCGTGTGTTTTACCATGCCCGCGCAGATGATTGATTGATTGATGATTAAAAAATGTTAGTACTTTGTAATCAATACTTAAATAAAGCACAACCAAACTCGGTTTTTGCTCCCGCTCTATTTTTTAAAAAGGCATACTTGTATGCTTGTGTGCATTGAGAATGTTAAAGGGGGAAGTGTGGGCGTGGATTGTACCGGTATATAAAACCCGCGCCCTATGGTCAGGTGCGCCTTATGTATGTGTTAAATACAGAAAGGGCGCACATAACTGAGACTGTGCCTTTTAGTACGCTGCGCCTTATGGTCGTGAAAATACGGTAATAGGGTTTGTGATTGGAGGGTGTTGATATTTTTTTCTTCATGGTCTAACAATACATGCTCATATAAATAAATAATTGAAAAGTTTCACTTCTGCCTTACCGAAGACGTTTCTTAAGCTGCAGGCTATCCTGAATGATCCTCTTGACAAACTCCAGCTCTCCGCCCTCTGCCATGATCTCCGTCTCCCCACCTGTGTTCACTGAACTGGGAGGAGGTCGCCGTGAGTTCCTGGAATTTACCCCCTGGAGAGAGTAGCAACATAAACAGAGATCAGGATGAAATCTTGTTAGAGGCCTCTTAGTTTCATTTTACTAAATCTCAGGGAGGCAAATCCTACGGTTTAAAAGAAATGAGCTTTAAAATAAAACATACAAACAGGACTTCAGCAAGTGAATGTTGAAGACAAATGTTTACCTTTGCTTCCAGCTGGTTGGCAAAAAATGGAGGGTTGCACATACAAAAGTCGTAAACTATTTCTGTCTCTTCTTTCAAGGCGTCCATCAGCAAAGTCTTCTGAGGAACTTTCACCACTGAGAAAAGTATAAAAAGAAAAACTACTGAGATGAGGTGAAGATTTGTAATTTGGAGAGTACCTTTAAAGGGAAACATTGTGAAATGTATAACTTTTCACTCCAAAACAAAGCTTCTAAATGTGCCTATAGTTGTCAAAGACCAGAAACACTCAGACAAATGCAGACAATTCAGTGCATACATTTTCTACAGATGATGTTTACACATACACGTCACAGTGGGGTATTCTGCGCTGAAGATGCTCTCTCACACAGCTGGGAATGTTACAAATCTCTTCTGTCATAGAGCAGAGGGAATAACCCAGGTGCATAAGCCCTATGTGTGCAACACAAAAGGGAACACCTTTTGGTATGCCACTGATTTTCAGAGATTAAACAGCTGTCAAAGGTTTTGGCCAGTGTTGCACAAATATGCAAACACACAAGTTGTATACCAACCATGGCAGGAGAACCAGACATAACTATGCTAATTAATGTCTGAAGACTTGCGGCATGGTAGCATTAGTGAGAGGCTTCATTATATGTCTAAAACTAAGAACGCTCACATAAAAATGCTGAGCTTTTCCTGAGTAAGAATTTAAATACCAAAGGTATTCACTTTACTATCTCAGGGGACAGATTGACAACCTTTTAATTGAAAAGTTATTTAATTCAGTCCAAACAACAAGCAGTTCCCTGATTTTATTCGGCCCTGTTTCAAAGTGCAGTAGATTCCAAAAGACAGAAACTTTTAATGATTTCAATTAACTTTTAATCATTTTTTTATTTTTTGAAAAATAAAATATTCTTTTGGAAACAATAAACTAAATAAAAAGTTATGTGAGTTATTTGGGGAAAAGGCCCTCTGTTAAATTGATGATGGGCTGAGACTTCCTCCTACTAATGTTAGAAGACATTTAATGACAGCAGAGTCTTTACATTTAATGTTTTTTCATATTTCATAAATGAAATCTAATTCTAACAGGTCAGAGTCTATTTGTTGCTGTGATATTTTACATTTTAGAAATTAAAATGAACCCATAAGGCTCACTTTGTAGGGGTGTAAATTAGTTAGATCACAACACAATATTATAAAGATTTAATGGACATCAATTTGATGTTTGCTAACATCTCAAATTCAGTCACAATCCCATTTTGATTTAATCTGATTTATGATCCACCAAATTACATGAAATTATACCACAAATAATTGAATAATCATTTCCACTCACATCAAAATCACATCAACAAAATAGAATATCATCACATTTTTATTTTTTTGCAGCAGTTTCTGGCAGCTGCCACAACCTTCCGCGAGTTGCCAAAGTTTGCCAGAGTCTGCTGGAACTGTTGCCATATGCAAACGCAACCACGTCAGCAGAGCCTGAGCCACCTTGTCCTTCTGCCGTGAGTTGTGTAGCTGAGAGAATTCTGGAGGGAAAAAAATCCCCTCAAAGACTGCTCCGTGCAGTAAGTACTTTGTGACTGTATGGCTTTCCGTCATGCTAGTGGTGTTGTCTGTCTTTCAATAATTTCTACCTGTGTATTCATGATCTGTCCACCCTCGGCCCCTTGATTCTCCAGAACCCAGACCTGCAGTTTCAGGCATTTTTCAAAGTTTGGCAGTGGGTGGAGTTACACAAAAAGTAGGAAGTGTCCTTACGCCATAAATTTATTTGTGAGTTGTCTTTAAATGCATGTAAATATAACTGGACCACACTCACCTTTAACCAGGTCAGACAAGTTGTTCTGCTCTACGTTCTTTTTTGCGTAGTCAAAGCAGATATCATCCACTTCTGTAGCAAGAAAATACCAGCCATTCATTGTGGCTCCCAACAAGGGGTAGATACAAGACGCCCCAGTACCTGAGGAAACAGGAATTGCATGTAGATCACCAGCAGTTGACAGTGATGAATGTATAATGATGAGGATTGATTGTGGCTGTCACTAAACAATATGGAAATGTGTTGCTGTGCTGTTTAAAGTAAATTAAAGAAGGCAAAGACGTCCAAAAACATAGTGTGGTGCAATTCCAAAAAAATTATCTTGCACTTAGGAATCAATAAATGTCAGTTCCAACAGTGATTATTAGATCAGTTAAAACTAACAAGCAGCATAATTCGGTCGAGGTTCACACAGAGCTCCGTTAGTAACCAGACAGCTAATGGTGATCAATCAGCAAACAGACAGCTCCATGCTTCATTCCACTGAATGCAACAGAGAACACACACCTGTCTGACAGGGCATCATGTAAATACAGACAACATTTTGTTTTGCTGACCAACAGTATGGACACAAATGGTGAATGTAAGTGGCTGCAACTAATGGGGACTATGGAAATTACCCAGCTCCGCTGCTGGATGCACTAATCTTTCTATTGGACTATTTCAAATCACACAATCCTCACAACAAAGCCACTTTAAAAATTTAAAGGATTACTAATATATATCAACTCAGCCTTTTGTGAAAACAGAGGGAGCTCAAACAAGACCTGCTGTAAGAGTGTAATGTTTTTTTGTTTTTTTATGAGCTATAGTAAGAAAACATTTAAATTTGTTTAAATGTTGGAAATAAATCCTTTTTTTCTGGCTAGATTTAGAAGTAAAACTTTAAAATCGGCAATAATGCTATACTTCACACAAGATGACTGTTTAACCTTCATTTTTGTGGGATAGGTGGTGCAGGGCTTTTTGTCTTTTTTCATCGCTCAATTATACTCAATTTTCTACTGCAGTGCCTTTGCCTTTAACATGGGCAGAATCAGCCGCTGGTCAGCTGAACAGTGTGAATGTGAATCAGAACAAAGAAGAGACAACAAACACACGTAGAGTGGGCAAACCTTGAGTTAGAGCATCACAGAGTTCAATGCCAGTCAAAGATACACAAGCAAGTGTGTAAATCCATACTGGTGGTTTTAGGGTTTATTGGGGTCTAAATTTATAATTCATACCAGTGTTTACAACCTTCATCAACACCGATGAGTTCCTTCTAAGTGTCTTATGTTGTCTCTTCCACAAATATCCTTTTTTTTTTTTTTTTTTTTTTTTTTTTTAAGAAAACATGAAAGTAATGATGCAGATATTTTTGTTGTACACACACACACACACACACACACACACACACACACACACACACACACACACACACACAGGTGAATTTTCCATATGAAAACAGTCAGTGGCCTGCAGTGTGGTTACAGTACTTTTATTACTGGCTAAACTCACTTGGAACCTCAATTGAAGCAGTCCTATAAGTGTATGTTATAATTAAATTGAAAAAAGAAAAAAAAAAAGCAATGGAAGCTTTATATTAAAAAACTTCCACTGCAACACTGCAAGGCTGGCATGAAGCACCGTCAACTGTTAATCAAACAATGATTACAATACCGATGTCGATGCCTCTGCGTAGTTGCTTCTGGCCATCGATGAGGTCCTCGACCCAGTGGATGTAGTTGAGTCGCAGGGGTACAGTGGGTATGAGGCGCTCCAGAGGGATCTCAATGGTCAAACCAAAGTCTTCTTTCAACAGGGTGCAGGTTAGAGCTCGCACTGCCTCTGGCTCTTTAAAATTCACACTAAAGGAAAAACAGATTCAGCCAACTGAGTAAAGCAAATTAAGCATAAAGAGCACATACAATGAAAGCAGCTGCAGAGAAAAATCCAAACCGAGTTTATTATTACAGATATACTACGTCCAAACTGCTGGTTCAAATAAAAATCAATCAAATCCTTGATGAACCATAGCTTTCTTGCATTTTTTCTAAAAGGTAATGCACATTATTATTAAAGAAGAGGCAATGAATATGAATCTTTCTTTACGAGTAATTTCACTGCAGTGTCTTACTGATGTGCTAGTTTCACCACGAAGGCCACCTGGCAGCAGTTTCCCAAACTGCTCTTAATAAAGCATTTCATTAACCTGCTGCCACTGTCTGCTCTAAGCCCCATTACTTCATATTACATACAAACGCACACACGAGAAACAGGTGGGAGATAAGCAGCCCCATAAATTCATAATCCCTAGCTGGTAACAAAGAAATTCACACATTCAGCAAAACTTAGACCTCCTACTTGTTATTCCCAAATCCCAGCCCGATTCGTTTGGTCTCCTCCACCAGTTTAATGATTTCAGCTGTCACACAGAATGAGCGGACGAGAAAGGTGTAATTAAGGTTTTGCCGAGCGCTTTCGCACCTTGGCAGAAGCAATTAGACACATCTTGGTGATGGGAGCGTCTGGCGCCACATTATGTTGGTGTGAGTATTTTCCAGTTGAAGAAAAACATTTACAGCTGGTCCAGATGGAGATAGAATAGGATATCAAAAGCAGTTTGTATTTTATTTCGTATTTATTATCCAATTTTCAACGAATCAGTTGCACATAAACAAGTGAAACATCTCCCGACAACAGTGTTCTTCACATTGTAACACCACAAGAAAGTACAACATTTCACTTCTTACCTAAAATGAAATTAATGACTGAAAAGTTAAACAAATCAGGTAAATAAAGTTGATGCTGGTTTCCCTGACAACAAACTGATCAGAAGGAAGTTGTCACTGTATCACACAAACTCATCTCAGCACTAAACGTCATATGTTTGGTGTGTCTAACTTACAGACTATCCGGTCAGTGCTGCTCTTTAACATAAAATGCCATAAAAAATACTTTCTTACAAAGCGGGTTAGTTTCCATTTACAAGACAGAGCTAGACAGGCTAAAATAGCTGCCCCACAGAGGAAAAACAAACCCTGTCTTCATTCAGGATAGATAAAGGCAAACAATCTCAAATGAGAGGCTATTAATCTCTGCTGTCTCGCATCAATCTTATCCTGGATCTCTTCCCCTTACGAGCATGTATAGAGTTAATGGTCCAGTTTCAACAGCTGCTGACCTCTCGACAGAAAAACCAACATCTGGCTTCTCTGATGATCTGCAACATGATAGTAGAACGTGAACAAGTGAAGAAATTTGCACTTTATAAATCTGGGGAGGAATCGGACTAATTAGGAAGCAGCGGTAAATCAGCATATTGCTCACACTCTTCCCAAATGAAAGCAGACCTCTTTCATCTGTCCAGCACTTCCAGCAATTCTGCCGCTTTCATTTTTCCTCATAGGCATCATTAGATAAAAATCAATATTCAGAGAGGGAGGCTGCTCAGGCCAGCACTCTATTTTTAGCCCTTTATGTGTGTGTGCAATGCAGACCGATGGCTCCCATCAGCAGCACTGCGAATGCCACATCTCCATGGCAACCCCACCTACTGAACAGTTGAGGGGAGTACGCAAATCCAGCCACGCTGGAGCAATGGCTGATGGCAGAAGGAGCGTGAGCGTGCCCGCGATGTACGCTTCTGCTGCCACGTAGGTGGACCACTGCGTGCTTACACCATTATTGTGGCCAATGGGACACAGTATGGGGCAAACACAATAAACAAATTTGTGGCGGGGTGAGATGTGTAGTGCAACAAATCAGCAGATGTTCAGGTAGAGCTGGCCCGGGTGAGAAGAAGCTGCATTATGAGTCGATTCGTTGAAGAAGCAGAGGATCAAGTGCTGAGAGGTTTAAAAAAAAAAAAAAAAAAAAAAAAAAAAAAAAAGTTGTTGTAGATGGAGGCGGAAGTGATGACTTCAGTAGGGGTTGGAGGGAGGGGGGGGAGGGGGGGGGGGGTATGGGGTTGGTGTGTTTATTGCTGCTTACATGATCAGCATGAAAACACAGTAACATTCAATCCCTCCACAGAAAGGTGACCTTCAAGGTGCATTTAACACACTGCTAAGAAACCTTTTGTGCTGATTCTCACATGCCACTTTGTTTTTTTTAAACACACAACAGCAGTAATAAGAACATCGCCTAAAACTCATCAAAAATTCAAAGATGAACTGAATGTAGAAATCCCTGCAGTCATTTTGTAATTCTGCAGAAACAATGAAAAGGAGAGTGAGGATCCCACAGCGTCGAGCACAGTCAGAAATGACTATTTTCATCATGTTTTGATGAGTTGCTATGCAGACAAATGAGGTTGAAGGGATGAACACAGTTTATCTGAGATAGGCAAGTTTTTCCTGTTTTTGCCTTCATTTAAAGGGGATCCCACCTCTCATGTAAAGGGCACAAAGTGACTGAGCTGCTAAATAAATATATTGCATAAAGGAACCACATTTATTGAACAAGTTAAAACAAAAAGATTACATGTTTTCAACAACAATATAAGGTGAATAAACATTAAAACATCAATCTGATTTACAATCCAAAGTTCTTTTGGGCGAAGTACATATAACCAGATGGTAAAATTTCTGTTATCTTTTGTTATCATCACTAATGGTTTTCACTGCAGACCAGAGGACACCGTTAAACAAGGTACAAGCCAGCCAATGTATATTCATTTTGTAAAGTTAAGGCTAAAGCCCGACTTTTATGGGATTTTTGAGGCTAATTCCAATAACAGGAACTCAAAAAAGCTGATATCTGATATATTGGCCCCTGACCAATATGTGAGATACCGGCCAAATTCAACTTAAAGTGATAATACATAAGCCAATGGGAGGTGTTTTGAAACTTATAGTATTTTCAAAAATTTATTCACAAATCCCCTTTGCAATACAAATGAGTCAGATTTACTCAATTGTGGAAAATTCCACTAAACTGGATTTTCAGTAACAATGTAGCTGCTTTCTAAATGTACAAAACAGAAATACAACTAAATACATGAGTTAGATCCTTTTCAAAATTAGTTTAATGACAACATTAAATTGTATATTTATGTGAGTGGGGGATAAGGAGAGTGCGGGAAGAGACCCCAGGGAAGACCCAGGACACGCTGGAGGGATTATATCTAGGCTGACCTGGGAACGCCTCAGGATCCCCCATGAAGAGCTGACAAATATGGCTGGCGAGTGAGATGTCTGAGCTTCCCTGCTTAGGCTGCTGCCCTCATGACTCGACATCAGATAAGCGGCAGAAGATGGATGGATGGATGAATGGATGGATAGATAGGTATAAAGGTATTGCTGTAGCGACACTCTGCTGTTCTGTGTGTGTGTGTGTGTGTGTGTTAGGAGGAGAAGTCAGCATAGTACAGCACTCAGCCACACAGAAGCTAAGTGACAGAATCTCAGGTGTGATGCTATAATTGCCCCAATTAATCACTCTCCAGATAAATAGGTCAGGCTCTAATAAAAACTTCCATTCATCCGTCCATTTTATTGTTGCTTATCTGGGATCGGGTCATGGGGGCAGCAGCCAATACAGGGAAACCCAAACTTCCCTCTCCCCCAGCTCTTCCAGGTGGATCCAGAGGCCCATAACTAATGTGAGTGTTTACCCAAAGAATAGCTTATACCATTAGAAAGAACATTGATGCTTTAATTTTATGTTTAAAACAGTTATGTGTTTATTGGACTCTCCTTTTATATCTATACAGAATTTTAAAAAAATCATGATAACGTAATCATCAGGGAATTTAGAAAAATTTAAGAAGTGAACTAAATGTGGGAATGAACTAAGTGAGTAAAGCTTTTCTTTTTCTTGGCTTTATCTGAGGAGTCTTACTGCCAAGGATCCTGAAAGTCACTCATCGAAGTTAGCTTGTGTTGATTATCATTAGTTCCAGACAAAGCAAAGCAGATGTGCCCACTTCATACATGGGATGGTGTGTTCATAAGCTACACATTTCTGTTGTATTTGTATAAATATGAAGAAATAAGTAGCAAATTGAGCATGTGTTCCTCTATGATGGAAAAAGGGAGGTATCACACAGGGTAAGATCACGTTGGGGAAGCAAACATGGATATATTAGAACCACTGCTAATTTTTTTGTATGTTTCATACCCTAATATCCTAATATTAGTACAATAATATCCTTGGAGGATGAAATTCTCATGTGTCAATAACCTATTGAGTATTGAGAAACAATGCAGATTTTTATAACTAGCTGTAATCAGATAACTAAGAAGATTTTTGGTTTTATCCTGATAAATACAAGCACTGAAATTAGTGAAATTTCATGAGTGAAATTTGTGAAAAATATGCCGCCCAACCTGAGGCAGAAATTCTCCTTCTCGTGTCTGATCAAACAGTTATAAGGATAAATTATGAATATTTATGACTGGGCTCCATATCACTGTAGGTTACATTCATCAATTTACTATCAACAGGGATCTTAATTACACCCTCATTTTTCCTCTTTTACCGTGATTGTGCTTGTTAATAAATCTGAACATTTCTAAATTAAATGTCATCCAGGCTGATGCATTTTTAATAACCATTCCTTCCCTCTAATCCCACCCGTCTATCTGCCTGATCCAAGTCCTTCAACTATGAAACATTCAGACTGTTTTTTGGGTTTATCTTTTCTTGACTTCCCTTCCAATCCAATCTACAGTGTTTCTCCTGCTGCCTCTGCTCTGAACCGCTATCAGTCCTCTCCACCAGCATTCCTGAAAAGAAGGAACACATATATCCTCTGAGGACTGAGTGAGTGTCTCCCCAAGATTACTCTCAACACCCAACACTCAAAGATTACTCTCAACACCCAATTTATCGCCAAGATACTTAAAAAGCCAGTAAATGAATTCTTTAAAAAATACAAAAACCACACTAATCCTTCCACTGACAGAACATCAGGTTAACGGAGAGGAAAAACCACATTTCTGCAGATGGCTAACCAAAGCTGTAACCACACGCACAAAGTGTTTTGCAAATCCTGGACATATGCTTATGCTGCAGGCAAAGAGGAGAAAAAAGTCTTATTTTTTGTTTGCCTATGTTTTTATACATGCACAATGTTGTTTTGTTGATTTTGTAGGTGCAAAGGCGTTAAACAAAAATATTCAAAGGTCCCTGTAGTCATGAAGTAGAACTGCTTGAAAATTAGTCAATGTAACTGTACAATCAGATAATCAACCAGTCTTGTGTAAAAAATGAAAATTGTCATAAACCAAAAGCTGCAATGAAGCCGAACTATGATCATATTTTCTGTAACTGAAACACACTGACATTCTTTAATTGTCTGATGGCCATGTTCATGTTGACAGTGGAACCCAAACACTGCCAGCTCTTTGTTCATCATCTGTCTGAGAGAAGCACAGACACACATACAAAAAAAAACAAAAAAAAAAACAAACTACAAAATGGTAATCAACACCTGTCCCCACAGTACTTTTCCAGCTCGCCAACACAAGCATGTTCAGCCCACAGTCAGATGACCGACTGGCCACTTGACAGCCACATAAGGCCAGGCCACACCAACATGTTCGCAGTCATACACAGATGTTGGGACTCACTGGTGACACCACATCTGAATTCATCTGAATAACAAAGTAACAAATGGTTTCCTCACAAAGCACAGACAGTACTTGTTCCAGTCAACAAAAACAAAAAGGGACGACAGGAGTCCAACAAAAACTGCCAATTATGACCTTCACTGTCGCTGTGTTCAGGCAGACAGATCAGTTTTAAAAAGTAGATACATCTAAAGGCCCATTTATGTTCCCTTACTTAT
>NC_136627.1:21611522-21721945 GCF_933228915.1 Telmatherina bonti | reverse complement strand
CACACATACATATATATACACACACACACACACACACACACACACACATATACACACACACACACACACACATATACACACACACACACACACACATATACACACACACACACACATATACACACACACACACACACATATACACACACACACACATTATATATATATATATATATATATATATATATATATATATATATATATATATATATATATATATATATAAATTTAAAAAAGAATCACATGAGCACACACTGTTTGAAATCAAAACCACTATTCCCATATTTGCAGGTAATATTTTTCGCTGTCCATTCCCCTAATTTTTTATACCATTTCTCAGCAGCGTTTTGGTAGAAAGAAAACATGCAAACGTAACTTGAATCTAATTAGACAGAAACACAGCAACCTGTTTTTTCGAATGTACCTATTGTAGAGTCATAAAAGCAGAAATAAGTGAAATTGATGGAAAGAAGCACAGTTTATTACTTTTTAGTGGTGGATCAGATCTATTAAATGTATATCCTTCTGCTGCTTCTGTGGCCGGGAGCTGACTGAACAGCAAACATCAGACCAATCAAGTCAAACATCAGTGGTGCTGAACATACTTCTTAGAGCAGGCGTGCCCAAAGTGGGGCCCGCAGTCCAAAATCGGCTCGCCAGCACTTTACTTTTGACCCACTCATTGCAGTTTATATTAATACCATAGACCGTATATGAAAAATGGACGGAGCCTCCGGCTGTTAAAAGTGAAGCCTATGCGGAAGTGCATAAAACTGTAGGTCCCTCCTCGTCCGCTAGGGGCTGGCTCCAAAACAGAGCAAATCCCCACAGACTCCCATGTTAAAAAGGTCAACTTCATAGCAGAAATAAACATGTTTACAGCCTGGTACAAAAATCCATTTTTAGTTTAATAGGTCAGGTTTACCTTCATGACAACTGTGGGGGGAGTGAATTTTTTTCTAACTTGCCCGTTTAAAAGTAATTTAATCTCAAAGTTCGGCATATTTAGGGGTGCGTCCTTTTAATTGACAGGTACCAATCTCCCGCTTCAAGTAAGAAGAACGTAGAACCACCGCGGTTTTTAGCCGGTTAACAACGTGACTCAACTTTAACCCACTTACCTCCGTTAGCTGGTTAGCTCCTGTTAGCTCCGGGTAAGCTCTTAGCTACAGAAAGCTTTGCAAAGAATTGAAGAATTGAAGCTCAGTGGGCGGTTCCTACCATTGCCATCTTGGCAGGGGCATGTGTGCTGTCTCACATGGAAAATACAAATATGGGCAGCCTGTAGCTAATAGCTAACCGAGCTAACCTGGAGCCGAAAGGAACAACCAGCTAATGGAGGTAACCGGGCTAAAGCTAAATGTTTACTTGATTTTATTTTTTATTTTTTTAAAAAAGCCCTGTCCTTATAAAATGGACAGAGATTTATTTATTTATTTATGTCCATACTAATTGAGCACTGTTCCTGTCAGATGTTTTTATAATACAGGACATTTTTGTTTACCTTTTGTAAAGCTGCCTTTTAGCAGGAAAGCTGATAAAAAGATAAGGTTTTATATATTATATATATATATATATATAAAGTATACATCTTTCTTGTGTTTATTATAAATATCCACACAATTAAAGCGACCTCATGCTAAAATTAAAAAAAATTTTTTTTTAAAAATCTGATTAGTCAACTAATCGTTTCAAAAGTCGGGGACTAGTCAACTATTAAAATAGTTATTAGTTGCAGCCCTACTATTAAACCGAAAATGGATTTTGAACCAGACTGTAAACATGTTTATTTCTGCTGTGAAGTTGGCCTTTTTAACATGGGAGTCTGTGGGGATTTGCTCTGTTTTGGAGCCAGCCTCTAGCGGATGAGGAGGGACCTACAGTTTTATACTTCCGCATAGGCTTCACTTTTAACAGCAGGAGGTTGCCACTTGGTCCCAAGTATCAGCACCTTGCTTTGTTCTATAGTGCATGTGTAATTAACGAGCACTGCAAAGAGGGCCAGATGTGTTTCCCATTCAGAAGTTTAAATTTTTATAGTAAGACTGGGTCAAATAAGAAAACTCAACAACAGCAGATTAGCTGAAAATAAATAGATCATGTCGCAGAATCATGAGGAAAAAAAAGGGCAGTCAGTTTTAGGTACTTACACGGGTCTTCCAGTGAGGCTGGTGTGCACATGCTGTTGAAAGTCTGGGTATTTGGAGGCCAAGTAGGCAAAGTCCGGAGGTTTGTCCTTGTACCGGTTCCGAGGATGCATGGACTTATTTAATGCCATAGTGACAGTCCTTTTAGACAAACAGCAAACATGACATATGCATGAGCCCCTAACCAAATTATGCAAAACCAAAAAAGTAACCGTTGTACTAAAGTAGTATATTATTAAAACAAGAAACCCTGGAAAAATTTGAGCATGAGTTTTCTCAATCACTACGAACACCTGACAGCCATAATACAAACCTGAATTCATTCACTTTTATATGAAGATAAACAAATCTTTTCATTAAAAACTGAAAGCTAAATGTCAACAGCATTGATGCTAACTATTCGTTTTCTTCAAAGAATAAGTATATGCTTATCCAGATTGTATAGCTGCTTACCTTTACAGCAGGTTTATGTTGTTGCTGATGATATTTTCTGAGTTGCGCTGGCGTGTTTAAATCAGAAACATTGTGGAGTGTCGTCGACTCACGTTGCTAAAACGTTTCTCCACTCTCAGCTGGTTTCTTCCTGTACGTCCTCAACGTCATCTCTCTACGTCATGCGTGTTGACGTACACAAGGTTCACTTCTATCCCTCCGATCATTTTTCCGCCAATCCAAGATTTTTTAAAATAACTTTATTCAAATAAAGAACTCATACGAAGATACGTTTTCCTTGTGTTATCGGTCTTGTATATGATTTTCCACTGCGAAGGCAGTTAGTTACAGGGTAAGAAAGATGACTTGGATCTCTTTGCTTTTTCATTTTAGTTTGATTTGCGCTGTTTACGGGGCTGGGTGGCTCCTTAAGTGGATGTATTTTCTATGCAGAAAGTTTTTTTTTTTTTAAACTATGAACTTAACACAAATGCACATTAAATAACCTCACACTGCATGCATGCATGAAACAATAAGTGAATCCTCTAAATTAATTTTCTTTTAAAGCAGCAACCTGGATCAGATATTTCTGGTACATGTAAATTGTCTTGATTTAAGGTGATTGTTCTCACAATGATAGAAAGGTAATCAAAAGCTGAGAATGCGTAACAGTCCAAAATCAACATGCTTGTCATCGCAGATGTTTTAGTGTTAAGTATAGTGCATTATTACCCAAAGTTTAGCTATTCTCTCATATCTCCAAAAACTATTGTTGCAGAAATGTTGTGGACCATCCAGTAACACGACTTGTTTTTAACCTCTTGCAGGAATACACATTGTGATCATCAGAGTCAGATCACTGAAGAAAAGCAAGTCCTGAATGTAACCAGTTTGTTTTAGTAGGGATTTATCTGTCTTTGGAAATGCTTTAATACCACTCCTCATATCTACATTCACAGACTTGTTTCAATCATTCAGCCTTTTCAATTAAAATTTTATTTCAAGCACAACTTTGCTGACTGTAATAATAATAATAATAATAATAAAAAGACAGATGCAGATTTTCTTCTTTTATTTTATCGCAAACAATAATGACATCCAGGTATATTGTTAACAGTTTGCTGTGTGAAGAGTGAGACCAAAAGTGGCAAAAACATCATGAGCTCTCCTGTAAGGAGCTTGTTGTGCAGTCTGAGTCTGAAGTGATTCACAGGCAGCTTACAGAGGACAGAGGGACTTGAGATCAGGGCAAAACAACCCACAGACAGCCAAAGCCTGCCTGTCAGTCCCTTCAGCCACCGGACCACAGCAGCATGGGATTGCGGGGGACCTGTGAATAGCAATAAGGGGATATTTCTTCTAGCAACATTTGTGTTGAAGAGTTTTTCTTTCCCTCCCTCTGCTGATTACTAGAAAATAAACAGAACACACATCATCCTGACCTTTGCTTAAGCACCCTCCTTGTGTATTCAAGGAAGGGAATAGATTTTAAATTTACATGTGATGGTCTGGTACATCATTGCAAGATTCTGAGGGGACTATTCTCTTTGCATGAGCTAGTCACAGTACTGGACCAACAAAGAGAATGATTTCTTTTTTTTTTCCCAAGATGTACTCGATTGTACGGACAGATGTCTCCATTTTTGGCTTCTACTAGAACATTTAACACATTGGCATCTTCATTAGTTATGCCAAATTTAACTACAAAATTAACCGCTTTTCTGCCTCAGAGGTTTGGACAGAGAAAACAGCGTATAGAAAAAAATGAGACCTTTTTAACAGGGCACACATCAAAGGGAGACATTAGTAAAATTCCCTGAAAGAGGATTTCTCCTTTGGGGCATCTTAGTCTGCCACAATCCCATTGCATTTACAAAAGAAAGAGGGTGTAAAACCTCCTTCAAGTAGCATCATACACAACAAATCAGCCTCTCTACAAACCAAACAACAGAGCTGTCTGAACTCAAGCCAGCAATCAAAAACAGTCCTGTTATATATTTTATTTATATATATATATATATATATATATATATATATATATATATATATATATATATATATATAAACATATATATATATATAAATATATATAAACACAGGTTTTGGAGATGTGCTTAACTGCTTTATGTTTCTAAGGATCAATAGAGCTCATTCAACATAGACAAAAGGCATGTAAGCACATTTCCTAAATCTTAAACTGCTGTGGGTACATAGAAACACGCTAGTCACAAACCAAATAGTCTGACATGAAGGCTTTGAGCTTTTACAGTACTACGTTCTGACAACTCTGCCTCTGGATGCAGGTTTACATGCAGCAATGCTACATCAACAGGTCACATTAGGCTCACAGTAGCCACTAGCAAGAGCTTGAGCAGCAATCACCACATCCAGTACACACAGGAAGAGGAATACTTTGCAAAGAAGCTAGATAAGAAGTTAAGCAGTAGAATTCTTTATTAGCCAAGGACTGCATTGGAATGAAAGGGCTAATCAGAACTTATACGTTTAGGTTTTATTAACATCATTAAATTTTAATGATATCTCTGATTGCCATTAAACGACCAGAGCTTTAACAAAAACATGGATGTGGAAAAAAGAAGAATCACCTTGTCAGCTACAGTTTGAGGCTAGATTTTTTTTTTTTTTTTTTTTTTTTGTCCTAAGTGGAATGGTTGGCCCTAGAGTGTGGACTGATTTACACATATTTATAGTTTGTTTTACAGTATCAGCTCAACCGAGATCAAAGCTGAACTTTTGAGGAAAGCCACTACATTTGCATAAGTATACAGTGGTCTGTGAGGTTAATCTGCAGAATTCCTTCGTATGTGATCCAGGAGTTTCTGTTTACAGCGAGGAGCTCTCGTGAGACCTCGTCACAGACAAACAGATCACTTGGCATGTCTGTAGCCAGCACTTCCTCACTAAATCTTATCCAGTTCATTCTGTAGCGCGATAATACAAAACTGCCAATTCTCATAATAAGCTAAATTTACATTTCCTATCTGTTTTTACAGAGAAAAAAAAAACTTTTTTTCGCAAAACCATTTTTATTCTGAAGAACATGTTCTGAAATTGGAGATCTTTGCACATCCCTGGTATCAAACCGGGGGGGCTAACTTTGACTCCTCGTCTTTCATTTACATTTATCGTTAATTCAAGTATTTTATCTATTATAGTCTCTCATATCCCTCAGCAGCACAATAGGACAACTGAGCATCTTGAAACTTTACTTTCCTGTCCACCAACAAATTCTGTCATACCAGAGCATGGAGGAGCATGAAGGAGACAGATGATTCAGCTCAAACAAGTCTGACATGTGAAATCACAAGAAATAATCTCAAAGCAAGTAACACCAATGTCTCCTTTAAGTGCTACAAGACAGAAAAAGTGTAATCTTTGAACTCTTCTAAGGTGCTGCAGTGACCCAGAGTGCTTGCTAATAGTGAACTAACCTGCTCGCCATGACAGGCTTCTTGTAAAAAGCTTAGCACAGCCATTCACAAAGCCAGCTATATTTAAAGAGATAATTTATCAAAAGCTTAGTAGTGGTTCATGTGCCACCATGACAAGAGTACAAAGCTGTTAAAGCCCCCCAGGTCCAACAACAATTTGAAACATTTGTATATACAGCCATTAAAATATTACCTAGTTTTACGTGAATAGAAATGGTATGCACACTTGAGAAGCGGTGTTATAAAGCTACGGATTATCTCAATAACAAAGCCCCACAGACATCTCATCGCATCATATATGCTTTTCCTGTCTTGTCTCTCGAACATGTCACCAAGCTAGGCACCAACAGACTACGACAGTGAAGGAGAGGAATAACAGAAAAAAATCCTAAATAAAAAAATAGACAAAATAAATCTTACACATAAAGACACTGTCATTTCTTAAATTATCGTTTTTAGTGCCCTACGTTTTTACACCCAGTCAAAACATCTGCCTTCGGTTGGTCGATAAGGCTGCGTGACAGACGCTCAGCCCCGTGTTAAACCTATGGTACGTCTAGACAACGTTATGTAAATTTACAGTATACAATTTTGGATTACCATGCAAGAATACTTTTTTGTGTAACATTTAATAGCTTGATCTACATCCAGGAATAATTTACACAGAAGGACAAAAGTTATTGGACCAGAGAGCGAAATGGGTAAATAACCAGGGTGGTGAGTGCAGCCAGAGGAGGCGAAGATGTGCGGGGTGAGGTTTAGGTTAGGCAACAGGAGTAGGGAGGTGGAATGAAAGGGGTCAGTGTAATGGCAGGAGGTGTGTGGGATCCAGAGGAGCCCCTGGGTAATCGGGGTGGTGGTCCAATCCTCCATGGTCAAAATCAACGACACTCCCACACCTTTACCGTTTGATCTACACTCCCAGTGACCACGAAGGGAGCAGCCTTGTGGAAATCTGCAAATTAAACAAAAGACAAGCAGAGATAAATAACAACATTTGATGTGTGTAACCAAACAGTCAATGCTACCATACATTTTTCTTCAAGAAAAAAAAAGGATTACTTAAATGGAGTATACGCAGTATCCTATATTTTTCTCAAATAGCCATGTTACCTAGTATAACTAACAGTTTTAATAGTGGAGCAATGATGGCACAGAGGAATAAATTAATACTCAGGCTTATTTGATTTTAATCTTTTCAGAACATAAATGCAACATCGTTCTAAAAAGAGATGCATATATCAACAACTTTTGCCATATTAAGAGTTAAAACTTTAAAATTGCTATTCCTGGTTTAACAACTGTGTCTCTCACAACCTGGTAGGTGGGATGACATATGTAGATGTAATTCTTTCTGTGCTAGAGCCTGGAAATGGTGCAGCATCACTAATAATTAATCACTTATTAGGGCAATACAGTGAGCATGTCAACACTCATGAGGTCAATATGTTTTTTTTCCACTTTTAAAGTTTTTAACTCTGAATGTTTAATATCTGTTTTTAAACAAAGGCACTTTGTGTTCTCTACTTTAGAGTACAATTCATCACATCAATAGTTCAAAGTTACGCTTTTTGGCTGAACCGGGATTTGAAAGGATGGGGTTTTGAATGCTTAGCCTAAAAAGTTAGCTCATGAGTTCCTCAAGAAAATTCCTGAGATTTGATCGACTGAAAACAATGTTGATATGAGGGAGAGGTGGGAAAAATCCTCAAGCATTTGTCTACCTAATATGCTCCAAATGCCAGCAAGGTTCAGGACACTGATGAAGGAGCTCTGTTACAATTACCTATCTGTTTACTGAAGCTGATGTATTTGAACAGTGAAGTCTTCTGTAGCATCTCAGAGGCCTGACTGGTAAGACAATAAGTATTTCTGGAGAGTGAAGCGGTTGCTTACCCAGAGAGGTAACAAAGTGTTCATGGGCACATAGGGTTTTCATGCAGCGCTTGTTTTTGTAGTCCCAGATCCTTAAAGTCTTGTCATCTGCACAGGTCACAATAAACTTGCCACCAGGATGGAATAGGACCCCACGCACCCAGTTATCATGTCCAACCTGTGAAACAAAGCGGGTACAAATCAGATTTATTTTATGCATTAAGAACATTTTCCCACGAAAGGCACCAACGACCTTGCAGCCACAGCTCCAGCTGGCCGCCTCAGCAATAGAGGCACGGAACACAGCCCATTCGGACTCAATGTCCCCCGCCTCACCCGGGACATGTTCGAAGCTCTGCTGAAGGTGGGAGTTGAAGCTCGCTCTGACAGGGGACTCAGCCAGACGTTCCCAGCAGACCCTCACAACACGTTTGGGCCTGCCAGCTCTGACCGGCTTCCTCCCCCACCATCTGAGCCAACTCACCACCAGGTGGTGATCAGTTGACAGCTCCGACCCCCTCTTCACCCGAGTGTCCAAGGCATGTGGCCGCAGGTCCAACGATACGACTACAAAGTCGATCATTGAACTGCGGCCCAGGGAATCCTGATGCCAGGTGTACATATGGACACTCTTATGCTGGAACATGGTGTTCGTTATAGACAATCCATGACGAGCACAGAAGTCCAATAACAAAACACCATTTGGGTTCAGAGGGGGGGGACCATGCCTCCCAATCACTCCCCTCCAGGTCTCACTGTCATTGCCCATGTGAGCATTGAAGTCCCCCAGCAGAACAATGGAGTCCCCAGAAGGAGCACCCTCCAGCACTCCCTCCAAGGACCCCAGAAAGGGTGGGTACTCTGAACTGCTGTTCGGCGCATAAGCACAGACAACAGTCAGGACCCGTCCCCCCACCCGGAGGCGGAGGGAAACTACCCTTTCATCCACTGGGGTAAACCCCAACGTGCAGGCACCAAGCTGGGGGCTGATGAGAATGCCCACACCTGCTCGGCGCCTCTCACCATGAGCAACTCCAGAGTGGAAGAAGGTCCAGCCCCTCTCGAGGGTACTGGTTCCAGAGCCCAAGCCATGCGTCGAGGTGAGTCCAACTATATCTAGTCGGAACCGCTCAACCTCGCGCACAAGCTCAGGCTCCTTCCCCACCAGAGAGGTGACGTTCCACGTCCCTAGAGCCAGCTTCTGCAGCCGGGGATCGGACCGCCAGGGTCCCCGCCCCTTGCTGCCGCCCAGCTCACATTGCACCCGACCCCTACGGCTCCTCCCGCAGATGGTGAGCCCACGGGAGGTAACTTGGTGGACTCGTTGGTGGACACCAGCAGTGAGGGATGCTGTCAAGCTGAAGAAGGAGTCCTATCGGGCCTTCTTGGCCTGTGGGACTCTGGAGGCAGCTGATGGGTACCGACGGGCTAAGCGGCATGCGGCTTCGGCCGTTGCCGAGGCAAAAACTCGGGCATGGGAGGAGTTCGGCGAGGCCATGGAGAAAGACTTCAGGACGGCTTCGAGGAGATTCTGGTCCACCATCCGGCGGCTCAGGGGGGGGAAGCAGTGCTCCATCAATACTGTGTACAGTGGAGATGGGGTGCTGCTGACCTCAACTCGGGACGTTGTGGGTCGGTGGAGGGAATACTTCAAAGACCTCCTCAATCCTACCAACACGGCTTCCCATGAGGGAGCAGAGCTGGTGGACTCATGGGTGGACTCTCCTATCTCTGGGGCTGAAGTCGCTGAGGTGGTCAAAAAGCTCCTTGGCGGCAAGGCCCCAGGGGTGGATGAGATCCGCCCGGAGTTCCTTAAGGCTCTGGATGCTATGGGGCTGTCCTGGCTGACACGCCTCTGCAGCATCGCGTGGACATCGGGGGCAGTACCGCTGGATTGGCAGACTGGGGTGGTGGTCCCCCTTTTTAAGAAGGGGGACCGGGGGGTGTGTTCCAATTACAGGGGAATCACACTCCTCAGCCTCCCTGGGAAGGTCTATTCAGGGGTCCTGGAGAGGAGGGTCCGCCGGATAGTCAAATCCCGGATTGAGGAGGAGCAGTGTGGTTTTCGTCCTGGTCGCGGAACAGTGGACCAGCTCTATACCCTCTCTGGGGTCCTGGAGGGGGCATGGGAGTTTGCCCAACCAGTCTACATGTGCTTTGTGGACCTGGAGAAGGCATTCGACCGTGTCCCCCGGGGGCTCCTGTGGGGGGTACTCCGGGAGTATGGGGTACCGGACCCCCTTGTACGAGCTGTCCGGTCCCTGTACGACAGGTGTCAGAGCTTGGTCCGCATTGCCGGTAGTAAGTCGGATTCGTTTCCGGTGAGGGTTGGACTCCGCCAAGGCTGCCCTTTATCACCGATTCTGTTCATAACTTATATGGACAGAATTTCTAGGCGCAGCCGAGGGGTTGAGGGGATCCGACTTGGTGGCCTCAGGATTGGGTCCCTGCTTTTTGCGGATGACGTGGTCCTGTTGGCTTCGTCTGGTCGTGATCTCCAGCTCTCGCTTGAGCGATTCGCGGCCGAGTGTGAAGCGGCTGGGATGAGAATCAGCACCTCAAAATCTGAGACCATGGTCCTCAGCCGGAATAGGGTGGATTGCCCTCTCCGGGTCGGGAGTCAGGTCCTGCCTCAAGTGGAGGAGTTTAAATATCTCGGGGTCTCTCGGCTGGCCTGGGAACGCCTCGGGATCCCCCCCGCAGAGTTGGCAAATGTGGCTGGGGAGAGGGAAGTCTGGGCTTCCCTGCTTAGGCTGCTGCCCCCGCGACCCGACCCCGGATAAGCGGCAGAAGATGAAGAACATTTTCCATTTAGAGATAAATGTAACAAATATTTACATGTAGGGCCACGAACATGCTGGGTTCCTTACCAGTGTCATAAGGCACATGCCAGTGCTAACATCCCACATCTTGATGGTTTTATCTCTGGAGCCAGAGAGTAGGAAGGGACCAGGCTTACCACTCTTCTTGGTCTAACACAACACAAAGAAGGGGGAAAGTCAATTATCAGCCAAATGTTTGATTAGTTATTGGCAGTACAGCATTGAAGAAGAAACCAGGCTTCAATAGTATATCTTTGTCAGTGTGAGAAACCCAACTTCAAAATATTAAACAGCAGAATCTTTCAACTTTGCTCGTCCTTCACAACTTAACAAATAAGACATGAGACTGCAGCAGCATTAAAAAAAGAACTGCATACAGTCACACACTGGAAGCATCATTCCACTGAAACCAAAAAAATCAAGGACATCAAACGTTTTCCTCCCTCTGGCAACCATGGCATTAAACTGTGATTAACACATTAATAAGATGTTTAGAAGCTGTGCCAGGCTATGTGCTGTCATTACATGCTTACTAAGCATAACTACATTGAAGACTGAATAGGAAGGTGCATCTGTGGATTTACTATCAGCAAGACTGCTCCTTTTTTGTAATTAAATATAGAAATCGAGCAGTAATTGGACACAAACATCCAATCCGGCTTAATGTCATTAATAAACTACCTCACAGAAACTGAATATGTAACTTGACTGGCAAGTAGTTAGAGAGCACATGCGCAACATCTAAGATAACAGTTTTTTAATCCTTATCACACCAAAATTAGCACATAAATGCCTGATGTTTTTAAACTGACTGTAAACTCTGATTGCAGCAGCAGCAGCAAATTAGTTGCTATAAATTCTAATATTCATGAAAGTGGAGTTGCATCAATTTCTTCCTCAAGAGGCAAACTGTCCAAAAAGCAACATCAGGAAAAGATTTTCCCCCCCCCCAATGTTAAAGGAATTTGGCTGCAGGTATGCCCCTGTTTAATAATAGTATTATGATACTAATCAGTCATTTGCCACTGAACTGAAAGTATAATATACTGTAGTTAAAATCAAAACAAACAAGAGACATGTTAGTCTGCAACAACTGCTGCAAGGGTAAAAGAATAATTTCATCTGTTCATGCTACAATTGGAAACATTGGAGATCACAAGGCATGATGGGAGACCTGGGCTGACTGTAAGCTATGTGGTTATTCTGTCTCTGTAAGCACAAACACTCTTCATTTTAAGCTGCTGGGTTCACTTGGCTGTCACTCTGAGCAGTGAAGAAAAAGGTCCAGTGGCACTTCTATGTGGGGAGAAATCACACTCCTCATCATCTGATAGCATTCAAATTCATCTCTGTGTGAATGCGTCACAGAACAAACTCAGGACAGAACCATGAGTTTCCCGTTAGATTTGCTTTGACTTGAGGAAGCCTCATCTTATTTGCACCAACACGTCACTATTGAGACCTAATTATTACACTCAAACCGACACTTATACATGTCCACTGTATGCTGTATTTTGATAACTCACACCGTTCATATTGATAAACATTTTCAAAATTAATGACATCAAAACATGAGCTAAACAAGGAGAAAATCCATATTACAACTTCAGTAAACAGAAACTGATGCTCCACCACAACAAGTACTTTACCTCAGAGCCTGTGGCTTCTAGGATGGTGGGATAGGCACTCTCTGGTGCCCAGGAGATGCACTCCACCACATGTTCATGCTCCCGCAGCTCAGCCTTACATTCTTTAGTGGCCACGACCCAAACCCGAACTGTCTGGTCATTTGAGCAGCTAGCAATAAGTGTGCCATCCTGGTTTGGTCGCACCATACGGACCCACTCCCTGTGGCCTGTGAAAGTCTTCACACAGTAGCTAATGCAAAGGGGGGGAAATAGGTTTGAGTGGGTTTAATTTTATAAAAAATACAATGTTGAGTAAACAAAGAAACAAAAAAGAAAAAACTTGATGACAAGAATGGTTTAAGGCGTTTTTGGGTTTGTTTTTTTTTTTTCGTACCCAGTTGCCACCTCCCACATTTTCATGGTTTTGTCCCTCGAGGCAGAAATGATGTGATCTCCATTGGGCATGATGGCTACAGACGACACATTGTGATCATGTCCTGCCAAGAAACAAAAACAACACAATAAATCTCTGTAAGAGGTAGACCTTGAACAGAACAATCCAACAAAAGATTATAATCTGGTGTGAAATGGAATTTAATCCTTTCAGATGGCACCACATGGTCCTTTCAAACTATTCCCACCTTATTTTAATCTCCAGAGTCCAAATTCAGTTTTTGTGTTAACCCATTTTCAGCACCAAACAGTGTAAAAACTACAGATTTGGTCATAATTGTCTAATTAAATGACTAGCCAGGCAATCGTTTTCCTTTTTTTTTTTTTTTGTTCCATTAAGAATAAAAGATGGCTAATTACCTAGACACTGGGCCATGTTTAAGCTGCTAAAAAGATGAAGACAACATTAAGCATGCTCTAAAAGGCCAGCTTAACTGTCTGTGTGTGTTTCTACACACACATGCCATGAGGCTGGAACAATGGGTGGCTGTCACACAGTAAAGTGTGATCCGGTGCTGAAGAGGATAATTAAACTGCTGTCCAAATCAGCACTAATCTACTCCTCCAGTTCATCATGTTTTTAATATTTTAATCAAAGATGAGTCGATAAAAAAAAAAAACAAGAAGCTGAGCAGGTGAATTTTAAATGGGATTTTGGTTGTATGAACTAGAGGCTCATTGGACGTGGTACCATCTGAGCACTGTATACAGTCAAGTAACATTTAGAAAGCAATGACATGGGAACCATAAAGGGATATGTTCATATACGCAGGTGAAGGCTGTTTTATCTTCTTACCATGCATGGTCCTGATACACTCAAAACCTTGGAAGTCCCACAGTTTGATAGTCATGTCTGCAGAGCAGGAAGCCAGCAGTTTGCCAGTCTGGTCAAATGAGATGTCCTGAACTGAATCTGTGTGGCCTTTCAGTGTGCGTTCAAAGTCTCCTGTCTCATAGTCCCACACCTGAAGAGTACAGCATATTCTGTCATTTTTTAAGGCACCAACAAATTATTTATTCATTTTCTTAACCACTTAGTCCAATTCAGGGTCGTGTGGAGAGGTAGAGACTATCCCAGCAATTAACGAGCAAAACACAGGGTACACCTGAGACAGGTCGGCAGGCCACTGCAGAGCCAAACCAACAAATTAAAGTCTTAAAATTAAAGCCAAAAGGAAGAAGGAAAAACACAAAAGAAAAACTACCAGGTGAAGTCACATTATAGTCCAAACAAAAACATGCTCAGGAAACAACTTTCAAAACCAAACATGATTAAGTCTATTAAAATTAAACTTACACCAATACAACCAAATATTACAATACAAATATTGGGCATTATTTGTAAATAAGGCCCAATTTATAAGCTGACAGGTTTTAATGTTAATAGCAATTACATTTAAGCCTCATAAAAGCCACGAGACCATTTAATGTACCAAGTACGGCACTGTAAGTTGGAATACAGACAGAATATGATGAGAACAACAGCAGTAAGCCAGATTCTCCAGCCTGAGAAAGCTGTTAAGTCTGCGGCTTTTCAGCAGACAGACTGTTTGTCACAGAGGGATAAACCTTCCTTGGCCTCTCTCTTAAGGGTGAGGGGATTTTGGGCAGACGGTGACAGGGGACCACCGTCTCCTCCCCCATCCTTGAAGTGCCTTTGCCCCCGCTCAAAAGGAAGCTACAGATGGTCATGAGGTAGCAAGTGTGTGGTGGGGAATTGGTGTTTGTAGTAGCCTTATCAGGAAGCACACATTACATTATTCATTAGCACCATCTGAAGCATATAAAACCCATGAGCTACTTGTAACTCAACACTGGCATGCTTTAGGCAGTGGTATAAAATTATTTGCATTCTCAGTATATCAGTGACTATGTCTTCCATCTTTGTTATTAGAAAGGCTAAAATGATACAAAACATCATCTGTGTATGCACAATTTATTAAGTAAACACTGATTTGGATTTTCCACCCTTGTTTGTCTGACAGCTTTGTTCACAGAAAAAATACCACCATATTTTTTGGGCCACAAGGCACACACAATTATATGGTGCAGCCTCAATTACAGAATTTATTTCTGTGCTTAAGTCATACATAAGGCGCATTGCATTATTGAGCGAATGCTAAAATAAAATAAAAACAAAGTAATGAAAGCAAAACAGTGACCTTGGTTTTACTTTATTTAACTACGGTACTTATTTAAAAATACACACATAGTTTTGTTTTTAATCAATCTGTTGTCATAAATCCATCAAAGTCCTCATCTTCTTCCTCATCAGGTATCTGAATTGAACCACTAAACAATTTTGCCATCAAGCATACCGGGTTCTCTTGTCATTGTCAGAGTCAGTCTCATTGCAGGGTGGCTGTTCAGCAACGATACAGGCTTTTGCAAAAACTCGGATAACAGTCTGATTATCTGGCTAGGCAACCTAAATGGTGACAATGATCCATAATGAAAGTAGACAAGCTATACAGCATATGCTTATGTGGAAAGAGCACAAGGTCTGCTCTTTTCCTTCAAAATTTAACAGAGCTCTTCAGGAGAAAAGTAGGACACAGGGGGAGTTCAGTCAGGCCACAGATAAATGAAATATGATCAAAAGATGAGCAGAAAAGCAGGGCTGGACTCTTTATATTAAGCCCAGACACGCCAGCTTCCGATGGCTGATGGTAGGTAATCATGATGGGACAGCTAATGCTTTAAGTGGAAGATAAATGAGGGAGGGTGCTGGGGGGTGGGGCTGAAAAAGAAAGACTTTGCCAAAATGTGGAGAGGGATCCCTGCTGTGTGGGTGTAGCAGTAGAGGAAACATACAAGTGTCTAATACTGTCTCATGAATAAATTATACATAAACAGCTCAGCAGAGTATTGGCATTGTGCAGGGAAATCGTAGCGCAATGCTGCTGCAAAAATAGCCCAGACACAGACACTAGAGTTTATATATGGAATCTAGGGATGCATAGATGACACAGAATGATATACTTCGGGAATCCATTGAGCATCTAAACAAGAGTCAGAAAAATGAATGAGTGGAAATGTGAAGCATTTTGTGTTCTTTTTTGGCATAAAATTAAACATAAAATTTGATTAGATTTTTTACATCTTAAGGTGTATACCAGAGAGCCCCAAAATGAGACAAATGTTTAGCATCTATGAAAATATGCCAGGCATGAGATTTATGTGTGACAATTTTACACAATTCTAAATTTCTACTTTTAGTGCAAACATTATGAAAAGAAAAAAAATTATCAGCTCACTCAACTCTTACTCCAACAAGGGAGCAATGCGCATGCTGGGAAAAAAGGCATCTGAATAACTTTGTGAAACGTTTCAGGAAAAAAAAAAAAAAAAAGACTGCATTCATCCAGTCTATCAAATAGAAATCAAATTTAATTTTAGCTCTGTAACACATCATCAGTAAACAACCTGGCATGATATTGCTACCATAAACTACTGTTTTTGCTGAAATTACTTATAAGAGTACTAATCATGAAGCTACATTTGGGAAATTAAACAATACTAACATATGATTAATCCAATCTAATTTTATCTTGAGAAAACAAACCTTGTAAGGTTTTATGGATGTAATGAAAAACATCTTGTATGTACAATATGTTCTGTAGAAATTGCAAAGGAAAATGTGAAGATAAACGCATCAGATCAGGGTTTTTGGATTATTGATTATTGATTGACATTTAGTCATAAGACAAACTTATCAATAAAATGACCTGTGAAAGCCTTTATTACTAGGAAAACCTGCCAGTTCTCAGATATCTGCAAGAGATTGTCTGAAACACCTTAAAAAAAAAAAAAAAAAAAAAAAAAAAAAAAACCAACTCAAATCCATTTTCCAATAAAAAAATTAATATTTTTATATCGTTTTTCACATCCACATTTGAAATCAGAATCTGAAGCAAATCCTTCGTTAAAAGACCAATACAATCCAACAGCACTGACCTTTATTGTTGCATCCTCAGAAGCTGACACCATGACACTGAAGACTGGATGGAAGATGACGCGGGTGACTGGACTGCGGTGGCCACTCAGGGCGTACCTTTCTGGTGGGCGTGGGATCCATTCTTTGGGGTCACGCTTCTGACTGACAGGCCCACCCAGGGTGATCTCTTCTTTAGCTTCATTCAGTTTGGATTCAAGTTCCATCACCTAGCCAATGTACACAAGGTTTCAGGTCTAGTCATAAATGTTAGGGCTGTACCGATACACAAAATTTTCAGTTTGGTTCAATAATTTAGTGTCACAGTTCAATATTTTTTCCGATTAAAAAAAAAGAAAAAGAAGAAATTATGTCTTTTTTTAAAAACTTGTAATTTATTCAAATTAATTAAAAATGTTTGCTTATACTCAAAAATGCAGTTTTTAAATTAAATCTTGCTGAAACAGCAAAACAAATAAATAATTCTATATATGCATGTTCCCGTTGGAGAAATCATCCATTTCTAAAATAAAATAAAAGCTATACTATAACCACCTTCTAGAGTGCAGGCACTGAGCAGCAAACAAAAAAAAACAACAACTTTTAAACAAAAATATACGCCTATATGATGCGAATGATGATGGTTGTTTTTGTCTTTGCAGCAGTCAGTGTTAATATAAAGTTATTGACGTCATGTTCCCACAGATGTAGTTAAGCACTATGTGGCACCTTTGACATATCGTTGTGCTTTTGTCCATGACGAGCTTATCATCAGGGTCACACTTAACATAAAAATCCAAAATAAATTTAAACACCAGATCTGAACGACAGGGGAGAGGCTTTTGGATACATTTGAGCTAGTACCCACGATGCAACAGGCTAATGACTCATAACTTGTCTCACGAGCTTGAGTAAGTGCATGTGGGAGATGCTCAAAGGATCTACATTTGACAATGCAGCCTAGGCGCAGTAATCGAACGCAGATTCACGGAGCTTTCAACACAGAGCGCATCGTCAGTTGTTAAAATAAAAATTCTGTATTGTTAGATCGATGGTGCCTACCAAACCGAGAGCACTGTAATGAGCAGTTGAATACAGATACAAGTATTGTTGCACCCCTCGCACATTTATAACCCATAGCCAGATCATTACAAAAAGGGAGAGAATGTACATGTACATGAAAACAAGTTTTTGAGGTTCTTATCTTTGTTAAATTATGTGCTTTTAACAAATTGCATATTTACAGTCGGGTCAACAACAGATTCGGCAGTAATGTCACGAACCATTCACAAGACTGTAATCCCCACAAGCATTCTTTGAAGAGAAAAAACCCACAAACCTTCTTTTGTAATCTGATGACTGAGGTCCATTTTTTTTCCAAAAGACCAGCATACTTCTTATCCAGTTCTTCATTCTGCAAAGAAAGGAGGGGATATGAGGCCAAGAAAGCCAATCAAAGTCATGGGCTCAGCAATAATCAAGGAGGCCTGTGGAATGGGAGCCAGCTGGGGTGGCATGTTGAGGTCTTTGGCCATAGTAAGAAAGAACAGGGAATTATTTACACACCCCTCACAGGCTAAGGCTGGCTGCCAGACACTGCCAACCTACTGTAAGACACACACATACACCTACAAACACATATACTATACACACATAAATGTACACGTACACACACTAGTCCTAATCCTTCTCACATAAGCTAATCTCCAGCAGAAAGGCTTAGGCAGCTTACTGCCACACAGCCGGTAGTGGAGGCAGCGGTGGAAGTTAACTTGTGGCAGCCCTGGCAGACACAAGCTTGATTCCACCTGCAAGCTAATACGTCAAGCTGGCCACAACCTTTTACATAATGGACATGGCAACAGTCTGTTTCTTGCTGCCAAGACCAACAATACTGTGACATGTTTTCCATCTACTTTCATGATTAATTTCCCATCAATTTGTCCATTTCAATCTTAAAGACCATATATCTGATCATATACCCACTTCATTTGCTGCCATACTATAACTTGTCATATTTAGATCATTATAAAGACAAATAAATAAAGTTAACACTGAATCAAAAATGCTTAAGGAATTAAGGCACATTTGCATGAAATGATACACCTAATTGAAAGACAACTAGTCAATTAAGAGACCATTCTAAAAGGCCATCAATCATCAATATACATTTTAGAACTGTATCAATATTTGAAAAGGGAAACTGCTGAATTTTTCTTTAATTTATACATAATTTTGATAATAAGTAATAATAAGTGATTTGATCATAAGTGAGAAAAACTTGAAAGAAAATCTGGTATTTTTTAGCCCAACTACAAGCAATTCAACAGTTCTGATGCCACCGCATCCATGCTTTGAGGGCCCTAATAACCATCCGACATCAAAAATCCACACTGACAGAAAGCCATGAGTGTAAGTGAAAGAGAAAATTGACATTGCGTTCACATTTCTCAGCACATTCCTCAGCTTCAAATAGAAAAGCAAAACCTTGAGATGTTAAAAATTTCTACAAAATTCCTATTTAACATTTCTCATGAAAATCACAGCATCTTTAGATCAACATGAAGGGGAAAAAAATTATTATGAAGCCATGAAGGAGAAAAGAAAACACTAAAGGAGATCAGGGAACCTAGTCTGGACAAGTCTGCAACCATCTAATCTGCCATCTGCCTGGATACCAACACACACACAGACACAAAGAACGACAAGTGCCAGACTTTGAACAGTCTGCCAGCCCATTGGTTGTATATAATCAACATGTACATTATGTTTGTCTATGCACAAAGGTATTTGCATTTTCTTTAATATGGTTAGGAGGATTAAAAAGACAGCAGTGCATATCTTGCATTAATTTTTATCATCAATGTAAAGAGGCTTGCAACACGTTAATCATAAAGTACTAATAGTAATATCCAAAAAAGGTGAAGGTGAAGAGTCTTTTAAATTCACAAAAGACACAAAGAAATAAGTAATGAATGCCAAACTCTGAGGCCTCAGGAAAATGGAGCTAAAATCCACTTTGTTGTATGGCTTGGTCCCGTCAAGGTGTGCATCCCTGAGTGCTAAAACCCAACAGGGTGCAGCTGATCCCTCTGTGCCATTCATCTATAATTCAACCTCCTTCCAAAGAGCTGCCACATGGAGAGCGACAGAGAGAGGCATGATGAAGACTCAGAGCTAGGGTGTCACATGAAGGCAACATAACAAACAGGATGCAAAAAAAAAAGTGTGTCTGTGCATGTGTGTATGTGAGTGGGGGATGAGGGGGACAGGTGAGTTGACATAGAAGCCTCAGATAAACATCAAAATATCTGTAATACTTATTTATTAATGAGATGTAGAGCTTCTCAAATGTTTTTTTGCACATGACATTAATAAACATGCATGCCTTCAATTTGCATAAGAATATGTTTTTGCCTCTGTCTAATTTTGGGTTAATCATATAAAATGTCAATTTTCACAATATTATTTAAAAATTTGCAGAAAGCACTTTATGTACATCCCGAATAGGACATGAATAGCATAGTACCATAATAATGATAGCTTGGATAATTTAACATCTCAAGGTGAGTAAAAGCTCGACTTCAACTCAGTTGGGAAATCCAAAGACCATAGCCCTTCTTATCAAACAGCATCCTAATTGGCTGCAGGTGCTCAATGTCACATCGATGAACATGTTAACTAAAATGAGAAATGAAGCGGAAATCAAGACATTCTGTTTGTGTAAATTGATCTGATTGGCTGTACAGATGTATGAAACAAGCCTTTATCTACTCACATTATCTAATTCTGCCTCCTTCTTGAAAGTGGAATATGCTTCTTCATAGCCGTTGGAGCGTAGATAATCGGCTATCGCTCGATTTCTGAAAGAGACAAAGATAAACCATAATTAGTCATCCTGATTAGCAGACAAGATAGTTGTTAAACTGCTACGAGAAAGGATGGGCATAATAGAGTAATTTAAAACTCTGAAACAAAGACAAAAAATGAACACATTCAGGAAAGGTGCCAGACAAAGATATAAATTTAACATGCTTTTCACACAGACTGCTATAATAAAAATGCTTTGCATGCATAAATTCAGCTGAACACTTGGCACGATCTTCAACAACATACTTTCCTGCCCTCTCTTTCTGTCTCTCTCTCATAGCACACAAAAAGCCATCTCCACCCATTTAACACAAACAGAGCACATCTGTCTAGCCACTATAATGAGCTCTTGTTGCTGTGGGCATATAATAGGAATTGACGATTCCCTGTGGTGTAGATATGGGAAAACTGAAAGCCACCGTACATCCAATAATCACAAACACATACAGAAAAAGTAAGGCTGCCAAAATCATGGCCATCCACAATATTTCCCGTGAACCATGCAAGCTTCTGGCAGCTGAAGCAATCCTTTATCCCTTTTCTGCTTCAAATTTACAAACTCACACAAGCAGTATTCAAACACTGGCTGGTCTTTTCAGAAAGCCAACACAAAGGTGACTGGGATAGCAGTGGCAGTGTGTAGCAGTCCTAGTATTTCAAATATGTGAAGATAGATATTCAGATAGGAGAGACAATAGACAGGCGCAACAGAAACCCAAGAGAGGAAGCCGTCTTCACATTTCCCGTTTTTGTCTTCCGAGCTGCTACCTATAATGCTGTCACAGCTAACATACACATTAACACACACAGCTCTAGTTTACAACTGCAGAATCAGCAGCAGTTCAATTTCCTAAGAGTTATTAATGAGGCTCACATAGACGTCACAGTTGACGATTTATTCACAGTCTAATTAGCTTCTCATGAGGGTGCAGAAAAGTGAAATATTTATTATGCTTCTTTTTCCCCAGGGAAGATTTTCCTTTTTGGGCAGCCCTTTCACTTAAGCTGGTAATGCTACTGTTGTAGATAATAAGGGGTGAGACTTAAAATTCAGACTGAGTATTACTCCATAACATCTTTATTCAATCAAATCAACACTTTAAATCAAATCTTAAATCAAAATTTTAAACTAGCCGTAGCATAAACATAAAACTACATGTAAATTACAACATTTTTTTAATATATAGTTTTACTATCGGGTTCAGCTAAACTTACTTGCCAGTTTTGGTTTATAAAGCTTTATAATAATAGAAGACCTTAAACTTGAACATCAATTTTCTCCATGTCTTAAGACAGGTGGAATAATGTTCTTAGTCTGTCAAATTTCTTTAGCCATATTTTTTCAAAAATCTTTGAAATTATTACAAAGATAAAGTTTCAATAAAAATAATCATGCGAGAAATGGTTATTATTTTGAAATTCTTCCAGTCACACCTTCAGTTTGACATTTATAAAGGAAAAAAGAGACAAAATAAAGAAAGGGCAAAGACAGACTGAATTTATTGATGCCTGATAAAAACATCCTTTTCCTTGTACAATAACTCCTGTGCTCTTGCGCACAATAAATGCCCGTCAGTATATGCCAAACAAGCTGTCAGCCAGGCAATGCCTTGAAGTGCCAATATGAAATATGAAGGGGTGAGAGGGGTGAGGGGGTGGGCGCAGCACAATCTGTCAGACCAGCCTGTGCCCCCTGTGCCCTCTTGGTCAGTATTGAGCAGAAAACCCCTTTTTGCCTCTGAGCATCAGAATCCCCATGACAACACTAGCAGGCCTTATTACAGCTCAAGGTTAGCAGGAGGTTACCTACACCTTTGACAGCCTGCTCCAAGTCTTAAAAAAACAATAAGGGAGGATGAACTGTGTTACTATGTACAAGAAAGTGTCCTAACAGAAAAAGGTGATGCACAGGGGAAGTAGTGATGTGGTAGATGTATGTCTTTAAGTTGATTCACTTTCACTACAATATAAAGAAAGAAGATGAGAAAAGCTACATGATATATCAGACAAATTTCATGTTACAAAGTGAATTGATATATAACTAATGACTAATTTTCTATCTCATGTAATTTTCATGGGGTAGTATAAGAAGACATTACAGAATGAATAATTATTTTTACCATGTGGTAGCAAACAGCTATTGCTTTTGTACACTAGTAGAGTCACACAGCAAAACAGATTGACCAGAGCTAATATTTACACACAGGCTAAAATCAGCAATTGATAAAAAAAAGGTTTACAGTTATGATAGCAGATGGTGATACATAAAACTAATCACTCACTCAACCAGTTCTTTATCCTGAAAGCGTCAAACAGATTAATGATAAAATCAACATGCAGTTTTCAATAGGCACAATTCTCAGTAAATGTGAGGGAAAAAAATGAGAAAATGAGGTAGGTCTGTATTAATGGCCACAGAAGAAGCAAACCAGCTCGTCTCCATGGTTACTAGCAGCTCACAGCAAAATGACGTGATCCAGACGAAGAAAAAGAGGGGAGGGCAAGTATGTGGACACAGAGGACAGATAGCAGAAAATAAAAAGAACAATAGAAACAATGACTACAATTTTTTTTTCCTTTCTACCAATGACTGAGAACCAATCTGCAACATCTGTTAAAAATACAAGTTATCCAATGTCTGTGAATAAAGTCTATACGTGTCTCATGTGGGTGATGTGTTCAATATCTGGAACGGATATGCTCTCATCCACTTTAAAGGAGCTTTAATGGCGGAGGAGAGAGAGGTTGTGCTACAAACAGACTGACGACAAGATGCATGACCTCATCATTCTGAGAAGAAAATGAGTCAGACATCCAGCTTGTCTGACGGTATCAGTTCCTTCTAGTTCCTGCTCAATGATCATACATGTTCACATAATAACAGAAATAAGTTGCACACTGTAACTACTGACAGATCCCACCATATTATGTGTAACTCAAAAGTGTTATTGCTTTAATTGGGGGGGGGAATACAATTTAACTGTGTAACAGAAAACTGCAGTCATCAGAAAGCAACAGTACCTGTGCTCAATATTACAATGACCTATGGATTATTGATACTTTTTTGACAAGACCTGTTTTAAGCTGTCAGCTAACAAAAGTAACATTTCTCAGTGAGTCACTGTATGGGTCTGTTCAGAGTATTAATGAAATATTTTATTACTGTTTTTAATTTTAACACAAGCCTTCTTCAGCACCATATGAAATTAATATGACTAGATGTCAGTGAAGGTAAATTAAGTTTTTCTAAAGATTACAGGATTTTCTTGCAGCTTCATTATATTTTGTCAGAAAGGGACAGATGATGTAGGTTGAGTTCAAGAACTCAAGCAGTGAGAAAACTAGTAATGTATAAAAGTACAGAAACAAAATGTCATGTCAAGTTTTTTTTATATATTGTTATTAAAGAAGAACAAAAACAAGGTGTGTTTGGTCAAATGACAGTAATGTTTATCTCATGAATTGAAATGAAATGTTATCGCATCAATTATTATTTTGTCATCACAAATGACTCTAAAGGTCCATTTATGCTCAACAGAGAAGATGGAAATGCAGACGCAAACGTGTTTTCAAAAACCTAAACATGTTTTTTGTGACATATAATTTCGCTGTTCAAACAATCAGCCCTGCATTATGTCGATGGCTCTTAGTCATCAATGGGCAAGATTTATAGAAAATGGAAGAAAGAATATTTCATTTCAGATATCTCGTATTGTTTCTTGATTTCCACTCTCCGGGTCTATAAATTTTTCGAAACAGCCGCTATTCTGCTAAAGGACAACCAGATGTCAACGCTAGCTACTAGATATTTTCCTGCATTTATAAATTCTCTGCTCAGGTTGAAATGTTCAAAACAATTTTTATAATGTAGCTTTCAGAAAGAAGCCCCAAAAGTCCAGGCAGATGTCCTGTAGCCATTTCTATCAATTCATTCATTCATTTTCTAAACCGCTTATTCCAATTCAGGGTCGCAGGGAAGCTGGAGCCTATCCCAGCCGGCTTTGGGCGACAGGCAGGGTACACCCTGGACAGCTCGCCAGTCCATCGCAGGGCCACACACAGAGAGACGAACAACCACACTCACGCTCACACCTAGGGGCAATTTAGAGTGACCAATTAACCTATCATGCATGTGTTTGGATGGTGGGAGGAAGCCGGAGTACCCGGAGAGAACCCACGCATACACGGGGAAAACATGCAAACTCCACACAGAAAGGATCGAACCAGCGACCTTCTTGCTGTGAGGCCACAGTGCTAACCACTGCGCCACCGTGCAGCCCCATTTCTATCAATTTTCTCAGAGAAATCCAGCAATAAAATCCAGAGTTTATTTATTTTTCACATAGCAGAGGGGATTTAGTTGGAAGGGACCGTTTTGGTTGCTTAATGTTTTTAATATCACTAAAAGCCAAGATTCTAAGACTTGGTAAAAGAAGCTACAATAGTTTGTCATTTGTTTACTATTTCAATATTGGGTTGAAACTATCATCGGTCGATTAATGATCTTCTGGTTAGGCACCATCGGGTGTTTTTTTTATCATTAACAGATGGAAGCATGCAATGCAGTTTCTTGTGGTTCAAAATAATCATTATGATTTTAGAGAAGGAAACAGATTATCACACTAGCTGGTAAATTCATACCATACCAAATTCATACCATATTATATATTAAGACAGTGTTACTCATTGCACTACTCAGCTCGCGAGCTGCATGCAGCTCACTGACTATTGACTTGCGGCTCGTGAAGCAGCCACTGGCTTTCTGAAAATGCTATCTAAACAAGTCATAATGATCCTCAATGGTGCAGTTCTCTCTACAAACAAGAGCTACAAGCTGCTTGCAAAAACTTTGCTGTCCTAACGGCCCTAACTGACCCTATCAGAGTTGCCAGGTTTGGCTGATTTCAGCTGCACTGAACTCCACCAAAGAGCTGCTCCATCGGTAGCTCTATATATATATATATATATATATATATATATATATATATATAATGAAAAAGAAAACCCCACATTCTAGAGGCATTATTGTATTTTTACCATATACTGTTGCATAAGAATGCCATTAATCTGTGCAATATTTAGGATAACGATTCCTTGCTAAAGCTGTTGCTTTTTAGCAGGATACATAGGATACATAGCGTGGCTTTTTTTTTTTTGGGGGGGGGGGGGGGGGGGGGGCTCTCCTCTTGTCTTAGTATATTGAATTAACAGTGTTGAATTAACTCTTGTTGAATTAACAGTGAGGATCACTGTGTGAAGATGAAGTATTAAGCAAAGGATATACATCATGAGACACAGAACAATTTGAAATGTAATATGGTTTAAATTCATTATAATTACTTTTCTTAAAATATAAAGCAGCACTGATTCTAACATGCTCAGTGTGTGAAAGTAACACCAAACTGTAACCCAGATGTTACATGAAGAAAAGTAGACTGGTACAGAGCTAAATCAGCTTTGTAGTGAACAGCTGATAACTGCAACGACAATTTAAGAGAAACGAAAATCATATGACAGGGGTTACCTAACTTCCCAGCTATAAACAGATCTCTGTGCAAACTGTCACCAATTGTAATTGAGCATTTGTCTTGCTTAACTAATGCAGGGGAGCCCTACAGCCTTGGTTATGGAGATATGAGGAATGTCCTCTGAGGACAGTCACCAGTCTAAAACACACAAACTCTCACATAGTTTTATACAAGAAAACAGGCAGAAATGCTATAAATAGTTTTCCAACTAAATGTATTCTTTTTAAAGACTTTTAAAGTCAATTGCTGATTATTAGGAAGTAGACCACTTTTAATGTAAAACAGGTAGGTCGTGCAGGGGTCTCTCAACTTTCATATAAAATCAAAGCAATGTAGAAGGGATTAACTATTCAGCCATGAGTAAACTTCAAAGGGAAACCTAACCAGAGACATTATGAAAGGATTCACAGGAAAGAATAGGCATGGACATAACTGTCTTTTTACTGTCTGGGTTTAACATTCATTCACTTTTTTTTTTTTTTTTTTAAATAAAAAGGTGCATGTGGATACATGCAAACACGAAGACATGAAAACAAAATCGTCTTGCTTTAACTATCTGGCCTACACAACCCACAAATACTTTTTCTATTTCGTGCATAGCATTTAGGCATTTTCTACCAAGCAATGATTATCAAGATTACCTGAATGAGCGACCGTAAAATCAAAATGTTTTTTTTTTTTTTTAAATTTCATTCCAGTTCATTTATTGCAGAAAACTTCACATATTTACCTGCAGTCTGCATTCCAAACAACGTCGACATTTGTCAGTGCACTGATCTGATACACCAATTAAACTGATGCACACATTAGTGTTCTGCTAAATCAGTGCTGCCAACTTAGCTACTTTGGTGGTACCCTTAGCAAGGTTTCAGACCCTTTCCATAGACTTTATATAAAAAATGCAACTAGTGACAAATCTATCTACCTTTTATTATGTCATTGGAGACTTTTTGAGTCTGATACGATAGCCTGTATAGTTTATAATTAACTATTCTCAATAAGCAGCAAGTACTGCTGCGGGCCCCTAAAAAGAATAACATATTGTAAACTACCAATTAAAGAAAATCAGACTATTAGTTAAAGTCCATAAAAATCTTAAACTAAGTCTGTTCAATTTTGGCATGGGATATTTTCTATTTCTTTTCAGATTGCTTTGAATTTAAATGCATTTAAACATATTTTTTCATTACTTAAGCTTGAGTTTACAATATTAATGTCTGTGTCTATTATTTGATTCGGTAATCCAATAAAATCCACTTTTTAAAAAAAATAGCATTTTGGTGCAGATAGTGTTATGTAATTTAAATGTGATTAAATCAAGATTAATAAAGTCTTAATTTGATGGATTTTTTTTAAATCTGGTCACACCCTTAAGTTTTTCTTTTTAGTCTTCTAAGACCAATAATAAATCACATATGAACAAAGAATAAAATACATGGTTGACCAGGACTGTGCTTATACATGGTTAATACAGTGTATTTTTACTAAATTATTTTTATTGGGGTGCTAACATTAAATGTTTTAATCCGACATCTTAAAAAAGACTTAAAAAATTGTTTTTTTTTGTTTTTTTTTTTAAAGACATAACACCTATGGAAAATGACTGGACAGTTCGAAAAACACAATGATTCTTTTCTTTAAAAAAAGGGGGGGTGGGGGGGGGACAGTGAATGATTGATATGGTGCAATGGTCCAGATAACAGGGAATGCTACCATGGTCAGTCCATCTGTGTTAGAGTCCTGGGGCAAAATCTGGTCCATATTGCTAGTAAACCTCCCGCAGATGCACTCAACCATTTTCAGAATGCTGAGCCCTAACAAAGAGGCTGGGGAACAGACCATATGAGATAGTGTCTGTATGTATGAATTGTTGGGAAACAACCAAATAGCTTACATGATAAATGAAATACTGGACGATGTGTGGCTTCAACCACAAGAAAATTAGACAGAAATGTTTTTTTATATTCTCACAGGTAGGAAAAGATGACTGAACTATAGGTTTTATTAACATAAACACATTAGCTGAGCAACTCCACTCAGTAAAACCATGTTTATTCCCTTCATCAGGACATTTCACAAACTGGACAGATTTATGTCGTCAGTGGATTTTATCGTAGCGTCTCAGTCATTTATGGAAAACTGGTCCGCGATGATGTTTGAGGATGTGACTAACATTTGAGAATCAGATTGAAATCCTGTTCTCTGTCTGAAGCTGTCACACGACGTTTAATGTGCACTTAGAGCCGACCTCAGCTTTCCCTCATCTTGGGAGGTGTTTAGCCCTGTCACCAGGAAATATTTAATAGAATATGAGGAGCGAGAGTAACCACATTTCCTCCACACAAAGGCAGTTACTCTGCGTTGTCTGCACTGTAACTTCCTCTTCTCCCCCTTCCTCCTTCTTACTGACTGTGAGAGTGGATGATAAGCGAGTGTAAGGAATGAAACAATGCAAATCCAACACATTTGAGACTCAGAGTAGAATCACAACTGGACGCATTGTTTTCTATCTCAAAAAGAGGACCATACTGTTGCACAAGAAAGACAACAGGAAATATGTTTGAAAGAAGTGAACTTTTAGAACCCTGGATGCTGCAGGGTGAAACCTGAATCTGGCATCATGCAACATGTAAATTTTTCTATTTGCCAATTGTTACACAATTTTAATGGGGGAAAAAAAAGATTACTTGTTTAGTCCTTCTGTTCAACCATTTGGCGGGGGGGGGTATCTGGAGTTCAGTAATGGATAGAATGATTTCCTTAATTTATAGAAGAAATAAAAATGTTTTATAAATCTTCCAGCTACAATCTTCCAGGAGCTAACTAGCACCTCATATCGTTGACAGTAGACTGCTATTTAGCTAGTAAACAGTATATCTGCTTTATAAAAACACCAAGCCAGACAAATTCACCTGCACCATAACTTTGGTAGCCTCATCCTTAAATGTCTATCCATTAAAGCATCACATTCACAGGCAGGGGAAGATTGCAAAGAATAAAATCACATGAACAATTTTGTTGACTAAGAAATGGAGGAGGATGGGGGGATGTTCTTTAAGGCAGACAGAAAGTCCAAAAGCAAACAACCATTTGCACATGGGTGCCTCCAGGACTTTCAGGGGAGCGCAGTTTGTGTTCTTGCCTCTATTTGTACATCACGCTGCAAGGGATAAGTCCCCTGACCGTACAAAGAAACACAAATGTGCTTTCATTGGACGAAACAGACAAAAATAGAGTTGTTGTGAAGATGCTGCACAAAGCATCTGACTGTGGTGCTGACAAAATCCAGTTCAGGGTACCAAGATTATCTTTCCAGGATATATGTAGAACATACTACATTAAAAAGAGCTGGCTGATAACCTTTTGTGATTTTTAATATTTTCTGAATTATTTACTGTTAGTATTATTATCTTAGACACCATGTCTATCTAAAAGAGGAAAAAAGATGCATATGACTGCTTGAGCATTCTCATTCAGGAGAAACCAGAATGATCTAGTAGTATCAATTTGCTTATTTAAAAACTAAATTTTCTTCTGTGCACTTGATAAGCCTGTATGACAGTGGTGGCCAACCCTGATCCTCAAGAACCACAAATCCAGCAAGTGTTGGGAGTTTCCTTGCTGCAACACACCTGACTCAAGTCAATGGGTAATTAGCAGACTTGTGCAGTCTTTGATGTCAAGCTCTGTACAAGTCTGCTTAAGTCTGATGTGTGTCAGGTGTGTTACAGCCTGGAAACTCCCAACATCTGCAGGACTGTAGCTCTTGAGGACTAGAGTAGGCCACCCCTGATCTGATCTGAATTAAACCAATCAGGAGACATTTCCCCCAAATCCCCTTGTTCTCAAGAGGACACTTTCTCCAAGAAAAAACTCTTCCTCATTCTGACATAATTCAAACCCTAAATGAAGTAGTGATGGATGCAAAGTTAATCTAGGGGTACCCAAGATTAGGAAATAAATGACTGGCAAAGATCATATCATGTTGAACTTGTTCAAACACGACTATTCCATACAGACATTTGATTGCTTCAGTTCGCTGACCGCACTGACAACAAAAGATATTTGTCTGCTGACCAATAATGAACAAGTTTGCAACTAAAAAAGGAGAAAAAAAGGACAAGGTATTCTTCATTGTCCTAAAATAATTTAATCTCCTTTGAAACTTGACCTCTATATTATGTGTGATTTGTTTAATCAAGCTTGCACCTTTGATGCACAATATTGAAATAGCTTGGACTAAGCCTTGGAAATGAGAGAAATCTTGTGTCGTTTCGATCAGTGCTCCTTTGGTTTTTTTTAGTTTTATTTTGGGTTTTTTTAATATATTTTGTACTTTGAACCAAGCACTGCTCTGTATTATAAATATTTGACTTGTAAGAAAAGACTACTTTAAGTAATGGATAATAATTAAGCTGTCCTTGATGTTTCTTTTGATGAGAGAACAGTTATTTCTGTACGTTGTTGGAAGCCTCTTGAAAATTCAATAAAGACCATGTTGGGGGGGGCAAGGTCAATGAAATTTTTTTTTAAGTATTTTGATTATAAAGTGGCCACTGGGTTTTCATCAGGCTTCACAAAACTAGAATGCCAGTTAGGAAATGTGATCTAAGGAGAATCAATGAAAGCATCGACTGAGCCAAGCGACATCTCCAACGGGTGGAATGCAACTGATGCTTAAATGTGATTTGAGTAGGCCTGTACCAGTTTCAAGTCGACTATGGGACAGAGACTTACACAACAGAAAAGAGGCTTTGGGAGGCAGTAAGTGGGGGGTCCTCACTGCTTCCTTGAATAGAAAATAGTATAAAAGATTAGCATTCCAATCGGCCTCTCAATACCAAGAGATCGTCCCACAGCACTAACCACAGTCCCACTTAAACTCTGTCAGGAATGTTAAAAGCCTTGTCATGTTAACATTGATGCATTTTATAGACATTTTAAAGCACATGAACATGATAGTCAACAGGAATGTCACCTTGTTTGAAGTTGCAGTAAATATCCACCACTTTCTGATTAAAGACATAATTTTATCCAACTTCTTAACCAAGAGGCAGTTATTAAGAACTATATTGCAGCAAGATCAGCTCATCTGCCTCCTTAAACCTTTATCTAACATTGAAAAGCCTTAACTTTTCGTAACCCACCTTGGGGTTTGGAATCTGCAATAAGCAAATATTGTACCAAAAGCAAAAATATCATTGTACCTTGTCTTGCAAAGTTTCCTCTGAGCTTCTATTGAGGTCACATCAAGTAAAGAGTAAATACAATACAATGTTAGAATTAGGTCATTTAGGTGAAAGATTAAGAGATTTGAGCTTCTGGTCTGAGGAAGCTTCAACCACTAATGGATTCTTACTGAGGTGTATCACAGGGGAAACACAATCATAATTTCCCAATTCAAACTGCATCATGTAGTGAAAACACATCTTTGAAATAATACACTAATGCAACAAAGAACCATTTAACAGATGTATCTGCTTTTTAAGCACTGGAAAACGGTTAGTACAAATATATAATTCATATAAACAAATTTCACTGAAGACAGTTAGCATTAAGTTATTTCGAGGCTTTGATATTGTTTTTGTGTTTATGTCACTGGGTAACTTCAGGAAGCAGATCTGCAATTTGATTAGATGCTTCAGTATAACAAGCTAATGCAACATTTAAACCAAAAAAAGCCAGTCAGCTTAAGAAAAAAAAATTCTTCAGGTTCAACCATTAATAATAAATAGCACTAATTATTAGATGCTGTTATAACAAAAAGTACTTGACTGACAAGTAACAACCAAGTTAAAAGAAGTAATACTGAAGAAAGAAATAATTCTCTGTTTTAAGTTTATGTTTGGTTGACAAAATTGAATTGATGATAAAGTGTAAGAAAGCTCTGATGTTATTTTAGCTGGGATAATTAGCCATTTAATATATTTAAAAATGATCAACTTTTAATGACATTTTATGCAAAAATGTTGAACTACGCTTGGTTTGAGCTCATAATTTCTAAGTATCTGTAATTTCCTATTATTAATGGGATGTCAAATTGAATGTGTTGGATTTTCAAGGATTGGTTTGATAACACCTTACAAGCCAAGTTCTAAAAGGTATACAATAATACTAAGTGTGGTTGTAGTGTGAAAATATGTGTGTTTGTGACAAGCGAACCACAAAGTATAAATCCATAGCTTAAAATCATACAATTAGAATATTCCAACAACATGTTATGAAATGTATGTTAGCAACTTACAGTTCATCTCTTTGTCGTTGTGACAGCACCATGGTGACAAGACAGTGTGGGTGGGGTCAGGAAGGATCAGTAAGTAAAAAGTGAATCTTGTGCAGCTGCACTCTCCTCAGTCAGGAGATGAGCTGTGCTGATCCAGGCAACACAGATGAAGACGGGCCAGGTACCCCAGTGGCAGCTGGTTGGTTAATTCCAAACAAAGACTCAGACAGAGTAGGGAATGCAGGAATCTGTCCCCGCAACTGGTTGACTCCAGGGACAAGAGAAGCAGAGAGCCAGCAGATCAGTCACCAGCCAAGTCTACACTGCATCTGGAGAGCAGAGAGTAAAGGAAAGTCAGGATCATGTATGACATGAGGACTAGGTTGGGTAGAAAATAGTTAAAGCTCAAGGTTATTACATTAAGTTTGCACTGTCTACAGAAAGATGAAATTGATGAAAAATTGTCACCAACACAGAAAAATAAACCAAATGAGGCTCATTGTCTTCCAGAAAGATATTGCCATTCTTGTAGGATACCCTTCACTACGCAGGACATTCCATTACAAAAAAACAACAAAACAAAACAAAAAAAAAAAAACCCAAAAAACTGACATTTCATATAATACAAAAACACCACCACCCACGTTTGACACTGCTAGTTTAGTTACCTTGTTTTTAAGATCCACTATTGCAATCTACCATCACAATCTGTCATTCCACCAGTCTAATCTTGCTGCAAATGCCTATGTCCAAGTACATCCAAGAGCTGACCCACATTCTCGGGGTGATGTACTTCTTGTCTCAGGTTGCCAACAGAAGATAAAAACAGGACACAGTCAAATGTGCTTGAGTAACAGTTTTGCTCTCCATAAAATCTTTCAACTCCACCATCTCCTTGTGATATCACTTACAGGGATGGCTAGTTGGACTGATAAGAACAACACCATAACATTTAAACACTACAGTCAAAAAAATAAAAATAAATTGAGTTGGTGTGAAATACTGCTAGGGGGTAGAAAAAAATGTCAAGAAGTTTTGATGCAACTAGCAATGATTTTGAAGTTACTTTAAATACACAGCAGTGCTTCTTGAATTGCAGGACCATATAAAATAAGTCTCTTCATCTTCTAGAACACTAGTAGGACACTAATCTATGCTAAACCAGCAAAAAGCAGGGCAAACAAAACAAAAATTATTTTAATTCGTTTGGGTTTTTTGCAGCAAACAGAAAAAAATAATAAAGCGCAGATCTACACATATGTACAAGTTAAGACATGAAATCTGCTTTTGGAAAACACTGACCTAAAACTGCAAACATCTTCGAGAACAACAATTTAGGTTAAAAATAATAACTTCAACAGTAAAAAAACAACAACAAATAAATAAATAAATTTTTAAAAAAATTTTTTTTAATTGTTTAAACCAATAGTGCTGTAATTACATCACAAGGAAAAATTGTCTGAGTTTGTCTGACAAAAAAGAACACAACTGCTTTGAATGTAACAGTATTGAATTTTTATCATTTATTTTGATGGTGTGTGTTTGCTTAATGATATGAATATTTGACTTGCTGTACAGAAAGTAGCCTAGCATAACAGACGCCTCATTTCTGATCCCTGATCTCACTGCTGGACAACAGTCCAAATGTCTGCCTTTCTCTGACTGTGTGAAAATCATGACAGGCAGAGAGGGGTTTTGACCACTCCCCAGGATCTCCGCAGTGATTCAGGGTCACAAAACTGAAATGTTAACAAGGTGGCAGGAGAGATGCTAAAAAGGGCTACAAAATTGCAAATACAAAATATGCATTCAATGTATGTACTACATCCATGTGTAGAATTGCTATGAGGTAGAAGAAAATTGAATCTATCACTGATTAATATTTTCCTCTTTACTGCTGACAGCTGTCATTGCTATGAGTATTCATTCATGAAGAACTCCTTTTCTAAAAATCCATTTGTGACTTCAAAATTAAACAAGGTATTAGCACAGCCACATAATAAAGCTAATGCTGTGTCTTTATTGAGAGGGAATTAGATGCAGACATGGTGCCTCTATAAATCTGACCACTGATGGTTAATAATGATAATGAGACTTCCCTCCATTGATCCTCTTCTCTTTGTGTAGCAACAGGAACGAAACAATAACAAAGCCCTTTATAGTAATGAAGCTGACTTTGTAAGATGCAATTTGCTGATGAGTTTCATCACATTATCTGTTTTTAAAATGCTGTATTTACCAAATTGCAGATAAATGTTGCATGTAACTTTAGTTAAAATGCAACAATTAGGTGTAAAAATGGTAAAGAACCACACCCACCACCCACTGTCTGTGTGCGAAACTGTTTTATGAAGTAAAAAAAAAAAAAAAAGTATTACCTCCCCATTTCCAAATTGCCCATTGTTTCACAAAATTTCAGTTAAAACAATACTAATGCTCAACCAGAAATAGAAAGTCACATGAAGGAACATCTGACAACAAGTGTAAACACAGAAAGGTGCCAATGAAAAAGCTCTGACAAACTAAGGACTATCTAAAATCAGCATAAATGCAAACTGAAAGATGACACGTTCCAAACTTAAAGTGGAACTATTATGTGCATTTCAGGCTAATTTATTTTTATTTCTGAGACCAGAAGGGCCGGGATTGATCGAGTTATTGTCACAAATCGCTTTATTTACTTCAGACCGACCCTCTCCAGTGGCTGTCAGATCAGCCTGCGGGCAAAACGAGTGGATTGCATCGGGGGCGTGCACCGCAACTGCTTTCGCCGTCATTGTAACATCTCATAAACAGAAGGATTAGGCTAATATGAACTCAATAAAAAAACAAAATACAATGTCAACACATAGCATACAGCCCTACATGTTGGAACCTGAATCAGACCCAGAAAACGAAGTGGAAAACAGCAACCCACAGCAACGAATGCAGCAGGATGTCTCTCTTTGGTAAACTCACCAGCCATCGTTCGAAATAACTATCCGACATTTCCACCCGCCTGATGTATTTATACATGCCCTAGTTAACCAGGAGAAGGTAACCAATCACCAAACCTTGTCCCCCGGGACGTCACAAGGATTTCCAAGTAGATAAAACTCACTAAAACGACGCGTTTTTTGTCGTTATGGAAACCGAAGGGTGAGCGTGCTGGAACTCAAACTCAAACATGTGTTTAGGTGATAAAAAAACAGTGCCATTCACATGTCTGATGAGGATTCAACACTGTAATGCTGTAGAAAGCTCAGAAAACTTGAAATACCATAATAGCACCCCTTTAAGTGTTATCAAAATGTTACAAATCAGGCAGCACATTCTAAATTGTATTACGCCATCAGCAAAACAAAGTATGTGTGCAGTGTTTTTCGAATAACCAGCACTTTTATGTATGTGTAAGAAAAACACCCCTGTGGACTGCAATACATAGGGAGGGGGAAAAAAAAACAAAAGCAAAAATAAACTTTACAGTGAAATCCTAATGTAAGTGAGACAATTGTGTTTCAGCATTTGATCACAAAACATAACCAAAGTAGCTATGTTAACAGCCACAGCCCCACTGTCACCTCTGACTGCTGGAGTCATAATGTCATCATCTAAAGCCGCTGGAATCTGGAGGACCTTCATTTTCTCTTGGGGACGTCACATTAACTATGTCATGGAAAAGTCATCCTTGACTGCAACAGAGAGCCCTTCTTACTCTGAGAATTAACAATGACATCCAGACAAAAGAAATTAAATAATTAACAAATCAAATAAAGAAGCAGGAAATCATTAAAGATGCTTCCACAAAGACTAACCCCTAATAATTTAAGAGGCACTTATTGGTTGACTGAATGTTCTTTCCCACCTCACTCCAACAATTTGAAATTTATATCAGAAGACAACTGTATAAGAAAGCATCACTGAGCTGGGTCTATTAAATTAACATACTTCATTTTGCCAAGCAGGAAATAAAAGACAAAGGTACATGGCTCTATTTAGTTTACTGGTGACCAAATTTACAAATTCCTGGAAACCTCACAATATAAACTTGATTAATCTTGATCAACATGCTTAATTGAATTAGATCATTTAAAAAATTAAGAACATTGATCAATTTTCAGCCAATAACCTGAACATCCCAGCAGGAACACAGTTAATTAACATCCTCCACCCACACTTGTTCTAAAATATTGTTTGGTCAAGTCCTGTTGTAAAATTGAATGCCTTTTCAGCTCTGGTGTATATGGATGTCTTTGTGGTCTTCAAGATGTGCCGAAAACAATTAATGGTTAAAATTAAATCCCAAAGTAAACTGGAAACATTAGCTGATTCTTGGCTATTGTTGGCATGTCAGAAAGGTATTTAATTAAGACATATAAACTCTCCAAGTTACTTTAGCAACCAAAGAAACCAAATATTGTTGCTAAGACAGATACATAATAAATAATCATAAACATTAAACGAACTCCAAAAGTCATTAACTGTCGTGTTTCATTTTCAAGCCATGCTGCCAGACATGTCATCATTCATCTTAAGCGTGTACCAATGCTATCCTTACTAGGGTGATAGACAGTTGCTACTGGCAGCAACAAGATAATGAGCAGTGAGACGAGTGAAGGGTAAGCTGTCTGGAAGGTCAACTTCTGTTTAACAGATGTCTTGGTGAAGAAAAGCAATATGGTGCCTGCCATTAACCTGCCACAATTACAAAAGTATAAAGGGTGACACAAGATAAAGAGAGGGCCTCTCAGAAAACATGTGCATATTTATTTTTTCTGGCAATGCTTTAATTCCTTACTTTTTACACAACTATCCTGGCAGAAGAAAGAGCAGCACAATAGTGTACACCATATACTTTTTTGCTCTAGTGTCATCTTGCTGATCAGCTGAAAGCAGCTGCCAGCAAAGCAACATTTGCCTTACTAACCCTTTCAACTCCTTTGATATACAACTGGTGGTGTGTGCCTGCCTCCATTACCTACAGTAATGAATAGCTAAATAATTTGCATAACTAAGGACTGACTAATGCATTGCAGTGTGTAGATGATAGCCTACATTGTTTAAGCTAACCAGAGTTAACATTATTAGTCTACAGTAGTGTTAGGACCAAATATGTAATGTGCAGTTTTTAAGCAGTCTACATTCTCCTAACAGCTCCACAACACACACTGCAAACAATTACTTGATCAAGTAACCTTCCTATCATGGTGTCAAAACAATTTTGGCCTGTCAATGGTGGATTCAGCATATCCCCGGAGGGTTTTTTTTGTTTTGCTTTAGTATTCCTCATCGGCATCAATAAGTAAAGAAACATCTTTCAAGACTGTCAACTTTTCACAAATCAAATACAGATCTGAGAAAAATAAAACCAAATCAAGACCTTTGAATCACAGGGGTTTTTCCACACATACAACATGTGGCACAGCACCATAGAACCAACTCCAAGTGCCACAGATGTTAATGATGATGATGATTGTGATTGATAACCAGTCAATGCGGATCAACCTGCACAGCAATGATACATGCTCACAAACTGACAGCTGATTAGCCCGCACCTATACTTCACACAGAATGCATGACAAATTTCTAAAAGCATACCTGACACAGCGCGATATTTGGCACAGAGAAGACGGACGATGACATAAGGTGTTAACCAAAGTTTAAACTAATTCTACTGGCCTGCCGTGTAATGTATGCAGATGGGTTGAGGAATGAAACCAGACATGGTTCTTGTAAAATGCTTTTAGTCATCTCCACTTAAATAAAAATTAAAAAAAACATGTGCTTTAAAAAATTACGATTGAGCGGAAAATTTTCAAAAACTTCTTGAAGCTTTAAAATGGCTTGAGCAGGTGACTCTAAACAAGAAGTAATGTATATTTAATATGGCAGCTCAGAAAGTGCGTTTGAACGCTACCCGCAGCTGCATACAGCCCAATGACAGAATGACCACCACAACATTTGACTGCTTCACTGGTCCAAAGGAGCACCACATATTGCTACCTGGTCTGTGGGAAAAAATTTTTTTGGTAATCTTTTTCAAAATTATTTGTGAGCACCGATTGGAGTGTGGAAAGGATGCACTACCATGAAGGAATATCAATGCAACACAGACCTGTGTAATCGGAAATAATTATGAAGGTGAAAGCCATTACATACGCAACTAGAACAGAGGACTTGGTTCTTCTTCTTGAGGTGAGAGAAGAAACAAGAACAAGAAGAAAATATGTAACCTTGCAGCCCTGGTTTGGGGTTTTTTGGAGCTTATTCCTAAAACTTCAGAATTTTGAAGCAGAACTTCTTGTCGTTTGGTGCCGGAGAACAATTGTGTGATATGCTGGAAATTACAAGTGGGTGTGGTTAATGTGGAAAAATAATAAAAGTAAAGTTGTCCTTTCTGCTTTTCTAATAATGCAGTAATTTAAAGGAACAGCAAATCAAGGTGAGAAGAACAAAAATTCATAAAACTCGTTCCATATAAAAACACTGATAGCCTGCAAAACTCCACCTCACTGTGAAAAAGCTTCTCATGAAGTATGACATAGCAAAAAAAACAAAACAAAACACAACCTTTATTCTTGCATCCTTGGGAACAAGTAAAAAGTTCTATGTATTTGCAGAGTATGTAAGTTCTTACAGGTCAGAGGTGCATGAACATTAAAAGTAGACGAGGTTACGCAGACCATAACATTGTCAAAACAGGTTTGCACCTTCTCCAAAATCAACTTGCTGTTATCTTGTCATCCAGCTAAAGAACCCCCAAGTCCACAGCTTGATGTTAAAGAAACTGATTTTATGACCAGCCCTCCTCTTCCTGACAAATGCAAGTCGCAGTAAAATATGGATAACTAATAATGTATAACTTTCACTAAAGACTCAAATCAAGTCATTAAATCAAAATAATTGTAATATGTTGTTAAACAGTTTAACACTGAAATAAAAAAAAAAAGATTTTGCAAAGAATTCAGCTTGATTACTATTATAAATCAGGTAATACCACAAGGTCCAACTCTGTGGCACAGTTCAAATTCAAAATACAACCTCCAGCTTCCTACTAGAGTCGTGATGCGAAAGACAAAACCACATTTATTGCCCAATTAGGCTCAGACACTTTTCACTTGGGGCCCCGGTGACCACACAGGTTTTTTTTTTCCTGGTTTTTTTTTGTTTTTTGTTTTTTTAAACACAGCGGGCTGCACGGTTGCCTCACAGCAAGAAGGTCACTGGTTCGATCCTTGGCTGGTTTGGTCAGTGGCCTTTCTGTGTGGAGTTTGCATGTTCTCCCCGTGTATGCGTGGGTTCTCTCCGGGTACTCCGGCTTCCTCCCACCATCCAAACACATGCATGATAAGGTTAATTGGTCACTCTAAATTGCCTCTAGGAGTGAGTGTGAGCGTGAGTGGTTGTTCGTCTCTCTGTGTGTGGCCCTGCGATGGACTGGCGAGCTGTCCAGGGTGTACCCTGCCTGTCGCCCAAAGCCGGCTGGGATAGGCTCCAGCTTCCCCGCGACCCTGAATTGGAATAAGCGGTTCGGAAAATGAATGAATGAATAAAAACACAGCTAACTCTTATTCGCTGTATTTTACGACACCATCTGTAGTCAGGCACTATATTAGCTCTTGCAAAGTCTGAACAAACAGTAAGTCCAAAACTTTGATGAAATCTTAAAACTGTGAATTGGAACAATTCCAGATATAACGTAACCTACCAAAATGAAGGTGACAAAATTGTTCATTACTCTAAAACAAAGGTTCTGACAAACGATGAGACGAAGAAACAGCTTTATTGATAAAACTAGAAACAGCTTTATTAACAAGACCAAGACTAAATACAGCCTTGAACATAATCTGACAATGTGACTGTAACTACAACTTATGTCATCATTCATGTAGAATGCAGTAAGATTTTACACAGTACTTAATGTTACACTCGCAGTGTTGTGGAAAAAAAGAAACATACAAAATTAACTCCATCAGAACAGACCAACCTGAAATATTTGGGATACCAACAAAGAGGAAAATCCAGTTGTGTCAGCAGTGTCCTTTTGTGTATGCGTCATCAAGGTAAAATGACCATGCTTACAAGGACAAGGCATGAGGAAAGAACAGAAGCAAATTCCACATACAAATAATTTTTATCCAAACTTTTGTGAATCTGCAGCGTCAATTCATACCAACTAACAGCAACAAGATAAATCCTCTGAAAATATTCAGTTTTTATCCAAAGCCCCAAAACTGCAGATAGGGTAGTTGTTAAAATCAAATTTCTCGAGCCATCTCAAGTTAGTAATAAACTTAGGAGGAGATACACATACCTAAGAAACTACCTTTTTTTTTTTTTTTTTTTTTTTCAACCTGAATACCGTTTTCAAAGAAACAATTTCACCAAATTACCCATCATTCCATTGATCTGCTTCAGGGCAGTCCTCGCAGGCATTGCTACGAAAGTGACATCCAAGTATTGACAAAAGCTTTGTCTTCAATACCTATTTCAAGTTGGTCAGAAACAGAGTAAAGTATTGAGCTGTCAAAGTAATGATTTAGCTTCGTCTCACAAGAAGCGCAATATGCTCACAATTACTAAATAAAGCCATCGAGGTGCGATTTCACAAAATGAGAGAAAAGAAAAACAAAACAAAACCATGGATCCACATCATATTGAGCATTTGTCGCTTCCGACGTGCTCCACCCTGATTTTCAAACATGGTGCCAACAAGCAGCGTGAACCACAACCAGATGCAAATTATGGGGGCTTTAGCTGAGCGTGGCAGTGGAAACCGGCAGTATGACAGCAATCAGCAGCAAAGGAAATATGACTCAGGGGGCATGTCATTGAAGCAAATCGCCACCGAACATCTGATGTTCAATTACAACAATATCAATGCAACGCAAACCAGATGACCAGCGTCACCTCAAGCCTTTTCAAAATGCAGTTACTGGATGCAGCAGCAGTGGGGAATCCGGAGCAAATTTTCAAATAAAATGCATAAAATTTTTATATCAAACAAGTCGCCGACCATAGATCCAATATGTGATCAAATATATCGTTATTTGACCAAATCGTTGTAGTTTTTACAAGGTTGAGAGCTTGGTTGTCGGCTAAATACCTCCGCAAACTAATTACAAGTTTTAGCGTCGGGTAAACACCAAATACAGCTTTAAATTATGCCGTCAGTGACGTACACAATAAACACAAATGTTTCATCAAAGAAAATCCAGAGGACTTCTGAGTCAGTCTGGAAATAATTGTTTTCTATACCCAGTTATCGTTAGCTAATGTTAGCTGAAGTTAACGTTAGCGAAGTTAGCCTCCCGGCAGAAAGTTAGCTCACACGTTACCTAAAGAAAATGACAATATGCAATTCAGCTTGGTTAGCCACTATTAACTTCAACAACAGATAACGTCTTAGATTACTGTCTGTGCACAGTATCTCTTAATTTGAATACTAGGATAAACTCCACTGACAGGGTACCAGCTGCTCCGGTCTGAACGGCCTATCCGCCATTTTGAGAAATAAAAAGGAGGTGCAACATTTACAGCCACATCGTCATTTTCCCCACCTAACGCTAGATTCCTGACTGTGGCCGGCTTCATAATGTACAACTATTCAAACTCACCTTACTGTTTGTGCCCGTAGATTTCCACAGTCGTCTATAACGGTAACACGACCCAGCAGGGCGTGAAAACTCCGCTTCAAAATATGATCTTGTGATGTGGAGGTAAACTGTGTCCGTCTGGTCTCCTTAGCGCTGCTTGCTTGTTTTTCCTTCGCTACCGCAGTCGCCTTCACGGGGTACGCGCACGAAACTCGCGTTCACTGCCTGTCGGGAGTGCGCACGTCCTTGACAGTAGAAAGAGGAAAAAATAAATATATTTTTAGTCTTAACTCTTACTTGACTGCTCAACACTAGCACAATTTCAATACACGTGGTATTGATATTATAAAATGTTAGATGTTGATTTAGAAACTCGATGTTGTTTAAACATGATAATCGAGAAGCACCATGCTTTTTAGTTTAATTTAATGGAAACTATCCGACGTGGAAAACTCCACATTTCAAATAAACAAAAGGGTTTTTGTGGGCGTATGGTTGTTTAATATGTTTTGGTTTGCACCCAGTGCTAATTTACTGTGTACTCTGCATTTCAGATGTAAGTTTAGGACTTTTTTAAAATACCTTTTTAACCTTCCATATATATATATATATATATATAAATATAATTATATATTATATATATATTATCACGTAAAATTTAAAACTCCTTGTCAGATAAACATTTTGTCCGGCTAATCTCTTTCAACCATCTATTAGCAATCTCTTATGCAATTGGGGTTAATTGCATTTTAATTTGAATCCAGATTCTTTGTCCACTAAATCCACTTGTATGTGTTAGAAAAACTCCTAGCAACCTTGTCGTATTTGATCATTTTAATATAAAATAGTCCCACTCTGAACCGAAACAACGTAATGAGCGACACACTAATGGTTACCACAGAGGGTTTTTTGAACACTGGGCATATAAGCCATTGTTCAGATTATATTTCATTAAAGCAAAACGCTCATTCATCATAGAGAATACACACACACACACACACACACACACACACACACACACACACACACACACACACACACACACACACACACACACAAAATCAATTTGACCAGGGAAAAAAAAAACCCCAAAAACATCCTTCTCATCAATAAAAAACTTATTCTCCTCACCTGCTTTGTATTTCAGGGCATCTACACTGCGACATCGCTAGAAATGCAATATATTCAAAAGGGTACAGGTTACATATAATACATGCAAAAAGATACATATACTTTGTCCAACTCCAGATAACATCTTTTGTTTCTTTCAAAGAAATTGTTTTTTTTTTTTTTTTTTTTAAATGATTTAGCTGTTTTTAATTAATATAAACTTTTTTCTAGACAGTTTAATAAATCTCAATGTTTTATTTTCCTGTAAATGACCGAAAAACCAAATATTACACCTAACGTTAATGTGACTGCAACAGCTTCTGACAATCAAGAAATATATTATAGGATGTCAAAATCAAATCGGGCATTTTCACTGCAACATGTTTTTTCCCCTCCAAAATAACGTTACTACGCCACCGTCTGGACAGTGTTGGTGTTACTGGTGGGCAAAACAATATGTTAGAATATGATACAAGAGGCCATAAAACAAAATCAGGAGGCAAATATTAGCTTTATGTACTGTTGAGTTTTACCCAAAATTACCATTTCCATTAAGAAGCATAAATAATAGTCACATACACATCATGCTCTGCAACTGATGGGAGAGATCATTGCAGCAATCCCAATCGCTCGGGCTGAAGAGGTCACCAATCGCTGTGTTCATTTCTTATTTTCAGGCATATTAGCCTGCACTGCAAGCTGTCCATGTGGCATGTCTTGTGCTAAGTAAAAACAGCTTTTTTTCCCCTAAAACTATCTCGAGCACCATCTCTCTATTGCTTTAATCACAGATATCTACACACTGCAACAATTAAGTAACAAATTTCTGTTGGAAGAACACACTGCATGTATACAAACAAACCTTTCAATCTTTTTTTTGGTACATCACTTTGAGGCAGCCCTGCTTTTGTCCACTTTTGGTGATGCTGTGCACCTTCACACACAGCACAAGAAAGTGCACTAAACCCCCTCCCCCCTCATGTATTGTTTTTTTTTTGTCTCCAATACATATGAAAAGATGACTTGATTCAATAATGGAAAATAAAACCAAAAAAAAAAAAAACCAAGAAAAACAAACACAAAAGAAAAACACCCAGTTACAACAAATCTATCACTACTGCCAATGTTGAGCACCTGTGCAATCTGGAGAAGCGGTAAAGCCCAGTACCAACTTCATACATAAGCAGATTTACAATGTCAGTGGCCATGAATGTTTTAAGAAAATGGGCATTTGTAATTAACAGCTTTAATATATGTAGATTAAAAAAAAATTTAAAAAAAAAACAAACATTTGAAAAGCAAATGTTCGTTAGGCCTCTTTTCAAGCTATGCAGCAGCAAAAGCAGCAGCAGCTCTGGCCAACAGGTTCTGTCAGACTACATAATGATGCACACTGTCAAACACACATGCACAATTTCTTTCAGCGTGTAAAAATAGAAGATTGAACACAGCTAGTATATAGTGGACAAATCTACAGATAAAATGGACGTATTTCAATTCAGCCTTTTCCATTAACATCAAGTACCTGTCTAAACCCAATAGAGATTTATACATCTTTTCCACCTCTATACATTTTCTATAAAACATACATGGCTTAAATTAACTGTTGATCAACAGGCATAAATTACCTATTTGATTCTTAAACAAAAACCCATTTACTTAATAAAAGTAGGGGGGAGAGGGGCAGCAAACTAAAAATCACACTGAAGATTGACAGACAGCTGACTGTGATGTTTACTCATTTGGAGAAAACAGGAACAAAAAAAGAACACGGCAGGCACCCTCCTGGGATGTTGTACATACAAATGACAGAACAATCTAATTTATTAACCATCTGGATGTCTAAGAATGATGAATGATTGCTGCAAAGTGACCCAAAGAAGTCAAAGAAGGAAGTTTACATTCTGAAGCCCCAGTTGAAATATCTTAAATCTTCTGACTGTATTCTAGTCTTAGTGCACTGTAGAAAGAACCCCTGAGTTCTCAGACAGGTTAAGTGCCATATCATTTTGAAGCACTTTTGGGAAAGGGGGGTCTACATGCCTGGGCATCTTCAAGGTTCTTTAGGCAATGGCGGGGGTGAAACATGACCCTGGGCTAACAATGCTGTGGGAAATTAGAACAGAGAAGAAGCATGAATTGGGGACGATGTAGAAGTGGATAAGGCTCTGGTATACAATGTCATGGTCGTTCTTGGTCTCCTTCCCCCTCAGCTGCAAACACTCTTACAAATATGATATTTCAAAGCAGTCAAAACCTTCAGGGATTTCATCACCAGGCTCTCAGGCCTGGGATTTTTCAAACTGCACTTTACATTGATTCTATGTTGTTTGTATGCTCTCCTTACTCCCTCTCCTACCTTGTAGGAAACTCCTGCTTCGTATTCCTTTGTCTTACAGTTCGTTCATAGAGTTTTTGTCTAGACTGCCTTGACCCCACCCTCCCCCTGTTATTTCAATGCTGATTTAGACTGCTCGGTTCACAGGTCTACAGGCCCACAGGCTTGGTGACTTGGCTCTTATTTCACAGCCTCTAGCCCCCCCATTAGCAGAAAATTGCTGTGTGGAGGGCTTTCGAATATTAATCAATTGGGATTTTGTCTTCTAGTTCTAGTTGTTTGTCTTCAGTGGGCTCATCGCTCTTTCCCAGGTCCTGCAGCTGCTGTCGCCTCTGCACCTCTGCCTTCAAGTTCTCTAGATCCTTTTGGCTGAAAACGAAATAAATATCAAAAGAAAAATTAATAATTAACAATTTGAAACCTTAGGATCCTGACAGCATTAAACATGTAATGAGGTTGTAGTAAAAACGTTAAAGAGTTTCTGACAAAGCTTTTTCACTATTAGAAATCATTTAAAACTAATATCAATCTCCTCTGACTTTACCTGAGTGGTATGAAGATGATGCCATTGATGATGTTGAGCTGTTCCAGGACACTGGCCATGCTGGGGGCAGTGAACTGGAAAACAGAACAACAAAAACACATCAATGCTAAATGTCCTGGAGTAAAAAAACAAAAAGGAGGCATAGAAAGAATTCACACTGAATGGTCACCTTGAGGGGCATGATGCTGGCGTTGGAGCCATTTTTGTAGATCTCATTCATAGTTCTCTGCAGGGCCACAGCCTGCTGAGTCAGATACTTTAGATACTCTGAGCTCTCTTTAGTTTTCTCATGAGCTTCACCCATCTGAGAGGAAAACAAAATAGAAATATGAAGACAACACTTCTTTACACATTATGTAGACAGGTTTTAGGGATGTTGCAGGAGATCTAACCTGGTTCTTGTAAATGGTGTAACCCTCTTTTTCATGCTGTAGCGCAGAGCGGAACTCGGCCTTGCTCTCATAAACCCTCGCAACCAAATGATGACTGGAAGAAATAAAGGAAACTTATATAATCATGTCCACAGTATTTTTATTTTTAATTTTGTAAGTTGTGGAGTTCTTTCTTACCTGAGTGCTACTTTGAGAGAGCGGGGTCCGTGGTACTTTGTGTTGATGGTCAAGGCATTTTCAAGGAATCTCAGGGATAAATCATACTCCATCACTCCATGCAGCACCAGCCCGATGTTACTCTGTTGAAGAAAATAAGATAGAAAACCTCTGTAAGACTTATTTGATGAGATTTACTCTGTAATAACTAAATTAGAAGCAGTCACAACTTAGTAAAAATTACACTTACATCTATTAGTGCCATCTCTGGGTGGTCCTCCCCACAAACCAACAACATGAGGTAACGAGCGCGATACAGCAGCTTAAGGGCAGTGGAAAGCTGACCATTGGCAAAGCAGTACAGAGCCAAGTGCATCTGGAACAAAAAAATTAACAAACATGGTGATGAGAAGTATATTAAACTTATGCAGCTAGTCAAAAGTAATCTCCTGCATTTGACAACTTACATATTCTTGAATTGTGTTGGGGTGTTCGATGCCGAGAACTCTTTCACTCATGAGAACAGCCTTTTGCTGGTTGCTTAGAGCCTACATGTAAAAAACACAAACATTATTCATCCATCCATCCATCCATCCATTTTCTACCACTTAGGATCAGGTCATGGGGACAGCTGCCTAAGCAGGGAAGCATAAACTTCCTTCTCCCCTGCCACATTCATCGGCTCATCTGGGGGGTCCTGAGGTGTTCCCAGGCCAGCTCAGAGATGTAACCACTCCAGCGTGTCCTGGGTCTTCCTCAGGGTGTCCTCCCAGAGGGAATTTCCTGTAACACCTTATCGTGGAGGCATTCAGGGAGAATTCTAACCAGACATCCGAGACACCTCATCTGGCTCCTCTCGATGTGGCGGAGCAGCGGTTCTACTAAGAGCCCCTCCAGGATGACAGAACTTCTCACCCTAATTTCTAAGGGAGAGCCCTACCACCCTGTGGAGGAAACTCATTTTAACTAGTTTTAATAGTATCTTCCTATGATGTCCTCTACTGTTTGATTTTTTGCTTTTGTTGTTCTTACTCTCTTATGTAAGTTGCTTTGGATAAAAGTGTCTGCTAAATGACTGTAGAATAGAATAGAATAGAATCATTTGTATGAGCAATCTCATTCTTTCGGTCACTACCCACATCTTGGGACCATAGGTGAGGGTATGAACATAGATCGACTGGTAAATTCAGAGTTTTGCTTTTTGGCTCAGCTCTTTCTTCACTAAGACAGATCAATGAAAAGTCTGCATTACTGCAGACGCTACACAGATCCGCATGTTAATCTTACACTCCATCTTTCCCTCACTCGTGAACTAAACCCTGAGATACTTGAAAGGCTCCAATTGGGACAGGACCTCAGTCCCACCCCGGAGAATACACTCCAATCCTTTACTGGCCAAAGGAGATGGTCTCGGATTTGGAGGTGCTGCTTCTCATCCTAGCTATTTCACATCGGGCTGCGAATCACTCAACACTAAACAAGAAAGAGTTATTTGTGCTCACCTCAGGGTGGTCTCCCATGATGTAATTAAGGCGTGCGAGCAGACGAAGACAGGCACAGATTTCTACATGCATAGCTCCATACACGTTGTTGAAGAGGTTGAGAGCTTCGTTGATCAGCTCACAACCTTCCTTCAGAAAACCTGGAAATAACCAAGAAAAACATTTAAATGAAATTAAAAACAAAGAGTACTGTGTTTAAAATATTCACACTTTACAATGCAGAAAATTTCATTTTTGACTGCTAAACAGGAATTACGCATGAACTACCTTGCTGCACTTTGGCCTGCCCACTTTGGAAGAAGTGGAAAGCATCTGAGGCTTTTGGGTTTACATGCTTCACAACGGGAAAAATATTTAGGATGTCCTCCTCTGTGAAGGCGGGCTTGTGGCGGCTGTCAAAGTTGTACTCCTTAATCAGGATCTGATGGAACACAAAACATTTCCTCTCTATTTATAAAGAAAGGGCAGAAAAGACTGAGGAACATTTAATGAAATGAAGCTGGGATCATGAAACTTACCTGGATGCCAGTTTTGACTGAAATTTCTCTTAGAAGGGTGATTTTCTGTAAGTTGTATTTCTCCACCACTTGGTCAACATTGTCACTAAGCAATAATGGACAAAAGAAATGATTAGGAAAGGATGTTTGATGTCACCATCTAAAAACAATACAAGAAGTCATCTTTCCCACACTTTCTGGCTTTACTATTTGTTTTAAATTAGCAGACGGACACTTACCACTGTACGGTGAAGTGATAATAGCTCTGAGCCTCAGAGGCGATGTTCTTCCACAGCTCACTGGGCGTCAGACTAGCCCACGCCGTGTTGTCACCACCACCGGGGACCCTGTTGCGACGTTTGCGGCTTTTGCGACGTGACACCAGCTCATCGGGAGGCAGGTGGGCGACAGCGTCAGGGAAGGAACTTAGGAAGCAGTTCAGAAAATGGCTTACAGCTGCAGACAGAGCAGACAACTCCACACCCTACATGATGACAAAACATTTAAAACAGACATCAGATTAATGAGCACATCTTTCAACGCATGTAAAAAGTAGTTCCTTTATGTTAAATGTCACAAACCTGGAGGTATGTTTTGAAGATATGTTTTGCACATCTTGTGATCAGCTCAATAACTCCTATTCTCTGTGATATAGGGCAAAGAAATCAGTATGATTAATTCAAGGCGTGCAGTATGTTACGAAATGATAAAGTCTGAATCAGCCTTACGTATAAGTGCTCAAGTTGCGCTTTGGCAGGAGTTTTCTCCACAAACTCCAGTACCGTGCCCAAATAGCGAACATTTATGCCTCTCTGGTGCAAGGCCTCCGTTAGTGTGGCTCCATCCATGGGCAGAGCACTATGGTCAAGACAGTCTTTCACCTGATTTAAAAATACACAAAAATATATGTTTATAAATATGATTTCAATCCAACATGTGCACAAATATCTGTTGATAAAAGGAGTTAACCGTACTGTAACCATCACTGACCAGTGAGGGGATCTGGCAGGACACCAGGAAGGTAGCTGCATCTTTGAGAAGCTGCTTCTGCTTCTGTATATCCTCAATGCCGTCGTCAGGGAAACGCACTCCTAATTCAACAACACACATAAACACAGTCAATCAATGTCTGTTTTTTACTTGTGAGGTTAATTAGGAGTCATTATGAGTAAAATATTGATGATCAACTAAAGAAAGCAGAATTTGATGAGTTTGAAAGGAACACTCAGTCTACAAACATTTCTTGAAGCCTCAGGTTTCCAGTTTGTGATGACAAAATTTACCTCCAAACCAGTCAATGATAGTTTGACAATTTTATTTTATATTCACTAATCCATCGTGAATTAGTTAAATTATTATATTATTTCACGTTCACCTGGAGAGAAGATGTCTGGGTTGAAACGGATATCAAAAGATGTGTTGCTGATGGAGCCAACAGCCTTGCAAGCATTCAGAACCACTTCACGGCTTTTGGGGTCTGTTGAAAATTATGGCAATATTAAAAGAAAGCATGAAAATTTTTTTAGTAATCTGTCACTGCTTTTAAAAGTTCACATAATGTCCACATTAAGACTTTCTACCCTCCCAAAGACAATTAATAAAAAATAAATAAATAAATAACCAACACACAAACAAAAACAACCTCTCCCAGGGTATTGTAGACACGGCCTAAGTCATGCACCCACCACCACTTGATCTCAATTACACACACACACCACTGATTACCTCATTTTCTTTACAATAAGATGACTGTGATTCAGGATCAATTGAGCAGTCCACAAATCATTCAAAATGATATTATTTCTGCACTCCAGAACAATTTCTTATTAATCGGTATGGCCACAGATTACTGTGTTATGTTTATTGGGTGAAATCCTACTACACACAGGGTCACATGCTGGAGTTGGGTGGAAAGGGGAGCCAACACTCTTCCCCACCGCAGGCCCATGACTAGGCAGGGACAGCTAGTCAGGTGGAAACCGGTGACTCCGTGAAATATTTGAACACATATTTAATTTGCACCAATGCTGAGGTCAGCACAGGCGCATGCACAGACATTTAGACTGCATCAAATCAGTAAATATTTGGTCTCTGATTCATTTGTAAGCACAGTATTCCACCAGAGAAGCTCTCCCTGCATTGTTCAAGCCTTGCTTTTTTGGGGGCATTCCTGGACGTACCAATACCAGATCCATCTTCGGTAACTAAGGTCTCCGCCAGCTCTTTGGCCTGAGTTAATCCTGGAATACTTTCCTCAAGGTCCTTACCCTCCAGTGGGCTTTTACATTCCCCGTTCTGGGTGGCTGCAGGGTCTAGAGGCCCATTTGTTGTGGGTTTCAAGGATTTTTCTTCACTTTCAGGTACAGTTTGTGAGGCAGCCGAGGTGCTGTTGTCTGTCTGGCATGTGCTATCTGTGGAGACTTTTGCTGCATTAGAGGACTCTGCATCAGCAGTCTGGGTCTGGGCTGTATCTGCATTGCTCTCTATGGGTGTCTCTGTAGCTTCAGTGATGGCAGGTGCATCTGTCTTGCTTGTGTCCTTGTTTGCTTTTTGCTGCATGAGCTGCAATGCTGCCATCTTCATGAAGAGAAGATATCTGAGGAAGGATAGACAAACAGTTTTCTTTCTGTTGTGTCAGTGATGTCACACACTTGTAGAAAAAATAAAAAGAAGCTCAACACATACCTGTGCTCAACAAAGGCCTCAATGAGCTCTTGCCGAAGACAGGCCAAGCGATGGCGGTGCTGGCGAGGAAAGCCCTGACGCTGGCTCTCTGGAGACAGCTCCTCTCCATCCACAGGCAGGAAGTTGAGGTCAGGGGGGAAAGTACGTAGAAGATCCAGAATATAGTGTCTACCATCATTTCCAATGATTCCTTTACATTCAACTGAGGAACACAACTCCACCGCCTCTTCTTTTTCATTCAGCACATTGTGCCGCTGAACCTGGAATTCACAGAATTTATGGACAAATCAACATGTTGGTCAGGCCAATAATCTCAATGTAAAGACTAAATATGGTTGTAAGATTAAATACATGCACTTGATTAAAACTCTTGTATTACTTACCTTCAGTGGTCTACTGGTTTTGTCAAGCAGCTCCAGGTATTTGTTGTGGGACACAACAGTCTTTCCAAAGTCAATGGAGCCGTAGATTACACTCTGCTCTTGCTCACGCTCCAGAATACCAGGGATGATGGACTGAGCTGTGACACGGTAGCCTCTATAGTCTACTACAACAGTTCCCAGGGTGTACAGACCCTCCACGTCCACTGCCCCATAAGCTCGTACGCCATTCAAGTCATTGGTAGGTGCAGCATGGGCAGCTGCATCGCCACCCAGCTCACGGTAGTGATCCCGCACGTCAAAGCCCAGACTGAAAAAGATGTTGTTCCAAATGAACATCTGCATTCGTGTTTCCTCACCAGGGTTGATGGCCATTACATTGCCATCAATTACTGCCATGGCGCCACGAGTGGCAGCAGCTGCGAAGTCACTGTGGACCTGCAAGAGACAAAGATGTGAAAGATTTAGAAGACCAAAAATACTTAAATTGGCCTGATTTAGCTTCTTAGGATTTCCATTTTGGAATTTGTTTCCCTTTTAGAAAATCTGGAACCATGAGTCTTGATTTTAAATCTCAAAGTATAATTGGACACAGCTTTACAGTTTCAATAGTACCTTAAATATAGCTCTTTCCCTCAGCAGCCGCTCAGGCAGGTTCTTCCGAGGCAGCTCTCTGGTGGTCTGCAGCTCTTCGTTCCAATCTCTGGTCTGCAGAGACAACATTAAAAACCCATTAATACTGTGGCACATACTTTATTCTGTATCTGCATTTATGACTTTGGCTACATCCACCTGTCCAGGTATGTGCTCCTCATAACCCAAGCGAGATGTGTAAGCATCCTCAGCTCGGACACAGTCCATCGCATGGTCTACTTGCGGAGCGGTCCAGCTGTACACCTGGAAAGGTGTAGCTATTCTCTCAAATGGGTGTCTTTGCACTCTGGAGCAGAAACAAAACAAGAATTGGTTCCTTCTCAGCTGTTTCAATCTCTTGTCACCCATTTCAGGCAGTTTATCTGATGCTTGTTGTGAGTAGTTTTTAGAACTATGGGCTCAACTCCACCCCTAATAAGATTTTCTTATAGTACTATAAAACTGTGACCAGATGCCTCATGATTACCTCCTGACAGTAACAGGTAATTTCCAGTTTAAATAAATTTAATGAAGAAGCTAATTTACTTTTGTTGTTAGAAAGAAGCACTTCAAAAGAAGAATCTAAAAGTAGAAAAGAACTGATGCTTTTGTAAAGTACAGAAGAAAACAACAGAAGTCTGAGGTTCACTTTTTTACAGTATGTATAAGAAGAAGGTAATCAATAAAGAACAGATGTACTAGAGTGAAAACATGCAAATTATAACCAAAACCATGTTTTAACCTTTTCTTTTGCAGGGCAGTGAAGTTTTTCTTGAAGGCAGGGCTGATCTGGCTAAGTAGCTCCACCAGAGAATGGCTCAGGAAGCTGGGGTTGGCTGGCTTGGGGTTGAAGGTGTAGGTAGTTGATCTGAAACACACAAACACTGTCACACACAGACCATATACTTTGGCATCCATGTCCATGAGGTTTACATTTTTATTAGGCTTAGATTTAAACCAACTGAATTTCATCAATTTATTGACATTATGACTCAGCATCCTGCCAATAGACTGCATATCAGGCTGTCCAAAGAGTGCAAGGTGACCTGATCATTACATGGTATTTATCTTTCAGAACACCAGTGTCTTAAATGGTAAATAAAGTGGAAACTGGAAAATAACTTCATGACAGCTTCTGCAAAATGCTTTGTTTTTAAATAAAAACAATTTGCTAAAATCCAGACTGACTGGTTGAGGTAGAAGCCACGTGTAGAGGCGGTGACGCTAACATGCCGCTCCTCCACAGTCACAATGTACAGGTACATGAGGTCGCCATGCATCTTCCTGTTTCCAGGTGGAGGGTTCCAGCCGCTCATGGTCAGGACCTTCAGGCACTGCATGGGCTGTAGAAGAGGTAAAATGTTATAGTCTCACTTTGTTTCGACTACTAAGATACTGTATTTGTTTTATAAATGTTTTCTTTCCTGAATAACACACTGGTTATTTTAAGGCCAAACACAGGCTTCTCTACCTTCCAGTCCTTGTTTTGTGGTTGGAGGGGCACCAGGGGGCGGTCTTTGCTGCCAGGCAGGATGTGCTCTGGAGGGGTGCAGTCAATCTGCTCCAGTTCATTGCCCTTTTTCTTTCTCTTTCCAGTATCTGCAACCCCCACAAGAGAGAGCAAGGTGAATCCCAGGTACACTAGCATGAATGCTGTAGTTGACCGAATGTGGCTCATTCTACAAACGACACCCCTTTAGCTGATCAGATGGTAGTTCAATGTGTTTATATAAGTTGAAAGAGAAGTCTAATGTAGGTCAGTAAGATTTATGTAACACTTAGAATCTGACTGGTATGCAGTCAGATCAAGTACTGAAAATGAGAGAGAAACATGTTTTTTCTCTAATCTCTGAAAGAAATTTTTAATTCAAATCTGAAATCTAAAGAAAATGTAATCACAGTAAAGACTTCCTTTTAATGCTCCTTAATTTAAATGCAAAGCTAATTTAAAATCTCTCAGTTCCAAGACAAAAACTTTCTGTAAATGTGCTGCTGTGTCCAAATTAGGCTGTGTGTGAACATTAACATCAGAAAGACCTGAACAACAAACGGATCAACTTCAGCAGAATGCTGAGACCTCCCTGGTTGGAGCTTAAAGAGCACCTTACCTCCAAGGTCTCCATCAGTAAAGATGCTGAGGAAAGACAAAGAGTTGCAGTCCACTCCATTGTAGGCGTCTGAGGGGTCCAGACTTTTCAGCAAGTCTCTGATGTGGCGTACATGAATACGAGCTTCGCGCACAGTGTAGGGCTCTGGAGAATCGAAATACAAGATGGCATGAAGACTAAAAGTGATTAATCCACATTTGTCCTAAACTGGGATTAATTTCAGTTAATATTTATATAATTATGGCCTTGTGATTATTCCCTTTCCTTCAGTGGGTTCATTAGCTTTTTATGTCAAGAATTAAAACCCCAGAATTCACACAAGCGAGTGTCCATCTCTCACAGATGACTTTTTCTGCAGATGCCTAAAAGATCTGCTTGTGACCCTCATTTTTCTGCCCTTATCTAATGATTGTCAAGTAAGACATCCACTTTGTAACAGGCAGTGTGGATCACATCAAAGAAAGCAAGCATGGCTGGCTTGCGCTTAAAAGAGCCAAAAGGTGCTTCACCATAAACAGTGTGAAACAAGTAAGCATATTCTAACAGACCTCCAACATCTTAATTGTAACTCACAGTAGCTAATGAACATGTGCCAGGATGGAGTAGTCGTATCGAGGATGGAAGCAAGTCATTTCTATGTCTGTGTAAAAGTAATGTTGATTGGGTTGTATTAGGTTGGCCCTGTCAACACTTTAGTTGAATTTAAACTGTGTGGTTGGTGCAAATGAGGTGAAATGTAAAACTGAGGATAGATTATTCCATCTTAGACAGGTAAATTTGTACAGTTTTACTGTTCTTTTTATGCCTTTGAGTCTTACCTTCTACCACTTTGAGCAATGAGCCCTCCTGAAGGCCCTCAATGGACTTGAGCTCCGCAAAATTGTCCAATACATTTCCATCCAGCTGCAGAGAAAAACAGGTGCGGTGGCAGGTGTCTTCTCGATCCATTAACACTTGATGGATTTCCTGCACCATTTCTTGGGGGGACACCTGATAAACAAAACAGATAAGGGTGGTAATCATTACATCTTTTGTTGTGACAACTTATTCTAACAAGTTTGTGCTTGGACTCCAACGAGAAGTTGTGTCATAGCGATTGTAAAAATGTTATCTGTTGATGGTTGGGAAGAGGATCTTTTACCTGCAAGTCAAACGGCTCTGTTCCAGGTGCCTGGATTTTCACAGTAAAGCCAGTGTCCTGGATTACTATCACTTCCTGTTCATTGGAATCCTCCCCTCCATCTGCTTCACCATTACCATCCTGCTTCGATTCTGCCTCCTCTGTATGGTCATGAGCCCCATCACCATTCACCATGACTGTATCAGCACTGTGCCCTGTCATGAGAGAAAGAACACAGATCTGAAATTAAATGCAAACCATTTGGATCCAGACAAGGTAGAAAAAAAATCTGCTCCCACTCTTGTAACTTTGTTTTGCTCTCCCTGTGGGTTACTTCTGGTTATTTAACCAATGAATGCTTCACAAGGTTCTCCACCTGCAGGTTGTCAACTAAATTTATCCGCAGCAAAATCGTGATCCAACAGAAGATGTTTTTTTTTCCCCATCTTTGCTGATTCCATAATCCTATCATTCATTTTACACCTCAGTACATTACTATTTCTGTCAACCTGCCTGAAAAGAAACATCACCTTCACAGGATGATGATGATGACATAAACAACACTGCCAGGTCACAAACAAGCAACACAGACTGCCAGGTCTAGATGATCTTCCCTTATAAAATATTTACAAAGGCGTGATCAGGACCTAAGCAGCTCAGCTGCAGTATGACACTACTGTGATGTCACCACTTTTATTAAAAATACAAATAAATCCAGCACAAACTACTTTTAGTAATTTCACTTTCATGCATCAACTTTTCTGTCAAGTGAAATCTGATTACAAGCTAGAACAACACTACACAAATAATTCTATGACTTGACAAAAGCAGCTCATCTAGAAAATAGGTTTCTTGCAACAGCCAGCTGGGACCAACAGTGTTGCAACACTGAAGGAGTTTTGCCAGGAGGCCTTGAATAAAAAGCTCTCACTATTCCCAAGAGGGAATTATTGGTTACAAATTACAAGACCTGCAAGTCAGCACAGAACTATTCATCTGCTCTTTGGCCTCTTTAGAAACATTTCAGTTCAAGTCCTTTTCTTTTATAATATAAAATGCACAACAACAATTTCTTTCCTTAAGTTAAGATGAGGATAGAATGATATGAATAAAAATGAGGTGCATTAAATCAAAAGAGGCACAGGCCAACTATTTGGCTGTCAGACAAATATTCCCTCAGTGGGACACAACTGCTGCCAGCAGACGTGTCCTTGCACTCTGTTGAGTGTAAAACACAGTGTCAGGGTTACTAAGAAGGGGCCAGAAGGGGGGAGGAAGGGCTCTGTGACTGGACGGCGACCCCTGGATGGGAACAAAAACGCTAAAAAGGTGGAGGGGGCCACGCTCTGAATAACAAATACAACAGCTTGAGAGAGGTCATCCAAGTTAATGAAAGAAGTAAGCATTTGGTGTCGAGTGCTTCAGTGTAGCCGTATTTGTTTTTACCATCGCTGCAGACCCATTTAATTTCTTATCAGACTCCCAATGCTCTTTGCCTAATAGTGTGAAACATTGCTTCAAGAATTAACATGCACATAAACCTGACGAAAGACTTTTTCTGGAATAGACATAAGGTCATCCTGCGACTTTTCTTGGGGCCAGTTTCTTTCAAAGCAACAGGTTTTAATAGATTATACAGCAAATGAATGTAGACAGACAAAAATCAAGTCACAAAGCAAATAAAAAGGTCTAACATTCACATTACACCTTTTTTCAATAACTATAATTTGATTATTTATTTTATTATGTTAAATTCAATATCTTTGAGTTGTGCACAGTTGGTCAGACAAGACCATCATGTGTGGCTCTGCAAACTTTGTTTGGTAGTTTGGCAACTGGCAAATAAAAATATGTCACAGATACTATAATAGATAGCCAGAGTCCTGACTGCCATTAAAAGCTCTTCAATCATTCTTCAACACAAGCAAACACACAACTGTTGGTTAAATTATGTAAAGACTAGATTTAAAGAAAGATGTGCTTTCTGATGCACAATTTTGAAAAAAAAGTCCATTGGGGGAACTAAATGCAGCATTTTATCTGAAGGTAACAAGGAGCTGAAAGCCTTGTGCTGCTCTAAACAAGAAAGTTTAACACTAAGAGGATGTTCAAACTACAAACTGACAAACAGAACTATTTGTTTGAATGCATGTTTTAAGAGATAAGCGAAATAGGTTGACATGATGCACTTATTGCTGAAATGTACATGCCTAGATACAATGAGGGAATGTGTGCTGGTACCTGCATCTTTTCACACAGACAGTTTGAGGTTTAATCAGTGCTCTTTCAATTACTTCAACTCCTTTAGTTGACGCCAACTACGTGGAGTATTAGTGTCAACAACTGCTATCTAAAGGCACAGCAGTATTCACTTAGTATAACACTGAATATGTGTTTTTGGTGGAAATTCCTCAACAAGCATTCACTGGACAGCAAAACACAGACCCAAATTCACACAGTTACACCCTGTTGGTTGGAGAAGCCCTCTACAAGGCCAAGGTAAGAAATAACCAAAAAAAAAAAAAAAAAGGACACAAATTAGACACAATGAAACACTGCATCAAGCACAGCTCGATCAGTAAGTGATACATATTTCCTCCAACACAAACATAGGTCTTCTGAATTCACTCCTCCATGCTTTCAGATCACATACGTAGGAATGAGCTCCTTCTGAGTTGTTCATTACACCAGTCCACCTCTTTGATAAATAATAATGCTTGAATCTAGCCATCTATCCACTTGGCAGCCCTTGACATGGGGACCATGGTTGCTGCCATGGTAACACTCTCCAACCTGACAACCCTGAAAACAAAAACAGCACACAAGGCCTCTCTGTAATCCTGTTAGCTGGACCACAAGGTTTCTTCCCCTTGCTGGACAGACAGTATTTGGACTCTGACTTCTACGAGATTGCATGCAAAGGACTGGCTTTAAAAACAAGGATGTAGTCCATCAGTAATGAATCATAGCAAAATTTCTATAAATTTAATAAACAGATGGATTTTTTTATTGTGGATTTAGGAAAATGGTTCAGGCGCAGTTACAAAATAAAAAATATATACATCTAGCAGTGATAAGCAACCTTGTCATGGTATCAATGATTCCTGGATTATCCAGGCCACCATTCACCCCATGAGAGCATTAAGCCTATTAAAACCACTGAGAGTGACCCACACTTAAATGTAAATGCTCTACCACCAGCTGTGTTTGTCCTTTTACAACTCTGCAGTGACACATGCCTGAGCCATCAATCTTGTCAATGTCTGATGAATAAAACAACTTCTGCACCAACGTTCTGGCTGGTAATCATTACCAAGCCTTGATCTGCTTATTGTTATAGTCATGCTAATGCTTATTACAAGTTCCTGAAGTGCAGGTGACACAACTACTTTTTAAATAAATAAATAAATAAATAAATAAAAATAAAAAAAAAAAAAAAAACAAGACTTCAAAAAGGTTTATAGTGAACTGTTACACAAGACATGCAAAATCCTCACAAATGAGCAGGTGAAAGCTTGTTTATTGCAATCGTTTCATTCATCTATTCTTAAATATCACCATCAACTGATATGCCACTTGTTTCAGCTTTATCCGGTCGAATCTGCAGCCCATGAGGACTTACAAAATGAGTTAATGGAGACACAACTAATCATCCAGATAAATAATTAGTTATTTAAAATAAGATCAAATGCATCAGACCCACAAAGCGACATAAGCTCGGTCTCTCATAGTACTGTCGCCAGAGTTATCCTCCAAAATGTGACCAGTAGAGAAACTTCAAGGCTCCACATGTGAGACAGGCTGCAGTGACTTATGGAGCTCTGGAAGTTGAGGCTAACTTCCCCGGTTGACCTGATCTCAGGTCAGTTTAATTTGCCTCCGCTGACAACACTCTGCAAATACTCAGTCACTGCGAGCCTCCACAATAACTTTTACCTTACATGCTACTCACCAATTTACACGACTGTTCGTGTATTATTAGCGTAACCTTCCTTCTCACCGTGCATACACCATCATGACTTCTTCTACTATAACCAGCTTCCGCTTCCCGGTCGAGAAGGAGCACCCGAATTAATTTCCCACAGCGGGGAGGAGGGGGCCGGTGAGAGGGTTGTTAACAGCCGCCAGGCGATTCACCTGCCCTACATTAGTTAACTCGCACTTTTAATACCGTATTAACGAAGTATCATACCGGTCATAGTGGTAGTTAGACACATCCCAATGCTTTAAAAATGTTTTTTTATGTTCACTACCCCCCCATATTCGTGTGGGCAGTGAGAGACTCCACTGAAGGTGACCTTCAGTCGGTTCCTTTGACATGCTGTTACCGAACATGTGCGTCAGTGACAACTTACTCAATATCGGCTAGTCACCTGCGTTAACAAAGACAGTCGTGTACTTTGCTGTCGATTTGTGTTCTGTCTGAGAAAAAAAAAACACTTTTCAGTTTATAGACTATAATTTTCGGCTTGTAGCAACGCGCTGAAAGGAACTAAATCAGCTGTTTGCTAGTTGGCTAACTAGCCAGTTAGCTATCCATCCATTTTCTTGCCACTAGCTAGTTAGCTAGTTATGGTGCAATCTGACTGAAGAAGCTAACTTTACTTAAGCACACCGGCTAATTTATCTGGGTTACCCTGGCTCACTTGCAGTGTCAGGCTGAAGTAAATATCAGAGAATACGATCTATGGATGCGATCCCAAGATAGTTTCTAGCTTCTTTACTGACAAAAACGAGTTGACATTATTAAGAAATAGCTTGTTAACTTAATGCAAAGCTGTCCAACCTTGCAGCCCAGCAAGTGTTTAGGGAATGGGTTAACCACCACCTTGAGTCTGACTGAGGACTTTTAAAGTCACACAATGCATGGAAATAAATGTCAACAGCTTAAATTAATGCAACGCAGAGAGACATTAAAAATATTTAAGAACCCATGCTGTTGCACAGGGATGCTATCAACAAAACACTATTGGTGTATATCACGTTTGTGATCAGTACAAATTGAGGCAGGAGGGGCAGTGCATCTGCAGTAGTCTCACCACAGCCACAGGAATCCTTTGGATGTGCTTTGTTGGTCTCTTTGCCGTCCTGGGCTTCATCCGCAAGATCAACCGGATTACAGTCGGGCACTGACGCCGGGATGTCATCTGTCTTGCTCACCATGGTCGGCAGTCAGTTTGGTGACAGAAATCCCCCTGCAGCTTTGCTTCAGTGTGTGAGATTGATAATGAAATAGAAAAAAAAATTAAAAAATATATATTTGAATTTGCTTATCCGGCTACTGCAGGCTAAGTGGCTACATGCGAAGGGTAGACTTATAAAAACAAGTCTACAGAGGAAGGACAGTGCTGTACATGGTGGTGTGCACACGTGGTTTTCTCCTCCCCTCCTCTTGACCCTTTTGCCTTTGCGTTGTACTTCTCCTCCCACTGAGCGTGGCGTTACGGAAACCCACATGTGACAAGTGATTTTGATACGCTTTCAACCCCCCTTAATTTTATTCAAATTTTTATTACGTATATATACAAAGTGAAAACATAAACAGAAAAAAAACCATGAAGGTACATTTAAATTTAGGCCATGTGAGTCCAGATGATGATTAGTGTTGTAAAATATAGAAAATGACTGGTCCTGTACAAGACAGGCTATGACCTCCCAAAGTGCCCTGAGTAGATGAGTCAAATCTTTGTTTTCATATAGTTAAGAAAATGGCCCCACACCCTATTATTATCTTTCAGAGTGTATGTGATTTTTTTCCCCAGTTGTAAACTATGTTTAGGTTGCCCATTTCATTCCATGACAGAGCAATTACTCTCTACCCTTGCAATATTCCCAGGTTTATGTGTGTGTGTTTATTTATATATATATATATATATATATATATATATATATATATATATATATATATATATATATATATATATATATATTTGTGCAGATACTATACACTGTTAAATAAAAGTGTATTGTGACGGAGGTAAATCAAACTCCCTGCAGAAAAAATAGGCTTATAAATGTGACAAGCCTTTGACACATACATACTTCAGAGGCTTGTGCACAACTTTAAGTTGATCCTGTCAGGATAAATTAACCTTCTTTTCATCCTTTTACAAGAAAAAATACTACCTGGATGAAGACCTGCCTTATAATAAGTTGGTTTAATTCATGGAATTTATGTTACACATAAGAATCCAAAGATGCCATGACAAATGCTCACAACATTCAAAAACCAAACAAATACTTTTATCATCTATATTTATTAGGAAAATTAAAATAGTTACAGATTTACAAATATGAAATATGTTCACATATTTATTTAATACAGAAAATATGTACAAATAATTGCAAAAACCAATGAGCTTGTCAGTGTATGAAATTGGTTTTCCTTTTGGTTCCATCAAAACTAAGTTCACTCCTTATTTCACACACTAGTGAGACAATGTTAAACAAGCTTTGACCATTTTATACATACATATTGTAAACTCCTTGGATTTGTGTTACCTGTCAAACCTCATTTAACACTTTATTAATTAGATCTCACACCTATTGTAATTGTATAACATGGTCCCTTTATGAACGCGTTGCTCAGAATAATAATTTTACTTAGTTATTAGAGCAGTTTTCAATATTCAGTTAAAAAATTTTGAGCAGTTCTGGTATATGATGAACTACAACTTTTGTCCATATATAAGGATGACAGAACTGACAGATAATCAACCACACTAAAAATTATCTTTAATAATACCATTTTATTTGACAAAGGGTGTGATCCCACTCACCTGCTTTGACCAATGCTGTATGTTTTATGTGACATCTAACAAAATGTTGAGTTCACTTTTTTCTTTTTGACAAATAAAGATTGTAAAATAATTTGTGAGCATTTATGTCCTTTTTTAACAGTTTTGTGTGCATTTGTCTTGTAATCATTTGCCTGTACACTGGAAATATAGCAATACTATTTACCTGATCAAGCTCTGTTTATAGTTCTTGAAATATAAAAATCTTCTCACACTACACTTCATAATCTTTTAGAAACATACATTTTAGATATCTTTCTCTAGCTTTAAACTCTATGTGTTATATCTATGAAGCAAGAAGATAACTTATCATGACCATTTTTTTATTTATATGCAGAAAACTGAAATCCATTTAACAGCCTACATGATAGTATTTAGACGTCAAGAATAAAGAGATTTCAAAATTAATCTGAGAGTGGCAATTGTTGATGCCCGTCCATCTGGTGAGGATTTTAAGGCCATTTCTGAACAATATGGAATCCATCATACCACAGCGAGAGAGATTATGCACAAGTAGAAAACCTTCAGGACAGTTTCAGACAGCCAAGAGTTGCAATGAGCCAGTTAAAGTCCAGATCTCAACCTGACTGAAATACTGTAGCTGGACTTTCAAAGAGCTTTATGTCAACAATTGCACAGAAACAAAGAACTGAACCAATATTGTAAAGAAGATAGAGGGTAAATTCCTCTACAACAATGTGGGACTGATAACCTCAAGCAGAAATCAATTACAAGATATTGCTGCTCAAGGTGGTTCTATGAGATAGCCTACTGATTAATGTGGTGTGCTTAGTATTTCCACACATTTCTTCTGTATTTTGACAATACTCACTGCAGTTTGTTCCACTTCTTGGCAGCATAACAGCTAAATGCTGCTTCTCCATGTTTAGTCTGGACTCTGGTCTGGACGTGTTGGCCTGAGTCTTTGGATCTTAAAGCTCTGCCTAGTTTATATTCCCTGAACATATCACTGATATATTATGGGCCTGCACTTTTCTGGGATTTGTAAACCATCAGTAGTTTTTAAAATAGTTTTTGTGACTGCCTGGAAGCCAGTGTAAAGATTTTAAAGTTAGTGTGATGTGTTCAGATCTTTTAGTCCTGGTTAAAACTCCAGCTGCAGTGTTCTGGATGAGCTGCAGATGTTTAATGCTCTTTTTAGGAAGTCCTGTTAAAAGACTGTTACAGTAATCCAGTCTACTGGAGATAAAAGCATGGATGAGTTTCCACTACTGTTTCAGGAAGACTAAACTTTTGATATTGTTGATGTTTCTGAATTGGTAAATAGCTTCTTACTGACAGCTTTAATGTGGTTGCTAAAAGTCAGATCTGAGTCTATCAACACTCCAAGGCTACAAACTTGGTCGGTGATTTTAGTGGCCCAGGTCTCCAGGTGTTTACCAATTTCTGCTACCAAAAATTGCGATCTCAGATTAATATTCAATTAATTGTAGCAAATTCTCTCTCATGCAGGTCTTTATTTGCTTCAAGCACTGACTGTGATAATTTATGTTAAAGTTATGTAAAAGAGAGCCCCCAAAGAGAGTATACAAGCTGAACAGAGGAGGTCCAAGGACTGACCCCTGAGCAACTCCACAATTCATGGCCACTCGCCAAGATTCTGCATTTTGACTGAAACAATGATATCCTATCTCACGTTTTATCCTGTTGTAAATCCTTTGAGGTTCTGGATGTTTAAAGATCAATACTGATGCCTTTCTAATAAACTACAGCAACCTAAATTCTGTAATACACTTAGCTTATTTTTGGTATTTATCTTGTCTGCAAATTAGAAAATAAATGACTAGTAAATGCAGCGTTAATTGAGTGAACAATTTTAAGTCAACTGAAAGCTGTAAGGATGCAATATATCATGCCCATGATTGTATCTCGGAGTCAACATCTGCGCCCTTAAAAATAATTTTTTTACATTATGATTGTCCTTTTGTCACTTAAGGTCCCCTTTTCTTCAAGCAAAAATTGAGTAGTCATCAGGTTCCACAATATTACATTTTATTCTTGTTTTGTGTACAGATCACTGTAGGAAGCCAACACAGTATATGCGGTATGCAGTTCATATCTTTTACTTATCTATTGACCAAAATCACACAACCCAAACTGACACGTTTCTGAGGGTCATGTTGAGGAACACAAAACATTATTGCTATTAATCACATAATATGTCAAGATTCTTGATGAGGCCACACAAAGTCCAGCGAAATGTTTCTTTTAGATGAAAAATAATTTACTTGACTTCAACCAGGGCCAACCACTATACTAAAACCTGGATGAAAAAAAAGAGATAATGCTTTTGCTCACATTTGTTATGACTTAGAAACGCTCAGAAGAATAAATAACTATGTTCGTGTGATGTGAGATATCTGGTGGCCTAGCCTATATTCTGAATAATGGACTTCTTCAATAAGTCTCCATGTTCATGTCAGTGACGGACCCTCTTTGGCGCATTAGCTTCTTCCCTTAAAGCAGTGGTTTCCAAACTATTTTTGCAGGGCCCCCTTCTCATCGACAACAATGTTGAGCCCCCCTCCCGTCACATAAACCAAAGAAACATACTAAAAATACGTCTTTAGTTTTAGTGGCTGTAACTTCAGTAACTATAATTAAAACTGTGTCAGTATTATTATCTGTTCTTTTGCTTCAGTGTGAAACATTTTAAACCAGGAATCTCTGCAAACTACTTTAGGTGAGTGGAGTTTTCTATGGGACGATGCTGCTTTAGTAAAACAACTTTGCTATATATGATAGTTGGATAGTTAATTTCTAAAGTAACCTGCAGGCTTTTCTTTGTGTCGAGGATGAAAAGTTCCCAAGTTGTGTTGTAATTTGTTCGGCTTCATACTTCATGATATTAAATGATAATATTTTGGTACATGCAAAAGACTGTGGTGTCATTATTACCCACCACTGATTATTATTATTACTGGTCAAGCAGGGACAGATATGCTCCATCATAGTTTGTTCTTTTTTTATTACTTGAAGTCTCTCTTGATGATTTATCATTATTTCCTATGAGAACTTTTACAAATTTATCCAGTGTAAAAACTCCAAAGTTTTATTTATCCTTGCTGCGCCCCCTTGTGATTACTCTGGGCTCGCCCCCCAGTTTAGGAACCACTGCCTTCAAGCAAACAATCAGATCGTATTTTCATTATTTGTCTGGGATGTTATGTAATTTCAAAACATGGTGACAAGATCAATGTGGATTTAGAGTTTAAAATCAACCTGCTGCTTCATTTGGAAACCAGGCTGAGTGACGCGGTCATGGAGTCTAACAGTCTGTAGCTCACTTTCCCTGTTTCCAACATGAGCTTTGTACTCAAATCATTTGCAATCTATCAAAACTCAAACAAGTATAATGTATCCAGTCATGCTAATGGGTCACCGACGTAGAGGTGACTGAAAGCGCTTGTATTTCCATTCTGCAAAAACAAAAAAAAAAAGTTATTGTGTTTACCTTCTCCTTATCCAGACAGTCTCAAGTGGCATAAAATTCCAGCTTTAAATGCAACAAACTGTTACAACCACTGAACGGTGGCATAACAACTAGTCACGTCGTTAAGATTTTGTGACACAAGCCCAAATCAAACAAAAAGTCAGACTGTTCAGAAAAAAAAAACAGAAAGCAAAACACATTGAGGTCAGTTATGATAAATTACAGTATATATCAGTAATAAAATTTATTTTAACATTTTAAGTCTTTATAAACCAACTGATATTACCTATTACTAATGATCTATTGGTATATTGCTGTATCAATAACACACTTGTGAAACGTAACTCAAAACTTCTATTAGCTTAGAGGGCAAGAAAATCTTCACATCAACCAATCACAACTGAAGTCAGCCTTGTCAAAGTTGCTGACTTTAGTTACTAAAGCTAAACACTGAGGTTAACTCACAGTAAACCTTTAAATAACAAACAAGGAGTCTCATAACAAACCTGCTTCTTTCTATGCACACCCGCAGGTGTTCTGTTATAAGGCAGTAGTTCTGATGGGATATACACTCGTTTTTTACTGTTCTCTTCAGGTCATTCCCATGTATTAACACTAGAGGCCACCACCTGAATGTGTTCAGTAACAGGACACAAACACACACACACACACTTATGTGTTTCTGTGCATTAAGATACAGCAACTCTCTGTTGAGAATTTGTATCATGGTAAAGAAACATTTGCAAACAGACCATCACTTAATCCCTTCAGGCCTTGACAAAAAACCTACAGACGCTTTTTGTTTTCCTGAGGTGAGAAGAAACCCCGTAAACTTAGCAAATGAAGATGTGGCCTGCACGTGTTTACCTGAGTAAAACACACAATCTAATGAGTCTAAACTGATAACACCCTTTATGTGGGTCCACTCTATTAATGAAGAGCTTCAGCTGGTCATTTGAAATTTATACAAAGTAAATTTACGAGTTTTATCTGGACGCTAACACCACTGCTGTCCATTCAAAGCTCCAACTAACACAGGCACTGTGGCACATATTCAGCTTTTATCTATAAAGAAACAATAAATCACCACACAATTCTAAACAAAGAAATGTGGTGATGCTTCTTAATAAAAGCCATATATTGTATGTTTAACCTCATAACCTCTGTATGTATTGTGTGCCATATGAACAAACAGAGGACATCAATGACCTTGAAGCATATTACATACCAGTATATTGCAAAAGAAGCTAAATGAAGAACAGTGCATTATGAAAGCGTGTGCTAAAGTCACATGGAAAGAATACATGTTTCTCACAGATTATTTGATTGTTTTTTTTTTAGCATTACAACCATTTCTGTACTTTTACTTTTATCACACAGTATAACAAGACTCTATTTATCTGTTTTAAGCCCCTTTCTAAAAGACTGAAAAGAGGCTGGGATGACTTTATCAAGCCAAATAAATGGGGAAAAAAGTCAAATAAAAGTTTTAGCATTGTGTCTTTTTTCTCCGCTTGCATAGCATTCAGGTCTTTAGAAAGTTGGGTTGTATTTTGGTGACTAATGTTTAAGTAGTGACCTTAAAAGTGATTAAATTATTAGCAAAATATCTATAGTTTGTAAGTATCCATAGATTTCACAATACAACACAGGAGATGTTATAAATCAGAAACTGGGTTGCACATCACACAACGTTCTGTTAAGACATCAGATGATAAAAGCTGGAAGTTGAGAATATTTCACTGTTATCTGTTATGGCTCACGGAGATAAATTGACCTAAACCAAGTTCATGTATGAGCATCACCTGCTGAGAAAAAAAAAACTACAAAGAATTCCAAGCCACTGTTTCTATTCATAGAGAGGTAAACATTGCTTCTTCTGATCCATAAGATGGTGGCCCCCATCTCAGGTATTTTCAGCTGTGACTCAGTCGGAAGAGATTTACAGTCAGCATTGAGACGTCACAGTTGGTTTGGTTGCCTGTTTGGGTTGCAGTCTGCTTCAGTGTCTGCTACCATGGCCAAACTCACAGTCACACTAAATCAAAGAGGGGCTACTTTGAAATAAGGCTCCACAGTATATCGAGCATTTAACAGCAAAGCATCGTAATTTCATCCTAAGACTTAAAGTGACACTTACTGACGCTTGCTTTGAAAATGATTTAAGGTTATATCAAAGTACATATTAAAAAAGTATTGACATTAAATGTAATATTATTAAATACAGTCTCAGTATTAGTTCAGTCAAGGTGCAGACCAACAGTTGGCAGTCATTAACAGTCATCACTAATCTGCTTTTGTCTGAGCAGCAGGGGGTGCTGCTCCTGCAGACAGCAGTCTGGCTGCTTCATCATGGTGCTCCACTGGCCCTTCCCCGCCTCCTTCTTCCCCATCTTCCTTCTCCAGGCCCAGTGGAGGCTGCCTTTGTGCCACTGTGTGCCTGGAGCGGGCTCTGTGCCTGCGAGGGTGGAGGAAAAGCGCAGGGTCCGGCATGGCTGTAGGCTCTGCGGGGCCCATCACTTTTTCTATGGGAACACACTCTCGGGCACGCTCCACTCTTGAAGATGACCTAATGCTCTTGCGCTTGGGTTTGACCACAGGGGAGGAGGGGGAGGCTCCTGACAGCAGAGACACAGAGTTCTGCTCAGCAGCATACTGACTGCTGGCTCTAGAGAGGAGTCCCTGCCTCTGCTGCATCCGCTGGTGGTGCAGTTTCTGTCTGGCTGCATGCAGCTGGAAGGAAAGGTACGCTGCTGCCTCTGTCTGCTTCTGAAGCTCTGTGTTCAGGAGGGTTGAACAGTGGCTGCGGCGCTTAAGCTCTTCAAGAAAATGCCGTTCTTTTTCCTTGAGATTGGCTCGGAGAGCTCCCACCAAAGCCCCTTTGTGTGACAGCTCCTTACGAAACTCTCCTAAAGTGCACTCCTGCTCTGTCAGACGGTTTTCCAAATCGCGACAGCGGGCCTCCAGGATCTCCTCTTCCTCCTGCAGCTCTGACACAAAAACAGACCAGAAGTCCACGTTATTTTAAGAAACAGAGAATAAACCTCCCATCTGTAATCACTGTCCATCCATTCTAAATCTTCCGTCAACATGCACAAAGTTTAACAATTCAATCAAAATAAGAAAAGAAAGAGATACACATAAAGTAATCTGCACAGCATATAGACAAAGAAGCAGTGTATTTATCTCACCTAAACAAGAAAAGCTAAGCTTTTGTTTGCCCTCAGCTCTAATCCTCAGCACAGATGACGGTAGAAGCAAAACACAGAAAATATGTCGATTGGCTGGAATGATGTGAAAGCAGCAACCACTTATAAGTACTTGTAAAATCACATCGGATGTTTGCAATCTTTAGGGTCAAAAATGATATTGCTGCTTTAAAGCAGGTACAAAGTTAAACCTTCATCCCACTGACAGGTTGTTCTTGTCAGGGTTTGGAGGTGGTGCAGACCCACATGCAGGCTGAACGAAGCAGAAGGTAGACGGGATGCAGGACTAATGTTTAATCCTAACTTAAGTAACATGACTTGGGAAATATCACAAGAGCATGATAGCACTAGACACAACACAGCATGGAAAGAAATGACAAATTAGTCAGGTGAACTACTGACATCAAGCAGGAAAAGCAAGCCAGAACACACAGGGGAGGAAAATGACAAAATAAAACAGGAAACCAGAACTAAGCATGACTAAACTAAAAACTTCCCAACCAAAACCCTGAGTCCATTATAGTTCTGCTATGTAATAAATACTTATTTGTATTATTTGCATGTGTAAAAACCTGTATGATAAGGTCTCAGAGGCATACAAACACTTATACAAATGATATTGTATTAATTCACAAGCTAAAGTTGGAAATCCTTTTCTTTTTCATATTTCTGTCAATTAAATAAATTCAACTTATGTTATTTCAGCAAGAAATTGTCACATAACCTGAAAAAACATGTTTGCTGTTTGTCTTGTAATTGTTCTGTCCATGTTAGGGGAGAGTATTCAGGTCACCCTGACAATTGTATCACCTTTGCAGAACAGTGCATTCTCTCATTTAAATAGCTCCTACCATGTCATCAGCTATAGAGGGACAGACTGATCTGGGTTTTTCTGCTGCCCATTAATAATAATGCTTACGATCAGTGACTGACACTTACTTTTACTCAAGGGCGGATTATCCAAAGGGCATCATGGGCACAGGCCCAGGGGCCCACGACCTCTTGTGGCCCATGTGGGGCATACACCAGCAGTTTGGACATGAAACAAAATGTACATAAAAGTAAGGTAGTTACACCACAGTGTCTAGTGTATTGCTATTGGTACCACTGTCTGAGAGATGTTCGAAATGTCGTTTCACAGAGTATAATTCACAATTTTCACAATGTTGTGGTGGGGAAGTGGGTCCCTGGAACACTCTGGGCCCAGGGGCCTCTGCACTTTTAATCCTGCCCTACTTTTAAATTCTATGTTTTCACAGTGATAACAGTGCAGTCCAGAGATATGGCTACATATTAATTTGCTTAGTATGCATAGGCATCACTTAAGTTTCTTTATAAAAAGAAAAAAAAAACTTTTTAAAAAGTGGGGAAAGTCAAACTGATTAGTCAGCTGACTTAATTTGTGTCCTTGCGATGACGTAACAGATACGCTCTTAATTCTAGACTAATGCTTGAGGCATTCTCTTCATGCTAAATCGCAATTAAGGTCAGGTTTAATACATTAAAATGCCTTTTTTTGTTTGGTATCTTCTTGCCTCTGGAGAAAACCTTTTGCGCTGTTTCATGTCCCAGAGGAAGGTGGTGGTTTAGATGAAAAGTCCTGAGTCAGTGAAGCAGTGTCCGGGCTGACTGAGCGGGTGCTTTCCAGACACCCACACTGCCACCGACCCCTCTGCTCACAGAAGTTAGTCTTTGAGGATATGAATCCTAGCAAGTGTTTATTGGTTTACTTTTCTTTCAAGTCCTGAATTCCATAGAGTTTGGAGGGGTTTCTTTAAAGTTATCTTTAAATCACCTTTCATTCACTCTCCACTTTCAACGATGCATCATCGGAGGGCCGATTGGTATCAGGCATTCTGTCGCCCATCTCCACACCCAAGCTTACCGCATATGCTAACTATAGACTTCATATTTTTCCATTTCTCCCTTCCTTCTCATCTACAGCTGACCATAATCTAACCCCCTCATTTTTTCTCTTCAATGTTCTCCTGACCAACTCACGTTACCTCTCTCCCTCTCTTTTCCAGGCTCTACATGTCAGCAAAGTCTGTAAACAGACACTTCCGCTGGGACTTCGAAAGAGAAATGAGAGCAGGAGAAGAAAAAGAGCCTGGATCAATTTGTGAGAGGGAAGCGGGGGAACAGAGGGCTGTGCTGTATTGATGGATCTGGGGATAACCTGCCCTGGAAATGAAGATGGGATCTAATGGCTGAGAAATGCAGTCGAGCACAAGTTTCTCTCCCTCTTCCTCTCCTCATTGACCCAGCTTTTTTGCTGCTCTTTCTGCAGTCTGCTTCAAATATGCTGTGACAAAAATGGTGCCTATCTCTTCGCCTATGCAGCCGCAGCTGGACATTGGCAATGAGCTAAACATGTTGCAGGGCGTCATCTTTCCAGCTGTCTTGATGTTTTGACACTGAGTCTTTGCGCACAAAATGCTACTGCAAATTCTTTCACACAAGCCAAACTACCTATGTGGCAGAAGATGTAAAATGTTAATGGAGCCTTGTGTTTGCGGAGATGAGACAAAACGAGGGAGGAGGCTGACAGGAATCAGTTCTCTGGGGGATGGGATGGTGGATGGACAGGGGGGATGAAGGCATAAAGTAGTGGCCAATTTGGCATCAATGTTGAGCATGCTGATGATAAGCTAGCACAAGGGGATGTAAACACAAGTCTGCCTCCAAAGCAAAAGATCTGAAGAAAATCCTAGAGGAATAAATATATTAGAGCAAAGATGGAGAGAGATTTTTGACAGAGGATAGTAAAGACAGAGAAAAAAATAGGCACATAAAGGGAGTGAATATGCATGCTGAGGTTTTTGTACATACCTATTTGGCTCCTGCCGGGAGGCTTTACCTTCAGCTCACTTGTCAGCTCTAAAAGAAAAAGAAAAAAATGACTCAATCAAAGGGGAGGGAAATAAATTATACAGTTAAAGATATAATTAACTCCTAAACTGATATGAGGTTATTGAAACTGTGATAAGATTTTCTCTTTGCTCTTGCTAGTTATTTTGTCAAATGCTTGATGCAGTCTCCAGCACATTTTCCAGCAGGCCCATGCATAATTCATGAAACAAAATCTGAAACTTTACATCAAAGATTGTGTACCAGAGACTTGGCCTGCTGCAATCTACATGGCAAAAATATTCCTTCAACATTCCTATAAAGACATCCAACAATAGCTTTTCTCGATTCAATCATTATGCATCATCATAAAAGTTGATGGCTATACACTGTTTAAAAGGAAATGCAAGCAATCTGTAATGTGAAGGAGCCGAGTGCAGGGCTCGGCTTCTTGCTTTCTAACCTGTGCTGCATTTCACTAAAAAGCTGATGAAAATGCAAGATCTTTGCATTTTGTCATGCATTATTTTGAACATTTCAAAAGATGCAGCTACAAACTGAATCCTATACAGTAATATGCAAATAGGACTTGAAGTCAGTTCGGTGTCAACAGAGGTTTTTTTTTCCTTATAAAACAGTATTAATATGCAGGTTTATTAACATTGATCTAAATACACCTACTGTTGCATAAGGGCGTATTTTCTCAGAATTTGCATTCCTCACGCTGGTATAGTAACTGATTACAAAATGGTTCATCCATAGTTCAGGGATTTGCAACTGAATTCAGATTTCATCCTTCACAATACAAAAGTACTTTTCAGTGATTTAGTTTTAGATTTATGATCTATGACCATCCTTTTGTTATGATATGGACAGGACAACATGAGTCAAAACAGGAGTAGTGGAGGACTAAGGGTAAAGGATGTACACTTCTGGAAAATTTGTGTAAAACACAGCACACTTAACTTCTATTTTTGTGGTGCTTGATCAAATCTTAAATGGTTGCCATCAGAGATAAAATATTAGGTAAAATTACACTGATGAGAACCAACCGCAGAATTGTTTAACTGTTCAATATTTCCACTGGCACAATGTAAAGAGAACTCAAGGCAAAGGACTACAGCTGTGAAGCAGTAGGATATCAGTGAGGATAACACAAATTTTGCTTTAAAGCATTAAAACGGTATCCATAATAGATTGACAGTCATAAAATCTAGAGACCAGATGGATAAAACTGGATGTACTGGTTCTGGATAATGGCTCTCTTTTACATATCAAAATAATTGTGAAACCTTTAAATAGACAAAAATGCATGAAAATGAATTGTAAAAAAAAAAGAAAAAAGAAAAAAAGAACTCAAAAATGTTTGGTTAGTTGGGTTTTTTTGGGCTCTTGCTTTTGGACACCCTTTGACTCCATTTCTATGGATTACAGTCAGTAGTCCCACATAAGCTTATCTCTCCGAGTTCAGTCTGCAGAAACTATTTTTTAAAATGTCATTGTATTGCTCGTGTTTTTAGCACACTGGGTTGTAGCAATAGTGGTGAGTGGTGTTAATATGTTATCAGCACTGACATAATAAGGCATGAGCAAAGGTTTAATTGTAAAAAGGGTTGTTTGGATGGGTTTTATCTCCTATAAGGGCAATGCAGCCGCAAAGCTTTGGTTTTTTTTAAAAAGACAATGTATTAGGCTGGTTTGTGTTGCTCTGTCATTAGTGGCCTATATTGCAGCATGGATTGTCTGAAGGGAGTGTGTGGGGGTAGACCTCTGCTCATGTCTGGCTTGTCACTCATCTCAGTGATGATTAAGAGTGGCCTGGCTGCAGCAGGGAAATCTCCACATTCAGCTTATTCTGTGCACACCGCTGTGGTTATGGGTGTGCAGATTTATCTTGTTTTCCAGATGCATCCCGGTGGATGTTCACAAAAACTCTTAACACAGTTAAGTTTCAGGAGAAAGGGGAGGATTTTCAGCAACAAACTGAAAACATTGAGGCCTATTATTGCAGATGTTAAACAAATTATGAGCCTGTTTCAACCTGTCTTCCTTCTGCAGTTCGCATAAGACCCACAAACAATTGGCAACAGAAAAAACGAGGGGTTGGAGAGATGACAAGGCATAAAACTAGATAAATAAGGCAGGAAGGGAAAAATGGAAAGATGGGATCATGGAGAAATTCTGCTTAACAATGGCAAAATTGTCAGATTAACGCTGAAAACTTCAGGAGCGCAACAGTCGTGAAGCTTGCACAAACCATACAAAGCAGACTGCAAGAAATATTTCTCCAACAGTAAAACCATGAAACCGAATAACTCAGCATGTTCCAACATCCAGTTTGTGTAACGTTTTGTAGGTCAGTCCAGTAGCCTCACTCAGTGTTCAAGGTTTTCTGTTTCATTCATTGAGCTTTCAACACTGCAAAGGTACCATGAAGGGCAAAAACACACAATAAACACATAATATCACAGTGAGAAAAAAAAACTTCAACAATTTCCAAACGTGATTTAGTTTGCAGCTCAAATAAACCACAGCACAAAAGCCTTTATGCTGATGCGTAAACTCCAGGAGTTCAGAATAAAAGAAGAGGTCAGCAGTAAAAAAAGGGAGAGCTACAGTAATACTCACAGCAACATCATCAGCTCAACCTTGCAGTACCCTTCCAGGGATCAAACTAGTCAGCTGGCAGAAAACACCTATCACACCTCCAAACCTGCATCCCCCTTTAAAGCTTTATGTTCATAGAGAATCAGTGCAAGTGAGGGATAACTTTCATGATGGATATTTAAAGGCATGTCAGCTAAGGGGAAGGTTAGGTGTACTGTGGATATGGTTAGAAAATTAAATAAATACTTTTTAAAAATTTTCTTTTTACGTCTCAATGTGCAGAGGAACCATATGAAACTTACTATGCATTAAAAAAAAGACATGTGCCTGGAAATCCTTAAACAGATTTTCCACTCTGGCACGACAGCTTAAGAAGCTTTAAAGATGCTCAGCAAAAAGAGTGGATCTGTGATTTTAGGGAGCGTGGTGTAATTATGTCCCTGCGTATGCAACGCCACAGAAACCTCAGAGGACTGTGGAAATGAAAGCCTGTGTTACAGGTTAAAAACAAACTCAGGAGCTAACTAGTGATACCCAATGTTGCACAAAGCTGATCTGTTTATATATGCAGGTTCTGGGGAGGGCTACAACTTACACAATGCAGCGCAGTTCTCTGCAAACCTCTATATTGATGAGCTACTTTTCAAATAGCAAATACTTGAATGTTTGCAGTTTTGGCCACAAAGCGCCTCGTTTCCTTGGCAGCAGGCAGAGAACACAAGCATGACTGTAACTCATCATGGAACCAAACTTTTAAAAAATCTGTAACAACCACACACAGCTGCACTGAAAAGGCATGAGGTGCAGCAGAACATAAAAATTAAGGGGTGGGGGGGCGTTTTTAACACAACTGGTCACGCTGGCTCTGAGCCATGTATCTCCCTCCCACACACAAACACACAAAACCCTTCCCCCATGCTCTACCTTGTATATATGCCCCGCAATCCTTTTTACCTAGGATTACTAAAGCTGGGAATTACTGACAAGCTATTATGCATACATATGCACACACACATTTGCATTACATCTGACAATAACCTATGTGTGATATTGTAATTCTCTTTATAGATACAGGAACATCCTAAAGTACACACATCTATCAGTAAAACAATCTGTGCACAATTTCTTTCAAGGTTAATACTTTAAATAAGGTTTCTTATAATAGCAAGTTACTTTTAGCATGATCATTGAGGTTAGGCAAGAAAGAGAAAACCCCTCAAAGGATCAGTGCCATGAAATAAAACGTCCTTACAAGAGTTATAAACATGTAGAATCATATGGACATACATGCTTGATTAAATGGAAGGCATATCCATTAGGTCCCAAACAGGAAATGATGTCATCTACAGGAACTGGAGCATGACTTCACCATGTAGCCATTGTCTGGCTTTAACTGATGGATGTGTGTGTGTGTGTGTGTATACACTAAATTAACAATGAGGAGAGTACACACAATGGATCTGAGGAGATTTCCGTGTGTGTTTTAGTTAGTCACAATGACTCTTAAGACAGTCTTTTAACACAGTGCAAAATCATTTAATCTTCTTTCAAGTTACATGCAGCTGGACTTGAATGGAAGCCGACGATTCTGTTGGAAGCAAATGGAGAAAAATCTCTCGACTGTCCTGTTTAATGTTTTCCACAGCACTGCTTATTGAAATGCTTTGTAAATCCTCTCTTTAAGGGTAAAGGGTTAATGAGAGGGACTCTGACTCATGAAAAGCTGCATCAGTTAAAAAGACAACCAAGGCAATACTAAAAGAGGATTATCCCAAAGGATTCTTCTTTTAACTATAAGAGCATCAGAGCTGAATTAATAACTAAATTATAAACAGATCACCAAATATATTTTATTGACTGCTCTAGAAAATGTTTAAGCAGACACGATCAAAATTCACATAACAGTAAAACAAAAGAACATTTTGGGTCTGAGGTTTTTATTTTATTTTCAATAAACTAGCCCTATGTCTTCAATGGCAACAAAAAAAGATTATGAATAAACATTCATGTGTGGAAGAATTGATATTTAACAGTCGTATTCTTTTTTGTGTTTCTAGGAGTATTGTAAATATAAATATTTCTTGATTTTGATGTCTTTTCTCCCTCTTTCTTACACAGTAGCATCACCAGCATTGCACCCCTCACCTGTGCATCGTTTCTGCAGGGAGAGGATCTCCAGGTGGAGGCCATGGAGTAAAGTTAGATGCTCCTGCCTGAGGAACAAAACACTCCTCTCCACACTCTGAACCTGCTGAGAAAGGCGGCTCTCGTCACCCATGGTTGCGTCTGTAGACACAGCAAAAGGGAATAAAAGACAGACTTTTTTTTTAAGGGAAACCTTTAAAACCTTCTAATCAGACTGAAAATCTTCAACTCCAGTTGCTCAAGCCAACTTTTTTTTAAACAACCAGTGTAAATAAGCCATAAAAGCATGTTTGAAGTTATAATGAAGCTATAAAGGAGGCAGCCTACTGATTACTAGATAAATCCAAAAGAAAATGACAGTATTTGCAGTTAATAATACTAAATTGAGTACTCGTGCTTACCTTAAATGCAATGATAACCAGAATTCAGGAAATATGGTTTGAAAGCGTAATAAAAACGTCCTCCAATCCGTGCATACTGGCCTCCAGTGCTGTGCGAATCCCGTATGCTGCGGCATTCGTCAGAGGACATGTTACGTGAAGCGTTAAAGTGCTTCTCAGCAGCATGTGACGCTGTTTAATTATAGGGAGAAGAGGCAGGATGGCTGCGTGAAAAGGCTAGAAAAAATAAATAAATAAAAAATAAAAACCCGCTGGGCGGCGCGGTCCTCCGACAGATCCGCTCCAAGCTGCAACATCTGCGTCGAGCATCAGCAGAGAAATATTGTGTTAAAACTGGTCGATCAGAAAGTACGCAGACCACTTTCTAAGATGCGCCACCTTGTTCCATAATCGCAGAGTGAAACGTCAAGCCGCTGGACGAGCTGGGAAATGATGGAAACAAGGTATCGGGATCGGAACACGCGAGATCATCGTACGAGGGAGTCGATGTGACAGCTGATTGGAGAGACCGACCAGCCCATCAAATCTGTACTCCACGGCGAGATGAATCAATACAAAGCACTTTAAAAATAAAAGGACAGACGTTTAAAGTCTAAGTGAGTGAAACAAATGAACGAATGAAAAACCCAAACCACGTGAACATATTTCTGTTTTCCCTTTTTTTCTAGACTTATTAATGGTTAGTCAACTCGGTTTTGATCAAACCTGTACACAACAATGAAATTGGGATTTGTTATGCGAGAGGGATTGTTTGTGGGTCAGGTTAGAAATGTGTAAGCCAATGTCACTTAAACTTAAAGCTAAATAAACGTGTTTGACATGACTTGGAAAAGTGAAACAAAGTAAGCTAAATATACACTAGTTTATATACATAAGCTATTATAGTAGGTTAGTAGAGCAAATCCAAAAACAAAATCTTGCCTATTACTGTTATATAATTATGATCTTTGCACTGAAAGAAAATAAATAAATTTAACAAATGAATACAAGCAGAATAATCCCTTCAGATGTAACTGATTTTTATTTTTATGTGACAGTAAAATAAAAACAGACCTTCAGTGCATAGTTTATTAGACGTTTCACAGAAAAACATTTCTGAAGCATGGGCTACATTTAAACATGTTAATTAGGGGATAATACAAAGTTATTCATATTAAATGAAGCCTTTCTTCTATGCGGAACCAAAGAAAAAAAGCGCAGGCATCTTATAATCAAGAAGTGATACGATTAGCCCACATCCCTGCAATGATGTGATTGTTAGGATAATAACATTGTTTAAACAATGCTGTAAAATTTCACACTACCATTTATTTTTAGGCTGAATTGGGCAGATAGCTTCATTTAAAAGATAATCTGAAAACTGCATTTCCGTAAGTAAGCTAATTTTTTCATAGTTAAATATAATATCTTAGTGTTTAATAAATTGAGGTTGAGTAAGATTTATGTTCCATTGGAGTTGCCGTAGTAAAGGCAGTCTGTTTCATTTGGTTGGTGGGATTTGTAGTTTAACAAAAGAAAAACAGTTCGCCTGAAAGGGTGACAGAAAGTGGTCAAACTCTAACAAACGGACTGAATGCACTGTTTTAATCCATGGAAACGAGCTTCCTGGAGTTTTAAACTGTGGTTGAAAACAAGATAATAAAGAAAGGAGAGACATCAATCATTCCACCCGCAAAGACCCGCAGCCCTTTTCTATTTTATCATATCCTGAAACTACAAATCCCACCAACCTGGGTTACAGACTGTCTTCTCCACTAAGGAGACAGGCATCATACTCAACTTCCAAATATAAAACACTCAAGTGGTATGTTGTAATTGTTTCAGACGCGCATCTTAACAGTTTTCATGCTAGTATTACGGTATTTTTCCATCTTCCCCGTCCACCTTCACTGTCTGAATCAGGCTGACTGATGTTTAACAAATGTAAAGTGGGAAATTTCCATCAACCCATCATTTTTTAACCTCAGTCTAATCAGGGATCGCAAGGCTGGAAGCTGGAGCCTATCGCAGCAATCATTGGGCGAGAGGCAAGGTATACCCTGGACAGGTCGCCAGTCCATTGCAGGTGGTCCATCTAATATAGAGAAAATTAATCATATTGAATGTGTCCTTATAAACTTTGAAACGCAGCAGCTGTAAATCAGCAGGAAAACTTGAAGCACTTCGAGAGCACAGACCTCTGACAAGCTAATAGTGGCTTTGCATGCTTGTAAACCAAGGCAAAGTGTAAACCCTGCTCGAGCGCCGATGATCATTGATGACATCACGGTTAGTGTGACCAGCACCCGGACAGACACACGAGCCCCTGACAGTGGAAAGATCGGGCAGGGTGGGCAACTCGATCCTCGAAGGTTGCAGTTCTGCAAAAGCTATGAGATTCCCAATCCCTGCTGCAACAAACTTGACTCAAATACCGAACAAAAACAACAACAACAACAAAAAACCTTAATATCTGTTTTTAAAAAAAGAATAAAAATTAATGTTGTGTAAAAATATGTAAACAGAATTCAGCAATTTAGGGTTTTACGTTCAATTCAAGTAAAATATGTGTTCCCAACAGAACTTGTGTTGAAACTGAAATTTTACCGAATCACGGAAAACATAAACAGATATGTATACCATCATCACATTCTCATGGAGATTACCATGAAAAAAAAACTTGTCCTTAGACATTTCCCAAGTTTTTTTTTTTTTTTTTTTTTTTAACCTTTCCTTACTTATTCGTGGTGTTATTGGACAATAAATATTTCTGTAAACACAACCTCACAAAGTCTTATGAAAAAGCCATGAATTAAGCTTCAACGCAGATCCATCAAAGCAAACCACATTAATGAAAACGCTTGTGTTGGCACCCAGGAACACCAAATTATGTGTGAATGTGATATTGATCATTGCTATTTACCTGCATAATTTTCAAATTATGATTAGAGCACATATTTGAATGAAATAATCCAAAAATCCTCCCCATGCAATCACTATATCTTACCACTGAAGTTATTCAGCCACTGCCGGCCAATTTTTAATGAATCCTGAAATCTGCAGAATATTAAAAGTAGAGTCAAAGCACTTTATTTAGTTGATCTTTATTATCACATAAAGCAAATGTTATTTTATAAACATATAAAATGGGAATTTAATTACAAAACAATTTCTGCCAAAACATGAAAAAATAAAACTGTTATATGTACATGGTTATATTTTAATGCGACAGTATGTTGTCAGTGATTTGAAAACAAAAGCCTTGCTCTGAGACATTGGTCTTGATTGCCTCGATATTTCAAGGTTTTATCCTTAATAGAGTAATAAAAAAAAGGCATAATTTAGGATACAGGTGTGAAATTTAGTTTACAGTTGTGAAAACAGAGTCTCTGCTTTAAAATAACAGAACTAAATCAAAAAGAGATGAGAGTTCATATAATCACCTGTGTTTACTGTGCATGATCAGAAATAAACAGTATTGTGACATTAATCCATGATTTTTCTGCAACTGTACTAAAATACTTGTGCATTAGCGTTAGCCAGCAATTTATATGAAACCAAAACATCCTACTGGGGCCTTGGTAGAGTAGTGACTAAGATGGACAAAAGGGCAGGAGGTGGAGTGCAGACTACACTAATGACTTGTGTTGACAAGGGTCACTCAGTGTGGAAAAAATCTGAAAATGTGGAGGTATCTGTATTTGTATGACATGTTATCACAATTCATTATACCACACAAGGAAATAAGGAACACATGGCATCATACAAGCACAAGGCCAATATCATTTCAGCATCTACAACACAATTGTAAAAGCTTGCTTGTTAAAAAGAACTTCAAATGTCACCAGTTATCTTCCTTACAACGACAAAGCTGCCCTAAACATTTGAGCTGAAACATGACAAAAAAAAGAGACGACATCAAAGACAGAAATGCAAAAAGAAGATTGCTTAATTTTACAGGAAGCTTGTAATCAGCATCAAAAATAATCTAAACACAGAGTTGTTAGTGCAGCGATGTTCAGGGCTTGCTGCAGGTTCAAGCCTTAAACCATGTTTATGTTTCTTAATTAGCTGCAGCTTTAAGTGCTTTCACCAGAAAGTAAGTTTACAGTGTAGGCATGTTTCCTATGTGTCCATGTGTAATTCTTACACTGAACATGCTGCTGTGTTTTCAACATAGCTGGACAGTGGTTTTAGCGCTTGATCGTCAACATATTTTTAGCAGAGATGAGAAAATATTTACTTCACACAGAGAGAAAGAAGTTGAAAAAAATGTAGCAAAACACGACTTATTACTTTTACTATTAATCAACAATTTCTTTTCATCAGGAAAGCTCACTGTATAACGCCTTCATTTAAGCTTTAATCTATGAATTTTTACAACAAATAAATTACAAAAGATACACAGTTTACTAAACACTGATTAAACACGCAGACAGAAAATAATTCCAAACACAAATGGCATCAATAGTTTCCATGCCTTGTGAGGACTGTTACTCGGAAAGTAGAGTTGGAAGAGTGTGCAGCTGCTATGCGCACAACAGTTTGCTGTATTCACAGATATCAGACCCGTTTTCTCTGACACCCATCTCACCTAAATATCCACATCTATTCTTTCTTCTTGGCGTGTTTCCGTTAAAGGCAAAGATGGCACAAATTTTTTAAAGAGGTCACATGATATAAAATCTAGCGTTGTCTTGGCCACGCAGAAGGGACTGAGGTGTCGTTAAGGAGTCTGGTGTCATCCTTTTGCTAAAAAAAAAAAAAAAGTGACAATTCCTGCCCGTCTGAAAACTCCTACTGCAGACTGAGGCCATCGCAGTAATGCTTCACAGAACATGAATATATTAATGTCAGTTTCTAATACACCACTACACTGTCATTTAGCTTGTTCTTAGTCTCTTGTTATTCAATAGAGTTCAAATGTGCTTACATGAGCAGCAGCCAGTGTGAGCTATACAACATTTTTTTATCTGCCACTTCATGCTGATGGACAGTGGTGTTATTGGTGATTGCCAATAGGGGATTGAGAAGGAAACCCTTCCTGTTTATCATTAAATGATCCACTGAGTTATTTGTATCAGAATCTGCTCGATCTAAGTTTTAATCCTTCAGGATGTACAAATACACATGTCTTAAGGATGATGTTGCTGCCAGATCTGGGGGCTCAAGCTGATTTAAGTATAATGGCTATGTTGTACATTTCTTATTTCTTTAAAGGTTGCTATGACAATTCATGTTTTCTACATTTTTTATATGCTCAACACAACCGTTTGCAAAAGTCATGCTCTTCTGCATTGCATAAAAATAAATCCCGTTTGGCATTTCTCAAAGTTTTTGATAATCATCAGTCATACGCAGAATTAGCTGGATTAGTATATAGACTGTGTTGTAAATCCTTATGTTGTTCACTAAAGTCTAAAAAACAGCTAAATACTGACAGCAAAGCAAGTGTTAGAAAGAAGCAAAGGACTATTTCAAGTTCTGAGGTAGCAGGCAGTTCATAGCTGAGGAGATTTGGAGAAAAAGAAAAAACAAAAATAAAGACATTCAAGTGTGGTTGTTAAATAATAAGATAGCTTGCAAACAACTGAGAAACGAGAGAGGAAAAAAAAAACCTCCCAAAAGTCAATCAAAATACATATACGTGTGTACTTCATTTCTAAATTTGAGACATATACATCCAACTTTTTAATATTGTAATATGTATATGTATATATATATATATATATAAAATTTTATTTATTTTCAATATTATGTAAAAAAAAATTTGTTTCCAATGGTAGTTTGTTTGTTTATTATTGGTAAGGGTTATTTATAAGCAGTGCATTCTCACACATCACTAGCTACAGTTTAGAACAGACTTTACCTTAAACACCCAGTGGGAAAATAAGGCTTTTGGTGCTGTTTTAAAAGGCCTCATGATGTTTGTTCGAAGATACACAAACACAGATGTCAAATCAGTCACAACTGATAGGAAGATGTATCTTTTAGCATGAAAGTGTGATCAATCTTTAAAGTGAGGCCATCTGATTACTCCAATTCAATCCATGTACCTGTACAGAGTGTGAGAGGAACACATCCCTCCATCTCCCAGCCATAAGTACATCACACACAGTTAATACAGTACCAAATCTCAGCCACAGGGTGTTGATGTGGAGTAACAAGAGTTTTACATCTCCTTCTCCTTCTTTGTTTCTCGGGTGCTGCTCTTTAAAAAGTCGCTCCTCAGCAGCCGACAAAACAGGACGATATTCATGGCTGTCATGATGGCCATTCCCACACTGCCCAGCGTGTAAGCAAGGAGAGGCACTTTGTCCCTGTTGAGTACCAGCCAGCGTGTCATCCAGGCCAGCGTGTTGATGCGAAACACCACGTATGTTCCCAGGTTGACCATGCTGTTGATTCGGTAAAGAGTGCCTGCAGCCATGTTGGCCATACGCAGGATCTGCCTGAGGTGGAGGAACACAGAATTTATCTCCACTAGCAGGGCCACGACAGCAAAGCCAACGTAGCGGCATGAAAGCACAGAGAGGCCGAAACAGGTGATCACCTGCAGGGGATGAGAGAGGCACGTAGAGAAGACAATAAGATGGGACATTACAGTGTTGTGATATTATACAAACATAATGTAAGGTTGGGCTTATTAGGCTTAGGTTAGGCGTATTATAACCCCCACCAAAAAATAAAACGGTTATTAAGGTACTGTGAAGTGGATTTAGAGAGAAAACTAGAACTTTATTGGCTTAGAAATTAAAATTAAATTTACATAAAACCATTCCTGTGGAAGGTCGCCACCCCCACAGTTCCTTCCTGCTGAGCAGTGCTTATGAAAGGCTGTGATGTAACTGAAGGATAATCTCCACAAGGTGGCAGCAAAGTCCTTCAAAACTAATCTGAAACGAGTAACCACATCCAACTCTGCAAATGCCGTCTGCTGACTTGAAACAGCAAGGTGGAACGGATTTACATTGAATATATGAAATGTCATAACAGAGGAGAAAGCCCTGATCAAACACAGCTGCAGGGGCTGTGTGGCAGAAGTAAAATCTAGATGACAGAGATGTGTTTATACCCAAACAGTCTGTTCAGCCAGCTCCCCAGGGGAGAGTACTATTAATCATTGTGCTTTGAGTATTTGCACCAATTAAATTGGATTTTTTCCCTCTTTTAACACAAATAGAGCAGAAACCAACGCCACGCTAAAAGTTTGTGGTGGGTGACTTGCGGTTATGGAATAAATAGTGGTGTCAAAGAATGACCTTTGCAATCAGAAGAAGCAACTTGAGTGCATGTGTTTTTCATGTGACGTTTCATGCTGCTATCAGTTAAGCAATAAGACATGTGAGGAGAGCCGGGAGCAGCAGTCAACACGATCCCCCTCGCTGCCTAGGTTACATGAAGGTTCAAAGGTTTGCTTCAATGTCCACGTTTCATAGCTGAAAAATTACTTTAAAAACACCTTTAACTGTAATGAAGTAGATGATAAAGGATGATAAGGCACAAAGATCACCACTGGACAAAACAAGTATTCAATTTGCTGGAAGGAGAATTAATTCAATAATTCTTATTTTCCAGTGCAGCGAAAGGGAAGTTTGACCACTATTTATCACAAGAACAGCGGAAAAAATGCTTCTCTGGGATAGAAATTACATTGCATTTTAAAACATCCTGAGCAAATAGTTTAATCCCAAGCAAACAATCAGCATCACAAAGGCATCATTGCAATAAAGTGACCTTTAACTATTAATTCCTTAAACTGAAAGAGAGCGCTGACCCATGCTCACTTATGAAAGGACTTAAAACCACCTGTTAAAACCACCTGTTGGCAGCTTGCTATGACAAACTGATGGCAGCAGTTAAACTGATGTCAGTGAAAGCATTGTATTTAGCAACAAACAGCCTGTAGATCGTGTCAACATTTTCCACCAAGCTAAACACACATTCAAAATAGAGTGAGATGATCACACATCACCGCTGGTTGGTGACTCTGCTGTGACATGTCTGTGGGAGAACAGATGCTGACTCAGACCGGGTGTGCCATGAGAGCCGGTTATCAAAGTCGATGAAGTCAAAAGCAAACAATGGATCACTTTTGTGATGAGTCGATTGATAACTGGATAATAAAAACATTTCATTTTTCCTTTTAACTGGTTTTGGTGCACAAATCTTTTGCCATTTTTTAAGACACTAAATGAACACATTTTAGTGGGCAAAACCAATCTAAAATTTGAACTACGAAATCCAAATTTAACAACGTCCACGTCAAGTCACATGGAGGGACAAGACACTTTGTTTTGAGTTATCAAATCTTCAATTTGTGACAACAGGCCTCCTTTAACAACACCAAAACATCTGATCAGCAATGACAAGCACAGATTTTTATCATAAAACACACAGGATGACCCGGGATAACATTTACCAACTCACTTGCGACTGCAAATATCTACAAAAGTGGCTATTATGTAATTACACAATCCCATCTAACAATGAATACAAATCCATCTTTAGAAGTGAGTTCATGTTTTCTATTTTAATAACACCTACTGTAAAAACAACTTAAGAGACGGGTGCAAGTTAAGTATCAAAACCAAAGAAAACTTAAGGAACAAGAACATCAGGACCTTCGTTTAGTAAATACCTGCTTACACACATGCAAAGACCAGTTCATAGTTCCATACACACAAACCAGTAGTATTTAGCCAGGTTCACCCAAAGTCTACTCTGATCTGGGAAGATAAAACAAGACAGGACACAGAACTGCAGAGGTCAAAACAAACCGTTGTACAATCCTCTGATAAGATGATTTGATAAGAGAGACTCCGAGTACCTCATAAAGGAAGAGGATGCATAACCTCTTCTGCATTTATCAGTATAGTTCTGACTGATGTTCAATAACAAGACAAATAGCATGTTGCACGTGTCAAGCTTTATGACAGTTAACTGTCTTTTATTGGTGTTTGAATTGTGAGTGCTTTATCGACCAATGACAGTCAACCATTGCATATAAAGACAGATCGTACAGGAGCTTACAAAGTCATAAAAACTCACACCTAAGTTTTATATAAAATCTTTTCAAGGCTTCTAATAAAACATAAAAGCAAGAACTGAGCTATAAATTAGATGGTGCATAGTATGATGGAAACGGATCAGAGTATATAAAGTTATCATCTCCCCTTATGGTCAAACAGCTGGTCAATACCAATAAGTTCTGTAAGCATCGATGGTCATCCATAAAAAAGAAGGGTCAACTCAAACTGTCAACACAGTTGTCAGCATCACAAGCTTAGAGGGATGCACACTAATCTCTTTCCACCAGCCGTTGGATCCATCGAGATGGAATTGATTCAGCGTTTGCTGGATTTGGTCGACAAGTTTGAAGTTTGGCTTTCACACAACAGCAGCAACTTTGATGGTCAAAAACACAATTTAAAGTTAGCATTGGTCAAAAGCCAAATAAAGGTTGACAGGTAAATAAATCATATCAAATTATTAGAAATTATGGCATGTTTTCATGCGTGTTCACACAACATGAGCAACAGAACAAGAGGAGAAACAGCTTTTTTCTGTTTCTCTTTAAAAAGGTTCAGGATGAAGACGTAAATCTGTTTCCATCTTGTTGTCATCTTTTATACATTCCTAAGATAACTGCATTTTAATTCAGGGTAGCTACTTGTAAACAAGTACTGCATAATGAAATCTTACAGCAAATTAAAAAGGAAATTCCACGCTTGTTGCCCGATTTAACAAGGATCAACGTGCAAAACAGCAGAACCTGGCTTTGATGGAAGGATGACAAGAAAAAAAAGAATAAGTTTATTCATTCATTGAGAATAACCTGGGTTCATATTTTGTATTTTATGTCAATACAATGGAAGTGAATGTGCATCTGAAGCCTCACCCAAAATAAAGCTATAATTTTCCCAGGACACTTCATACCCTGCAGCTGGTAATTACATCGTGAATATGAGGCTCATGGGAAACTTATCCAAATGCTGATTGTGTCATTATTCTGTGGCCATTAAATTCTGGAGTGATATTACTAAACCAAAAAAAAAAAAAAAAAAAAAAAAAAAGATATTGGCGCATGAAAATGTTTTTTTTTTTTTTTAAAAAAAGTGAAAACTAAAAATTAGGTAATCAACTTTTGAAGAAGATTCTGTTATACAGTAAAATGATTCAGAAAGAGAATCTTTACAAATCCCATTAGTATTTTCAATCTTTTTTTTTTTTGCTTAGGAATAGTAAATCAATTCATATTTGGGGTCATTAAACCTACATAAAAATCACCTGTATTAAATTCAGATAAAAGCCGGAAAAACAAAGTGATGTGTTTATGAATCATCCTCCCCCTGGCCTCAATTAGGCGTACACTAAACCCTGTTGAGAGACTTCACTTCTTTTGAACTTCAGGGGGTAACACTCCGTCCAAAGGTTGTAGATGAGTACAGTGTATATTCAATGTCAATACGGGGAAATCTAAATTAAACAAAAAATAAATAAATAAATAAAAAGCTCAGTTTTGGGAAGAAAAACATTTTTTTAAGCTAACTTTCAGCATCACAAAAGTTAGTATTAATGGTGTGCAATCAACCAACATGTTGGGTATATTTCACTTAACATGTAACAAGATGCAGCTTTTGGTCAATATCTACACTTGAACAAACACAGAAATTAGATCTCAAAGGAGCAAACTGGCAGGAGATTCAGATAGTGAGGAAAAAAAACAATATTACTGCAACACCTGATGGGTAAAGTAGTTGATCACTATTCTGAGGTACTAGCCAAAAGCAAACAAGTGAATCTGTTTTTCAATTATAAAATTATATATACACATCACAAGTTTAACCTAGCTATAAGAAACAAAAATTTTGAAAAAGCAGGTTAACCTGTTGTATCTACCAACAACCATATATAAAAACAATAAACTTATACAAAATATATTATATATCTGTTTTTTTCTCAAGCGTGCTGCCTATCCAAAGTCTCATGGTAGCAAGGGTCAAAGGTGTCAGGGTGTTGTCTGATAGGCTCCTAACAGGTGGGTGGCAAGTTTGGAGACTAGGTAGGGGGAGGGAGATTTAGCAGACAACAATCCCTTTTACTACAAAATTTTCTTTCATCTTTGGAGTTGTTTCTCCTTTTCATTCATGGATGGAGCAAAGGCACAGTGTTAAATATCATTCAAGACAAAGGAGTATTAATCAAAAAAAAAGAAAAAAGAAAAAAAGAGTAAAACAGTGGTTTGCAAATGCATCCGTTTTTAGATTTTAAGGAAAACACAGTGTGGATGAATGGGCCTGATGTTTGATTTTTGTCGTTTTCACAAGACATGGTTGTTATTTCAGTTTCTTAAAAAAAACTAAGAACATAACACTTTTAGACTTCTAGGCCAGGCAGCCCTTAGTGTAGGTCATAAAGAGGCAGGAAATAACACAGTAAGGTTGATGGAAAGGAAACAACAAGGTAACTCTATAGAGAGATGGTAGCCATATGGTGATAGGCAGACCAGTAGTGGGGTGATGAGCACGTGGGAGGGGTTTGCAAAGGCTCAAAGTCTAGGAAAGAAAAATGGAGGGAAGGATATGCAGCTAGAAGACACAAGTCAGAAATAATTACATGTGCAAGACATACAGAGGAAGTTCAAAGTTTGAAAGGAGACACTGGTTTATCTCAAGGAGAGAGATGGTGGTCTCAACTACTATCATGCGACCTGCATTAACTCTGCTCAGCTGACAGCTGAACAGTAAAACACTTCTCTGTGTCACAGAAATCTCATCAGAAACTCAGCATATGTGCACAAAGACAATTACTGTAAATATGGTTGATTGGCAATGCGTGGCTTTCCATTTGTAACCATGCATGGACTACTTGGATGAAGGGAATGTGTATATTTTCTTTCATTCATGTGCAACATTTAGGTGGGGTTTCCTGTGTGACTGCTTGGGAAGTTTAAGTGGATTGTGGTCACTGGGTGCGAAGGATGAGCAGTGCTTGCCTTGCCTACAGCATGCAGTCAGCCATTACACCACATTTCAGAGAGGGAATGGAAATACAAAGCATAACAACAGCTTTTCAAATCCTTCTCGGTACTTATGAAGACCAGACTACACCTGAAAGCTCTATTGGTCAAATTACACACCTTGTGGCATTAGGAGCTTATTCTACACTTTTCAGATGTTTATATTTGATGGCACAGAAAAATACAAGACAGATATTTCTTGAAAAATAAAGTATTTTTAAAGTAGCATTTTTTTAAACACTAATCTTACAACTATGCAATAAATATGTTATTTAGACACACCCAGCAGTAATGAAGGAGTGAATGGAAAATAAGGTACCTTATAAATGCCAGAGGGAAATTGCAACATTGCAGTTGTTATTTAGTCATTTATTTTTAGCATTAAAATCAGTCATAATTAATAAGAAGACAAAAATGTTTAGTTCCACAGGGTGATGGCTGCTGGCAAAACATTATCTCAAGACCCTTTATTGGACTTGACAAAACATTACACTGAATACACTCAGTTATTTCTTCATGGGGCTGTGCAGAGGGTGTAAAGAATTCAACAGATTTTGCTGGAGAGCATGCTGCTCAATCAGCTCCAGAGTTCTCCCCAGCTCAGAACCAACCTTCCTGATTGTTCTATAAGTCTGTTGTCGATAGAACATATGCATAATTTTTGTGAAGGCACTGAATGATTGAAGCTTGCTTAAGAAATAGTCTGTTCTATCCCTACTTGTAGATGGCCTCTGTATTGCATTTCCAGTGTGGTCTGTAGTGTATCTGAACTTTGAGGAACGTGTATTCCTCCACCACCTTCACCTCTTCTCTCAGGATGTAAACAGTATTTTGTTTACTCTTCTTCCTTCTTAAAGTTAGGGTGCATAATCTTTCCCCGATCTGGCTCGGTTTATTTGCTTCCTCTTGCTAAACAGCCGAGAAAGAGAAAATCTTTGGCCAAAAAAAAATCTGCGAATAAAAAAAAGCCTTGGATCACGCAAGGAGCAAAACCAGAGGGGGAGGAGCCAAGACAAAGTGCCACTTTCAAATCTTGCTAGCTTACCAACATTACCTGCCCCAGCTTTAAGTCAACAAGCATCACTCTTTTTTTTTTTTTTTTTTTTTAAAGGATGAGGTGATTGTTACCACACCTCCACACAAATTGACTATTTCACCACACAGCTTCTTGTCCATCAGTGATACACCCCACAACTGCATAGTCTCTGATTTGTGCTGATAACAGAACTCAGAGTGTTGGAAACCTGGAATGTACATGATGAAGAGAATTAGTGAGAGTACAGCCCCTTGTGGTTTTTCTAGTGTTGCTGACTGCCATCTCAGATGCACATCCTTTGACTGTCACAAACTGTCTGTTTGTTAGGTAGCCATAACTCCAGGTGGCTGAGAAGTACCCATCTGGAATTTGAGGAACTTCTCGCATAACAGATCAGGATGATAAGTGCTAACTGATTGGTCCAGAGAGTTGTACCTTTCCAACAATACACAAACTGTAATGAGTCTTGAAAGACATTCATCAGCGTGTTTAGGTGAGGGAAAAACAGTTTCTCAAGGACCTTTATGATGTGAGATGCTCAGGTGACTAATGTGTGGTCCTTTGGTTCATATGGTTGGGAATTTTAGGTACTGGAACAAAGCAGGATTTGTTTTCTGACTCAGGCTGGTGTTGAAAAGGTGCTGAATGATCTGATATAGTTGTTTTGAGCAGATTATCAGAACAATGGGAGTGACACCATCTGGACCTGCAGCCTTGCTCCAGTTTAGTTTCTCCAATTGTTTCTTCACCTGACTGCAGGAGACACACAGGCCAGAATTGGAGGCAGAGGAGGTATCAGTATATTTTGAGGTTGAGGGAGATGAAGCTGTGTTAAGATCATAGACTGTATATAAAAAGGTGGACGGAACCTCCATGACGTCACCCATAGGTTTCTGAAGAGCTGAATTAAAGCTCGGTGGGCGGTTTCTATCATTGCCATCTTGGCAGGGGCATGCGTGTCGTCCCCCTCCAGAAAATACAAGTATGGGCAACGAGGTAGCAGTGAGAGGAGGGCTGTGTGCGTCATGGTGGATGATTGCCCTTTAGTGAATTCCGAACTGCCTGTAGCTAAGAGCTAACCCGGAGCTAACCAGCTAATGGAAGTAAGTGAGCTAAAGCTAAGTTACATTGTTTACCGACTAAAAACCGCGGTTGTTCTATGTTCTTCTTGCTTGAAACGGGAGATCGGGTACCTGTCAATCAAAAGGACAATCCCCTAAATATGCCAAATATCGAGATTAAGTTAGTTTTAAACGGGCAAGTTAGAAAAAAATTCTCTCCCCCCACAGTTGTCTTGAAGGTAAACCTGACCTATGAAACCATAAATGGATTTTTGAACCAGGCTGTAAACATGTTTATTTCTGCTGTGAAGTTGACCTTTTTAACATGGGAGTTTATGGGGATTCGCTCTGTTTTGCAGCCAGCCCCTAGCGGATGAAGTTTTATGCACTTCCGCAAAGGCTTCACTTTTTGCCGCCTGAGGTTGCTGATTGGTTAAGGTCCATGACTGAGCTGCAGGGTGATAGAGTGGAGGTCTGACAGGAATGCTGTGGGCTCACTAAGGGTATGAGGTGCAGAACAGCATGAGGCATGTGTGGTCAGGAATAAAAAATATCACTGGCTTTAAGTTAGAGAGGGATCAGGGTGATGCAGGTCTGGACAGAGCTAATGAGATGACGTGTGTACTGAACTTATTGAGGAGTATGTTCAGCTCAATAGGCTGCGTCTGCATCGGTACCAGGTATAATATAAACCGCCACTGGAATGACGTGGGTAGACTCTCAGGTTCAATGATATTGAAGAAATGGCACCAACAGTAGTTAAATAGCACAGCAATTCCACCTCCCTTCAGCTTTCCGCAGACTCTTTTGTTGCAATCAGCGCGTACAGTCTTAGAGCAATCAAAAAAAATCTGGGATGTGCTCATGCAACCATGTCCTGGTGTAGCACATAATACTGCATTCCCTGTATTCCTTTTAGGACTTTTGTTGGCATCCCCCCCCCCCCCCCCAAAAAAAAACAAAAAACAAAAACCTCCTAAAAAATTGTAATTTCCATTTGGGATTAACTTAAAAGTCTCACAAGAATCCAAAGAACAAATTGAAATCACCTGAGCAGCGCGGCCTCAAGCCAGTGTAAAAAAAAAAAAAAAAAAGAAAGACAAAAAAATTTGTAATATATAACTTGACAGTAAATCGTCTTTGGAAAAAAAAGTACACTGTATTTAAAAAATGAAACCCACTGACCCACTACAGTATGCCATCACCATGCGGCGCATCGTGGAATGTAGTTTAGCTTGGCACCTACACTTGAAAAATCAGAAAATATTTTCTTCAGCTCCAGCACTGCATTCAGTCCTGAAAACCAAAGCTGATCAAATTTACAGTGATTCTTTTGTACAGATTGACAAACAAATGTCCATAGGTGCACGAGTCTTGGCTCTGTGACACAAAAAGGCTTTGAATATTTGGATGGGTGAAGGAAGAAAATAAGACATGATCCGATAGTGGAATGAAAGGCTCATCTCCAACTATTACAAAGGTTGTTCCTACCACTGTGCTCTTACATGCTGGCACATTCAGCCACTGTACTTTTACAGCATACCTAAGTACTTTGGTATTTCCACAGCAGTTGCATCTCAGCCAGGTTTTTCATGTTTTGGTTCAACGTCATTAGGAGTGGCATTCATGAAAGAGAAATGCGAAGTTCCTACCTTGCATTTGTTCAGAGAGTTAAAAGATTTACTATGAAACCTGCCGAGTGTCAGCTACTTCCATTTTCTAAACCCACTGATGGATAAATACCTCCACAAACAGCATTACTGGTTGTAATGCCAACTGGAACAAACGCCACCTCCTTTTTTCCCCCCACTGTTACTTCTTCTTCTTAATAAAGCGACCATTTCCTCCTTTGGAAAGCATGGCATTCGTGTGTATGAATATGTTACAACTCTTTTCCATTGACTGCAGGCTAAACACACTGCAATGTGAAGAGACTAATAATTCTATAAATCTTTACCCTTGACATTACTCCTAGCTCTGAAACTAGACATGATCAACCGTCTTGTTTAATAACAAATTTCCAAACAAAAATAAGAGACCATTTTTCCATCTTTATCACTTTGGAAGTCTAATATTTCTTAGATTGGTGCAGTTTGAACAGACAACTGTTCACTGTTAAAAGTATATTCCAGTAAAGAAAGCCATGCTTTTTCTGTGTGGTGCAACATTTAGCAAAAATACAAGAAAAAAAACTTGAATGATGAAGATAAATCTCAATCACAGAGTAAACCTTTAGAGTCATACGACTGACCAGCAAAATAGGCCACTATGAAGTGATGCATTTTATCATTTGTTGTCTTAGATACGAGTGAACTGCCTCCAACCCAAATACAATGGACAAGGAAATTCCTCAATATAAGACGTACCACGAGGCGGTAAAAAAGATATAGCGCAACCAACACACACAGGCTTTCACTGGCTCATGTTTATGTGTGGGGGTGGAACAAGCTGGATGAGTAGGTGGATGAGTGGGAATGGAGGAGATCTTTGGAAGTCATACCAGGATGGGGGGGGGGAGACAAGACAATGTGTGTGTGTGTGATATATGGAGTAGGGCTGTGGAGGGGGTGGGGTGGGGTTGCACATTTTCAGATTCCCTCTCAGGAAGTCAGAGGTTGTGCGAGTATGTGTGTGCGTTTGCAAGTGTGTGTTAAAGAGAGAGAGTGTTTTTCATGGGAGCCTGAGGTTCATGTGGAGACCAGATGTCTGTCCTGCTGTCTGGATACACATAGCACAGGGGACCTGTAGCTTTCTTATTAAAAAAAACAAAATCAGTAAAAATCAATATAAAAATAAGTCACACACACAAACAGGCTGGTCCAAAATAATCATATGCACATTTTCAATCCGATTTTCCAGCGTGTCTTATTCAGTTGGCCTTCATTATCATCAGTATGTGGCATGACAGGGTATTGTTGTCTTTGTGTTGCTCCGACCTTCTCAGCTCACTTAGCTGTTTGTTCTACTCATATTTCAGCAAAAACAAAAGGAAGTTTCCAGCACCTCATGTTGTGCAAACTTTGTGTTGACACAAGATGTGGGGACGAAACTTTCATTCCATGTGGAGTGTCATGCCAGAGTGTGGGTCAAGAAGGAGGAACGGCAGATCCCACAGATTGTGAATATCTGGAAATATATATGTGCTCTGGCTTGCAAAAACAAATTCTACATGAGCAATTATTAAAAATTAAGTGATGCAGCTATTTTAAGCATTAAAAAATTACAATATGTTTACATCACATTTTTATATAAATTCAGAATGAATTATTCAGAATTAAATAACCCCAAAAGAAAAGTGTTCTCCTTTGCATTTGTATGGAAATGGGAATTCTGCTTTAGATCTGAAGGATGCTGATGTGACGTAGTTACGTCTACTGGAAAAAAACAAACTCCACTTCCTGTTTCTTTCTTTTGTTTTGGAATACTACATAATGAGAATTATTTTTCCTTTGATTTTAATTATAATTATGAAGCACCAGCTCAACCGAAGCACATTACGACACTTTTTGCAGCTGAGGAGGAGAAGGGAGATAAAGTACCGGAGGAGGGAGGTAAAAGACAGCGTAGAATATGTGCGTCATTGCAATGGGACAAGGGAACAAGCATGGGCAGAACAACCGGAATTAACTTAAGTAGAATAAATGTTTATGATAGAAGTATTAATCCGTTTGGATTTAAAATGGTAATAAACCAGCCTCGTACTTTGGAAGTAAGTTCAATTGGGAATTGTCATTTTCATGTGGAATCAGGTGTTTACATGGTAATTTTTTTCTCTTTAAATTGGATTTAAATTTCAGTCTGATTTAATGAGGAATTAAAAGCCTCATAAATGTGGCCAACTGATTTATGATCAAATGACACTTGAAAGTACATCTAATTCAATGTCACTTTAGACTTTCAGTACAATGTGGAAGGACTAACCATAGCACAGAAAGAAAGATGCATTACCGGTAAATGAAATGGCAAACATGAGAATAAGGATTCATAAGGTTTTGCATAAGTCAAAAAGGGTGGATGATTTGCAATAGGTATCCAGTGCCATGTACAGTGACACCAGTGATAACCATATACATTATGTTGGTGCTTAAAAGGGGACATTCCCTTATGGTCACATGACACTACCTCATACTCCTCCCACAAATATCTATTTACATTCTTGGTAAACTGAAACAAGTTCCATTCATGTCTGAAATTGGTTTAAGATTAAAACATTAAAACAGGACTGAGTTTAAAAGTGAAAACATGGTTGACGATTTGAAAGACACACACACACACATCATTGAGGACTTGAACTCTTGCAATAACAGTGCTCTACTTTGGTGTTTCTACACAGAAAACTGTGTACCATGCACTGGTAGATGTTTTAAAGGAAAAAAAAAACGAAGAAAACTTACTTAAGATTATTATATTTACTTTATATTTCACTTTATTTGTGACTTACCACTCGTGGATTATGTAATAATTGGAATTACAGATGGAAGCTGAAAATGGACTGAATTCCCCAGTGTGTTTCAAAATCTGGACCTTTTTTTTTTCAAGACATGTAAGTTTTCCATATAATATAATGTAGAGGACTGGAGGGTCTTTGAAACAGTAATACAGCATATTGATGATGAGTAAATAATCCTTTGTGAAATAAAAATATAGATGTGATAGGTTGAACCTGGTTTGCAATTCCTCAAAGTGTCACACAAAAACTAAGAATAAACCATTAAAGAAATGCAATTGCAGAGAGGATTTAAAATGCAGGGCAGGAAAAAGTGCAAATGGAAAAAAAGAGTTGGAAAATACATTTACAAATCACAGTATTAAACAAAGAATTGATATTGCAATTAGCAATTCCTTTTTAATATTGTCATTTAATTGCAAAACACATTGCAAACTAATTTATTAGTATGAATTCATTGTTGAATTTTAAATGATATTGACCAATCTGACCAATTTTCACAGACCCTCCAGAATGCAATGTATGTATGAACAATAAAATTTTGTTTGACTAAAATCATCATCAAAACCCTAAAACTCACATGTACTTGCTACAGACTGAGTAAATAAGAGTCAATTAACCTCTGATCACCAGTGTTGTTGTAGACAAGATGCTTTGGCCCATGTGCACAGAGATAACTAAATTCTGCCTAATGAGAGAGGGGTGAGAGACATTAATGGAGGAAAGTAGCAAACATTCTGCAAACTCCCAAACTCCCTCAATAAGAAAAAGAATAAGAAAAGAGAAAACACAGGGCCAAAACAGATTTCTGATGCCTATCACAGAATAAACTTTAAAAGAGAACATGAGGTAAAGCTGTTACTTTTGCTTTCCTTCTTGGAAAAAATGACCTACATCTCGGCTTCTGCCTGGCATCCCACTTTACACATTTTTAATTAGATGTTCAGTATTTCCAAGACTCACTGGCAAATGAAGCTGAAAGGCACTCAAGGGGATTTAGCTTTTCGTTTTACCAAAATGGCAAACAATGCTTGTTTTACATTTGTCTCTTCTCACTGAATTGTTCCAGAAACTATGCATCTTACTCTGATGTGCTACATCATCTTAGAATAATGTTTATTTTATTATTAAATCTCTGCAAAGGTTTTTTATTTTATTTTTTATCTTTAACAGTAAAGTAGCATAGACGTAACTCCAAACATTGCTTCCAGCAAAATTTTTTATGTTCCTGCTTTCTAAAGGAAGATCAAGGTTGTGGCAGACAAAATATTACCAGCCTTGACTGTGACATGACCACAATTCCTCAGACAGCAACAAAAACTTGTATTCCCAACTTCACCCAAAAAGAAATTAAAAATAAAAATAATTTAAAAAAAGACTTTCATTGAATGTGTTAGTGCCATTTCTTCAGAGCTGCTACAGCAGAGATCATTAAATCTGCTGCTTGATGAGATTGTTGGCTCCCCACTGGTTTGTTTCAAAGATGAAAACTCAATTTGCAGATTACAGACAAGAACCAAGAGAAGCAACAATCAAATGTGGATTATGATGGTTAAAATCAAGTAAAAGTTTAATATTATAAACAAGAGTCATAATGAGGCTCAACCGTACCAACAAGGTTTGTCTCATACAAGCTGAATTCACACCTTAGCTTGAAACTGTGTTGATGATTACAATAAGACTTTACATTACAGCTTCATGTATTAAGGTTACTGCCACTGAACTGGATCAACATCAAGATATATGCAACCATCAACTAGTATGAGAGGGTGCAATAGCTGTGGCAACACCTGTGACATTCAAAATATATCCTGCTGTTTTCATACACAAACCATCTCCTGCTTCCGCAGTAAAATAACATTAAGTCAAATGGCTGAGTATGATTGAGTGTCATGCTTTGGCTGTACTAAAAGTCTCAGTCAATATATAACTAAAATAAACTCTTTGCCACTTGTGATAAAGCACTCAAACTTTTCCATTCAAGATAGACCAGCAGATTTTCCCGTCACCTTGTTAATTCACTCAGACAAGAATGCAGTCTGATACACCATGCATTGTTTGCTGGGTGGATGTGATCAAATATGTTTCAACATGCTGTTTCCATCAGGTGCTAAGAGAGTTTTAACTTCAAATAGCCTCTTTGCGTTTCTATTTGTACATGTGTTACCATCCAAAGATAGGCTTTGCTGAAATTGAGAAAAATGCGAACAATAAATAAATGAAAGATGGGACAGAAATGAAGAAAGGAACATAAATGCATTAAATAAAAAGGGAAAAAAAACAAAAAAGGGAGAAGGAGAAAATGAAGCTAGGCGAAGACCTGATGAACGATATCTTTACAGTGGGATCAAGCAGTGGAAGTCGCAGAAAAGCATGAATGAAAGTCTTGATGATGATACAACAGAGCAGCAAAGGGATGAAAGAAGTAGACTTAGTTCTTTGAAAAGCACAGGGAGTCATGTGAATTAGAGAGAAGTCTCCATCCTTCCCACACTAATGACAATTGGAAGCCAGCTGGCCGAGCCAAAGCACCCATTCAGTGGACATACAGGAAGTGAAGAAGAAAAAGAAAAGTCTTTCAGGAAAGAGAAAAGCCATCTTCTCTTTAACGCTGTTAGGCTTTTTTCATTAAATATAAAAGACATTGCTGAGGCAACCATTAAATAATTACATAAGATATCTAAAAAAATCCATACTACTGGCCCTACCTTAAGTACTCTAAATTACCAACAACAACCTTATATACATGGAAAAAAACAAGGACTCAAAATCAAGTCTTAAAAGAAAAGAAAACAAAAATTGTTTTTCATATAACAGCAATTTAATAACAACAAAACTTTTCAGGCTTATATGACCCAATAACCAATGCACTGGTACAGGTAAAACCAGCAATGGACATCTCAGAAATGCTCTGGTTTTGCTGGTTGTACTTGCATAGAGGGACATTCCTAAAGCCTTGACAACAATCATTTGCATACGACACCCAGCAGAGATGTTTGCTGGTATGTTGAAAACATTCCTTGTGTGTGAATACGAAGGAGTTTCCGTCTTGCAAATGTAACTGGGACACCAGCATCCAATATACAGTAAAAAGACATTCTCAATGACCTACTTTTCTTTAAATATTTCAAGAAAAAACCCCAAAAACATACATATAGCTTATTCAAGGAAAAATGAATAAAATTTGCCTGCACAGACATCTACACATAGATATAAAGTCATAGCCGCTACGCAAATCTATAGCAATCCCTTAAATCCAAATTTTCTGTGAGGTGAAAAAGATCCAATAAAAAGAGAAAAAGTAAAAAAAAAAAAAAAAAAAAGACAACAGAAAGCACTACACAACATCACCTTGGATGTAGGTCACGACGCCAAAGAGAAAGACATAAAATTTATTCACGGATGTACATCTGTATTCCCACCACAGGGTCTTTCCCTGTTGTTTGTCCTACACTGCATGAAAGAAGGGATAATCTATCTGGCCAAAGCTTCCAACAGGAAAATATCTCAACACGGCAGCATGCTGAGGGTCATCGTGTCATGAAAAGGCCTGGCTTTGATTGGAATCTGATCGGCATTGTTGAGCAGTAAAGCAGTAGTGAGAACCGTGGAATCTGATCGGCATTGTTGAGCAGTAAAGCAGTAGTGAGAACCGTGGAATCTGATCGGCATTGTTGAGCAGTAAAGCAGTAGTGAGAACCGTGGAATCTGATCGGCATTGTTGAGCAGTAAAGCAGTAGTGAGAACCGATGGCGTCAGGTAGAGTTCAACGTCCTGAAGAAGTGATCGAGGGTTGAATTTCTGAAGAGGTGTATGTGTGTGTGTGTGTGTGTGTGTGTGTGTGGGAATTCACAGAAGAAGGATTGTCTTTTTGTTTCTTCCTCACTTGCTCTTTGCTACTTGACAAGAAAGACCGGTTTCTCACATCTGTGCCTCTTACAGGTGTGTCAGTGCATTGTTTGCACTTTAGGGAACTACCGCACATTAAAAAATGAGGATGAATAGTGAAGGCATAAAATCCATTCATTTTAAACGCTATTGGCCAAATGATAAAACCTAGACCAAAGCTTATTTTCATGTGTCACCAGTGCCTTAAACACCTACCACGATGTGATGAAAGAGAAGCTCCCAGGACTGACTCAGCTTCTGGTTGCTCACCATGTCAAAGAAGTCATAAATGAAGTAACCTGGAGGGAAACACAGCATTTGGTCAGAGTTAATGTCATCTTTTGGTTCAGCAATTCATTAATTAACCAAATCACAACAAATTTGTTTGACAAGCACAGCCTTGAAGCTAATCAACTGTGTCAAGGGGGGCCTGCTTCCATGACGACAGCGATGGAAACCAGGGTGCTTCTTGGAGAGGGGCTATTCATATCTGCCACCCCCACCCCCTACCCGCCACCAGCTGTATCCATGGCAACAGCTTTTCACAGTACTGGAAAAATAATGAAAGGTTGAGGATGGGGACAACGAGGTACGAGGGAGCTAGGGGGCTTTGGCGGGGCTGGAATAACCCCAATTATGTTTGAAATGTGATACTCATACCCTTCTGTTGATGTGATGACATGTTGGGTTCATCTCATGAAAAACAAATATGCCACCTGCCACAAAAATACAATCTGGTGTTTAATTTGGTGTACTGGCCCAATTGTGATCATACAAGTGTTCAAGTGAAAAAGATACAATTGGTGGTGTCGGGACTAAGTTGTATGCTGGTTTATCCATCAACTGAAGGAAATGATTACATCAAATAACAAAAACCACAACTCTTATCCTGCCAGTTTGTTTTGATAATGATTCATTCAGTACTGTCTGACACATACGCGTGTAGAACAACCAGGTATTCCAAGGTATGACTGAGGAAAAAAAACCAAAAATATATGTTCCAAGATGAGCAGTTTTCTTTACGCAACATGGGAATGATGCCAAAGTAAAGCCTACACTGAGAATAAGAAATCAGACAAGGCTTGACTTTCAATTACTCCTTTTTAATGACATATTATTTATTTATTTATATATATATATATATATATATATATATATATATATATATATATAAATAAATAAAAGTGTGAAAGCACACTTGTGTTTTTTTTTTTTTTAGCTCAAGATCTTTTCTACAGAGTAGCATATTTACACAAGCTGGCATTCCTTTTTTAAACCAGTTAGACAAACCACATGTTTTCAGGTTGATACATGGCTTTAAAGACTGCTTGGATGACTGCAAAACTTGATTAAGACAGCTGGCTTGAACTGACACTGACTGCATTACTGTGACTTCATATTATCCGGGTTTGTAGATAATTAATGTGAACAGCAGTAAAAATATCTCTTTTTTTGGTATTAGTGGTAACAAACCAACAACACAGAACAGACATGATTCTTTGAATTGGTGGCACCACAGAAATGTAAGCCTTTAATAGAGACAAAGAATTTTTCCACACTTAAAAGAAAGTTATATTCAGTTTTTTTCTCATGACTAAACAAGATTTTCATTCAACAAGAATGTAGCATGTTTCTGTGAGGTTAGCAGAGTGGAACACAGTAAGAAAGAATGCAGGAATTCTCTAAACTTGTTGAGGTCTCAGGATCCCACCACATTTTGGGTGGGACGGTTTGACAGCAGCACTTGTGTGCATGTGCGTGGGTGGCTGACTCCCTGTACGGTTACTGGTATCTGATATGGAGGGCTTGCATAAATTGACTGACTTTTTGCGCAATTGCCGTTTTGATGATGTCACATGACTGGATGGGGTTACGCCTGGTGCCTGGGACTGATTATAAAGCCCCTCATTGATCTTCACATACCAACACTGCTCCTCGGTTTGCCAGCTTCCAGGGCCGGGCTTCCTGAAAGAATGTCAAACATCCTGGGAATCCTCTGGGAGCCCTTGTTGCCCCGTGCAAATCCCCCAAATTTGCAGATTTAAGGAGGCTCATGTGCCACTAGTTGCTCTAGAACAATTGAGGTAATAATAAGAAAAAGAGAAAAACAGGGCAGGTTGCTATTTTAAGAATGTGGGGTAGCATGCGGTCCTGAAATCATAATGGAGTTAGAATAAATCTAATTTTTATAAGGACAATTTGGTTTACAGAGAGTAAATGGTAATATTCTTTGTAGTTGCCACTATACAGAGTACGTAAGAACTCAGGATGTAAACTTCAGTCAAACATGACTACATAGTTATTTCTAGAGAGAAGATATGTTTTTGCAAACACAACCCACCAGCTATGATGTCTGTATTCAATTTATGGCCGAGGCTTTGGTGTGCTATCTGAAACTCTTTAAGGGCTCTTTCAAAAAAGGCCAGTCAGCCTCGATTGATCTGCTGTCTCAGTAAAAATGAGGATATTTTATCTATCTATTAACGTTGCTGCAAGTGCAACTAGATGGTGGAAATTATTGGAAAATATTTGATATTTGGAGGAGTTCACCGAACAGACCAATAAAAACTCAGAACTTTACCAAATGTCTCAAATTTTCAAACCCTGATTACCATAAGTTTATATATTGTATCTGCAAATAAAACTTAATACATAATGGTGCCTCTGCTGATATATGGGCCTATGAATGCAGAATCTGTGACATATGAACCTTGCTATTTCGGGCCAAGCGGTTATCCGCTTAGAAATCTCAAACCATTTGTCAAAAAGTGTCTCTCATCATTTCTCAGCACATTTATGGAAATTATTACTGCAGTTTAACAATATAATCAAGGTCTCAGACTGAGTTTTATCTTGTTCTGATGATTACATAGGGTTTTGCTACACTTCATCTAACAACTACGACTCTTATCTTAGTAGTTTAATTTTTATAGTGATTCATTCAGGATGGTCTGACACATACATTTCAAACAAGCAGGCATGCCGAGGTGTGACTGAGAAAGACAAACAAAAAAAAAAACTTCCAAGGAGTTTTTTTCCGCAACATCGGAATGATGCCAAAAATCAGCAATGTCAAAAGTTTCTAGTTTGTAATCTTCCCATTTAAAAAAAATCATCACAGCTCTGTTGTGTTGAGTTGCTTTGGTGACATTGCTATTGTACACAAAGTGAAGCACAAGGCTTTTTAAACTCTGAAGACATAACTTTCAGTGTTCAGTATGAGCACTGATCGAGCATCGTGAGGGAGACTAAACACTACCTGTAGCTTGCTGACTTTCCCAAAAGATGTGAGCAGAATTACACCAACACAATCTCATTCAAACACACTGAACAGTGAACACATAGGCGCAACTCACCGATTGAAAAGGACACCAAAGCATGAGAAAACACGGAGTGAGTTTCTATCAGGTCCTCTGCCATCTGTGGTTGAACGAAAAAGCTGGGAATAAAAAAAAAAAAAACAAAAACACAAAAATGAATATGAGCAAATAGGCACATAAATAACTGTATTGATAACAAGCGGAGCAAAAGCATGTAGGTTGTTAAGCCAATCGCTTTAAGTAACATTCAGGTTGGAAAAGCAAATGTAACTTACCAAAGCACTGCCCATATCGCTGTGATGAGGCTATGCACGAACGATGTGGAAATGTTTCTCCATTTCCATGCATTCCTGCAGGCAGACTCAGGCATGGGGAGTTTACTGACCCCGGAGTTCACCAACCTGAAAAATCCTATAGAGCCTCCGGTAGTTACAATTACTGACCTAAGCTCCATTGCTAAATTGTTTGTCTAGACGACGAAGCTTTCACAGGCCACGGTGGCCCACGATGTGAGCAGCGGAAAAGCGGAGGAACCGACGACTATACGAGCCTACTGCCGCCCAAACAAACAGGCAACACCGTAGGCTACTACTAGTTTGCGATGGACGAGACAATCAAGTAAACATTCCGCTCTTTTCCTGGTAATTCCCAATCACACAAACTCAACAAGGCGAGAGAAGCGAAAGGATTTCACGATTCCCGTCTGCTGACAGAAAACTAAAAGGAACCAGGCAAATGATTTTCCAATGACACTGACTGAAGGCTGATCGATATTTTCTGTAATAATCCTCTTTTGAAAAGCGCTTTGGTCTCAGGTAAAACCAGCAGGCTTGAATGATGACTGCAGGTGTGAATCTCGGTGACAGTTGTGAAACCGCCCTTTTGTAAAACACCATCCACTGCTTGTGTAACTTTTTGACATCAACAGAAACCAAACAACAGCGTCTCCCCGCCCTACTATAAAGGGGCGCGGCCAGGAGCAGTTTTCACGTGTTTTGTTGCGTTCACGTGTTGTCAGAAAATACCCGGCGCAGTTTTTCAAACAGTCACTTTACTAAGAAGTCTTTATAATTTAGGTCTTTATAATTTTTGTATCAAAATAAGATTTAAAAAAAAATTTTAAAAAGGCGGAAAAGGGAAGAAACAAAAAGATGAAAAGGTCAAGAGGTGACATAAAATTGTATCATAGAGCCACAAAATTGCCAGAAAAAGCTGAATTTCTTTCCAAACAACACAATTAGCTTTAAAACAGTTAAAATCAAATGCAAAAAGGCAACTGATTCATGCAAAACACTGACATGATAGACATAAAACAGTGAGAAATCATATGTACATGGTTGGTTCTTGTTTTATCTCTTGTTCAAGGCTGGCTGGCTGGTCCACCGGGAAAAGGCGTGAGGGCTTTTGCATTGAAAGCCTTCACCCAAGCACACTCAGACGCCACATGTTTTAAACATTGACAAATCAATATTATGGCCTTAAGCCCTTTCTTACTATCAGCAGGCATGATATTGTCATATTCATCATGCCAGCACAGACAAAACGAAACAGCAAGCAATATCATAGACGTAAACTTTTATTGCAGTACAAACAACATATATTAGATGTGACTGGATTGTTAATGTTCTTTTGAAAATATTTAATCCTAGGAAATTTGTTTTTTTAAATTAATTTTTTAATGAAAATGTCCATTTTAAGAGCAAAAGCTAACAAAAAAATTGTTGTTTGTAGTAAAAATAGGGTAAAGTCTCTGTGTTTTTACATTAATATGTTAAACACCTTTAACAACTAAACTTAGTGAATTGACTATCTAAACCAAGCTTCTATAAAAATAATGTGTCCATTGTCGTCAAACTGACAGTTTCTATTAACACTGAAAATAATCCCATAATATGAACAAACTATGTTAAGTCATGACATTTACCACAGGCTATGGTGGATGAAATGTACCATACATAAAATCATATACATATGAATATACATATACACATAATCACATAAATGAACCATACATATATCTACTTCTTGGTCAAGTGTAGGCTATGTTCATCCTAATTATTAAATTTTCACATTTACTACAAATAATTACACATGTAAATTTGACATGTATATATACACTTGAAATCCACAGAAAAATGCACAAATAGGCTGATAAATGTTAATTGCATCGTGCTAGTAACCAATGGATTTGTTACTAAGTTAGAAGTTCTAAATTACGAAGAGTTCTTTAACGCAATCCACCTCATTGGATCAGACAGCACCGTGGGTTCATGGGAATATTAGTTTTTTCATTTGTATCTGCACATCATGGAAGATAATGTGCTTTGATTTTAATTATGCATGTTTAATTATGCATTGATATTATGCATTGATATTATGACATGATGTTAAAACGTTGTTGTTGCTTCATTAAGTCAGAGACCGAAAGAGCGCTGCTCTCATTCAAACACAGCCTGATTACGTGAATGAGTACTTTGATATTTGGTGACACAGCGACACCGTCCGGATACCACATTCAAATCGACAGATGGTTATAACACCCGCTTACATCCCTTGGTGAGCGCGCTCTTAGACGAACAAAATGCGTATTTGGTAAGAAAGTGAGAAAGTGGCAAACAAGTGCATTTTTTTAAATCTATATAGCTAGCCTACATCAGTTCAGACTAAATACCAAAGTAGTATTCTTTCTCTCTATTTAATATTATCCCATTTAATTGCAGCGACTTCGGTAAAGGAGCAACATAATTACATTTTTTTTTAAAAAAAAAAAAACTGGTTGTGTAGTTTTAGGTGTAGGTCATATTTTAACAACGTCGCTTTGTCGCTGACTTCTAGTCAAGTCAAGTTTTTAATGTAACAGATAACACTTAACAGATAACAGAAAACACTTTTTTTTACGTAACTACAGCTGTCACATCATTTTTCCTGCAGCGGCCGTGACTTCTCTTCCCTTCACAGCAGCTTTTGTGTTATCGCAGGAATACAAAAGCCTTTTGTCTTTTGTCGGGCACCGTAGATTGTAGGAGAATCTCGCGTGCTCGTGGGGAGCTAAGCAACTCGCCAGCCGTCTCGCGGGGAGTTCACTTGCAAAGTGTTCCCAGTGAGAATACGACCGGGGTCCAGGCTGTACTGATGCTGCGTTTCTGACCGCTTTCAGGTGAGGAACGTCAAGGACTTCCTTTTCATCCAGTTAATTGTATAATGTTGGCTAAATAATTTCCCTGCTGAATATCTGTCTAGTTATGTCATGTTGTAGTTAGTCGTTCCGATGCCACACAATCTGATCATATAACTAAATCTGCGCTTATTTTGGTCGTGCGTCCGTTGGGGCATTTCAACCCATTTAGGTGGAATGCTTCTTTTGTTATTTATTTATTTATTTGTTTATTTATTTATTTATGTGTGTTTGACATCTTCTTGTGAAATTAATTTTGAAAATATGATTTATTGTTAATAGAGCGAGTGTAAATCTTTTCATTTGCCTCTCACTGTACCCAGGCAGATTATTGATGAGTAATAAAGTTGATAAAAAATGTTTCTGAAGATCAAATTATTCCAACTTAATGGGCGAACGGTGCCATTACCAAAGATAGACAAGACATATATGTGACGGTTCGGTCTTTGATTCATGCAGCTTTTTGTACTCCGTTACATATATATATATATATATATATATATATATATATATATATATATATATATATATATATATATATATATATATATATATATTCATGCAGCTTTTTGTACTCCGTTACATATATATATATATATATATATATATATATATATATATATATATATGTAACGGAGTACAAAAAGCTGCATGAATCAAAGACCGAACCGTCACATATATGTCTTGTCTATCTTTGGTATATATATATATATATATATATATATATATATATATATATATATATATATATATATATATTAGATAAGTACCTGCACATTGTCTGTACGTGTATGATAGAACCACCCATATTGCCCTGCAATCTGCATGTCTGTTGGTCTGATAATAGGTAGATTTGCTCATTACTTATAGGTATGAATAAGCAAAAAGAAACAGGTCAAAGTGGAGAGCAGGAGGAGGTGACAGAACTGGTTTGTCAGGAATCAGACCTCCAAGATGGACAGTGAGTTATAACTTTTATTCACAGTGGAAAAAAAGATCTACATTTAAAAAAAAAAAAAATTCTTTCCAGTCACTATTACTAGCCACACAAAACTTGACCACTTCTCTACTTTTGCCCTTTTTGCATTACGAAGAATGAGAGAAGTTGCTGTGGGGGATCAAAAGGTGTTATTGGTCCGGACCAGGGGCCAGTACAGTGCTGTTGGAAGCAAGTGCTCTCATTATAATGCCCCACTGATTAAAGGTAAAGCTGGCCTTTCCTGACAACTTTTCTTTATTTTTTTGCAAATAAGCAAAAAGTCAATGTCTTTTCCAGGAGTACTGGTTGGTGAGAGAGTGAGATGTCCTTTTCATGGTGCCTGCTTTAATGTGAGAACTGGAGATATAGAGGAGTATCCAGGTTTGGACTCTCTACCTTGTCATAAGGTAAACCAACAGTTATTTGTTTAATTTAATAAATTGCTTCTCTTATATAAGAAGTTATTATAAATGAGAGAAAATCAAACTGAATTTCAGCGTTTTAAAGGTAAGTTGCATTTTGTTTTTAAAGGCACTGCTCAGCATCTAGAAATTTAATTTGTTTTTTTTTTTGACAGGTCAAGATTGAGGATGGCAACGTTTATGTTTCCATCAATAAAAATGTGAGTGACATAAACAACATGTACTTAAAATGAAGAAAATTTCCTTTAATTTATTATAAAAAAAAACCCTATTTATTCCCTTCAGTTTATGTCTCAGTACAAAAGGGTAAAAGAGATGTGCACGATTCAACCAGACACCAAACATACCATCCTGCTTATAGGAGGAGGTAAGATCTGGATGTAATATAAATGGGTCAAGTTTGGAGCAGTCTGGACTCTGTTAGTGTAAATAGATTCCACCCTTTTTCAGAACTTGACACAATTTTTTTTTTTTTAAAATGTCAGAAACAGGATTTTTGCCAAAATATCACAAACACAAAAATACTCTACTTTGGCCATGTATTTACATATCTGTTCACAAAGCAGGCTTTAAAGTGTCAAGTGAGCTTTTGGAATAATCTCTACTTTTGCAGAATGTCCTTCTTTCGAGAATGATTGTATAGCTTGACACTATGATGCAAACATATATTTGGACACAAATTATACTCTGTAATCCTTAAAACTTATTAATACCACTTCAGAGAGTATAATTTGGGACTAAAAGCACATACTACCATCGACCAGTCATTTTCTGAACTGCTTAGTCCTATTAAGGGTAATGGGAAGCTGGAGCCTATCCCAGCAATCATTGGTACACCCTGGACATGTCGCAGTCCATCACAACAGTGACTGAAAAATACAGGCCTGGAGATTTTATTTTCTGATCCATTTCTATTATTTTTAGTTTGGCCACAGAGAGACTGGGGTTGTCAAAAATCCTGGCAGATGCTAATTGAATATAAAAATCAGGGTCTAATTAGGTCTAACTTGTAAGAGTAATGAAACAAAAGTGCTGTCTATTCCTCCAGTTGATACGTTTAAACACAGCTGCATCATTGCAGACAGACAGGGTTACAGCCCCTCTTTTTTTGAAACAACTAACCACATGAACACCAGCTGACATTTAATACTGAGCTTTCTTAGATGCCAGCACATTGGTGTGACTTGGACTTGTGACTTTTTTCTTTTTTTCTTTTTTTCAAGTAATCATCATTTATCTCAGTTTGAAGATCAGTGCTACTGATTGATAATCTCCGGAGCTTTAATGAGTAATTTCCCCCTAATTTGTGTCAAAAATAGTATGAAGGATTGAATATTTGTCTGGATAGTATCAAGCTTGAAATCCTTGTCTTGTGACAAACTTAAATATAGTTGATCCCTGTTTTACCTACAGTATGTTGGGACGTTGAACCAGTTCTGTTGCTGCTATTGTTCATGCGGCTTTTGAACATAAGCAACAGAGGAAGTCAAAATTCCAGCTTCTGATTGGAAAAAACAAAACAAAAAACACTAACAATACATTTAAGTTGATGTTTGTTAATGGGGCAGGCAGAGTTTTTCTACTCTGACTCAGCACTCTGAGATTACATGAGGCTGCAATATGAACAGTTTTGTGATTTTAGGCCCTGCTTCTCTGGTTTGTGCTGAAACACTTCGACAAAATTGCTACCAGGGGCGCATTATCATCATAACGAAAGACAGCTTGGCTCCGTTTGACAAAACAAAACTGAGTAAGGTAAGAATTTGACCAGACAGGAAAGGTAACCTTCACATCTGATCATCTCGCTGTCTTTGAATGAATATTGTTTTTCTTTCAGCGTGTTTGTCTCTCACCTTTTTCAGGCTTTGAATGTGGAGATCAGCAGCATTTTACTCCGAAAAAGCGACTTCTATCAGCAATATGGGATAGAGATTGTAACCAAAAAGGAGGTGAGAGGCAAACCTGTCAAGCTGTATGCGTTGTTGGTGATTTGATCACACATTAGAGAGGGGGTTTCCTTTTCACTGTAATTGTTCCAATGCGGGTTGTGTTGCAGGTGGTGTCTGTGAACCCGGCTGACAAGGAGGTGAAGATGAGTGATGGCGTCTGGCTGCATTATGACCAGCTCCTCATTTCAACAGGCTGCAGGTGAGACTTATCATCCCATGCTCTTCTTTCAAAACTTTGATGTACAAAAGCAAACTTGCAACAGCCTCAATGAAAAGCATACAAAAAAAATCTAAAACATGTAAATGTTTTTTTTTTTTTGCAAAGATTCAATGAAGTTAAAGCAATGTTTTTTTCTTTTTCCTTTTTTTGCATTGCTACCAGAGCACGGCCACTCAGCTGTCCAGGTTCAGATTTGAAGGGAGTGCTGCTGCTTCAGAGTTATGAAGATGCTCAAGAGATTTACACCTCCTCCCTCGGCAAGAAGGCTGTTGTAATTGGAGCATCCTTCATAGGTTATTATTGTGCATCTTTATCAAGAAGTATTTCTGTAATCATAATAAATTCCCTCATGTGATTAATCCTTATGAGATAAATCATCTTTAATGAAAAAGGACACTTGATCTGGTAAATTTGTCCATGACTGAAGTGTTTTTCATGCTCTTATTAGGTATGGAGGTGGCATCATCGCTAACAGACAAAGCTGCCAGTGTGGCTTTGGTTGGCACTACCAGTTATCCGTATGAGAAGTCTTTGGGACCAGAGATTGGCAAGATGAGTATGGAAGTAAGATACAGTGATAACAGTGGTTTACTAGATGGAACTGAATATGATTTATCTGTTGTTTTTCTATTCTCCAAATCGGCTTTAGTTAAACTAAAACACAGTTTTTGTCATTTTAGATGTTGGAAGAACAAAAAGTAAAGTTTTACATGAACAACGCTGTGACTGAGATCAGAGGAGAGAGCGGAAAGGTAAGTTTGGCAAGTTGAAACGATGTTACTCATAACAGCTAGAAAAGCAGACCTCCACCAAGCCTGACCTGAAAATGAAAGTTTTACTATAAACTTAATTTACATCTGTGATATGTGAAACTATTCAAAGAAAATAAGGTCATTAACACTATTAATATATTCAATGTTGTAAATTTCTACGCTTAATCTGTTTTTATTCAGGTGAAAGAGGTGGTGTTAAAAAGTGGTGCAGTCCTGGAAGCTGACGTGGTGATTGCTGGAATTGGTAATCATGATCTTTTACAAGATGTCGAATGTTTACTTTAT